>NC_092569.1:19895000-20495000 GCF_037975245.1 Apostichopus japonicus
GTTTAGTTATATGGAATAATATGACCTGCACTGTTCACAACACGGAGAAATAATGTTTCTAAACGGAAGGTTCTAAACTATATCAAAAGAGATGTGAGAAAGCATTATTATTAGCAAGACTATTTTTTATCTGTAATAAATGTCGTGTACATATATCAAACAAAAACACTACCTCGTGCTTTAATAACACAAGCCTTTTGCCTGTGCAGTCATTATTAGTTAGCGATCCTTGCTGTACATTCATCATTTACTCGTGTTGTATTGATTATGGATATGAATTACATGTCAATCATTTGATATATTATAAAATAGATATAGAACGACACAAGAAACAATTGACATCTCCAGCATTTCCATGTTACGTATCTATGTTACGTATTAATTGAAACTATTAGTTGATCCCCTTACTAAGTCCCATTAGCATATGAGCCGTATAAAATGCATATAAAATAAAGCCATGAAAAGTAAGAGATGATAAAAACCTGAATGAATATTACGAGCAAAAAAAAAAAAACAGTTCCCAGTAAAGTTCAAACAAGACGCTATTTTAAAAAAGCAAAATAGAAGATTAATGAAAAGGAAATAAGTCTAAGATTGCTAGGAGAAACCGGGATTTTAAAGACTGTGAATGAGGGAGAAATCAATTATGAAAGAAACCTGATATAGAACGACACAAGAAACAATTGATATCTTCAGCATATAAGGCCAAATATAGCCTCATTATGAAAAACAAAATAAAAAGAGAAAATTAATAAAGAGGATAACAATGTATATTGTGCCTTTTCTAGGATGAACAGTCATTTTTCATTCTTTATGTAAAGAGAAAACGGAGAAAGAAACGAAAGCCGTCCATACTCATTAATGTGAATTTAACAAGTCGGTTTATTAATCATTGACCTGATTATACCGTAAGGCAAAGACGATAATAACTCAAACTATATGCCTCGTGTGGCTTTAGATTGCGAAGTGTTTCAATTACGCCTACATTCAAAGTGACTTATTGCAGTAAGGTATATGTGTGTATCAAATCCTATATGTGTAAAGCTGCACCGTCCTTCACATCAAAATGCCCTCACTGACACCAACATGGAAAGTTCATTGTATGTATGTCATTCCGACAATTGTTTGGTCTGAACTTTGCACAGAGTCATTGTCAATATGTCTACTTGTTTCTGTTTTCATGGCAAAACATGAACATGCATGATTATATATTTTCCGAGTATTTCATGCCGAACACACATATACTATTCATGACCGACTATTCAAGATATAGTAAGTAAACTCCATCAAATATTTCTAAAATATTGATTTTCACATATCGCTATATTGTTAGAACTTTCGAAATTCTACTTGTCAGAACTTCTGCAACCATATCATGCAAATCGCAGTTTCATGAGATCACACAATAAATTACTTCTGTGTGAAAATCGCTCAAATGATGGGGCAAAAGAGCTTTTGCTACTGCTGCCCCTTCTCTGTGGAACAGCCTTCCAGAATATGTAAATAAAACACAGTCCATCTCTTGCTTCTTTTAAACTCTCTCTCAAGAATCATCTGATGAAAACTGTTTAATTAATAGTTCACTGTTGCCCATTTTTGCTTGCATTTTTGTATTGTACTATATGTTTACTTTTTTGTTTTTTGATGTCGCAGTGTTTGTGTCACTGCGCCATGAGCGAATGTATTGACGGATAATATATATATATATATATATATATATATATATATATATATATATATATATATATATGGATATATATATATATATATATTTTTTTTTATTATTGATTCGTTAAAATGAAGGTATCTACATGGCCAACCGGTCAGCTATACAATTGAATATATATATATATATATATATATATATATATATATATATATATATATATATATATATATATATATATTTATATATATATATATATATGTATATATATATATTTTTTTTTATTATTGATTCGTTAAAATGAAGGTATCTACACGGCCAACCGGTCAGCTATACATTGAATTGTAGGGTTTACTTATTGCGGTCTTCTGAAAGGACTTAGAGACCTAGAGATTTCTTGGCGATTTAGTATGTACAGTAAGTCAACTAGTGCATGTGTACGGAGCATGCTAGCCCAGTGTTTTTTCCAGGTTTAATCCATCTGCATTCTTGTCGGTTATATCAAATGTTCCTTATTTAGTTACTCATATCACTAAATGAAAATTTTGATCGCTCGTTCACTATTCACTGACTTGCACGAGGTTGTGAAGGACTCGGAATCGTACATTCACCATTTGAGAAAACAAAATTCTAAGAATGGTCAATATAATATTAAATTGAATCGTTTTTCATGATATACCAAAGTGATCGAGCAACCCGCACTGCAGTCAGGGTAGCAGTCCTTGCCACGGGGAGAGGGGGAGGGGAAACCGAAGAGGAACGCAGTCGAGGACATGAAGTGTTATCAAGATATGTGTTGCAAACTATTAGACCTTAGGAGAGCAGACATGGATTTTTTCTCCAATCTGACAATCTAAATCATTAATCTTTGTTCCTTCCGCTTTCGCTTTAATATAAACAAAGTATAAAGGATAAAATTAACTAGATATGGTCACAATCGTTCTTGTTTGATTTTTTTTTTTTTTTTTTTGATTTATACTGAATACGACATATTGCCAAATGTATGATTTAAACCTATATTGTGAATATCAAATACTCTTCAAGAGACTTCTTGATATATTATATACTGAATATGGATTTACATGGATTGTGACTTAAACCTACATCGTCCAACAGTGTCATCCATCCGCCCCTCCGTCCAGCCAGCCAGCTAACCAGCCAGCCAGCCAGATAGCCAACCAGCCAGCATGCCCAGTAAGCCAGTCAGCGAGTCCCCCAATCAGCCAGCCATTTTTACTGGCTCCTCCCATTTGATGAACTGATTTACATATTAGCCTCCCACGATTCGTTAAACTCCCCTGTTGTGTATAAAGTAAAATGTATTAAACTTCCAACCTTTAGTGAATTGATGAATATCCATAAATCTCTTAATAGCTCGACAACATATGGCAATTTCTAAAAATCGACATAGTACATCAAAACAGGTACCGAACATTTAGCAATCTGACTCTCTTCAAATCTCAGAACAACCGAAAAACATGGCTGAAAAACATGGAACAGAAAATAGCTTATGTTTTCAACACCTTCTTATTTTCATGGCATGTTTTGGTACATCCTTAGCAACCGGCAGTGAGTATTCTTTACCTTTACATATTTTGTCCGTTCCGTATCATATATTCTGACGAACTGAAATAAAGTTAACATGCATACAGTCAGTAGCTTGAAACCTAATTCATTTTTTCATCATTATATTTAATTGACTTACCCGTTGTTTTTGAATAACAAAATATCACATAAGAGTCCAAGTTCTAACCAAATTTACAAGTTGTGCACCGAATTTCAAATTATTTATAAATACTGAAATGAACTGAAAATTCATGCAACTTGTAAATTAACAACCACCATTTTGAGTTGATTTACTCATTTGTTCAAATAAAATCAATTTTCGAAGTGTGGAGCAGATTTATGGTCCCATGTCAATAACAACATAGTTAAATAAAATCGCAGAACGTAATTTAGCCCTCACTAGGTGTATTCAGAAATTAGTAAATTTAAATGTACTTCATGTATTCCACAAGTATTATTTTCATATTCGGTCTCTTCTTTAGTTTACAGTAATAACCTGATTTTAGGTTAGAATGGAAACCAGAAACAACCTGACGTACGTGTAGCATAGTCAACTTCCATTTTCAAATAATACAGTTTTTTATTCTGTCAGCAGTGATGTGACGTTGTGTAT
This sequence comes from Apostichopus japonicus, assembly GCF_037975245.1. Classification (NCBI taxonomy): domain Eukaryota; kingdom Metazoa; phylum Echinodermata; class Holothuroidea; order Aspidochirotida; family Stichopodidae; genus Apostichopus; species Apostichopus japonicus. The sequence goes on from NC_092569.1 coordinate 19,898,846, forward strand.
ATAGTGTAATTCGGTGATTGCTATACTCTGTTTCAACTTGGTGTTTCTATGGTTTCACAAATTTACTGTATAACTTTCAGTTATATTTATATATGAGTATATCAAGTTATGAAAACAGTTAACGTGTAGACGGTTACCTATGTATCAACTTATGTAATAAATAATTACGAATACAAACGTACTTCTGTGTATATTAAAGAAAGGAAGAAATCAAAGACTCAGCTCTTTGACTGCATATGCTATAAAAAAAAATCAATAAAAGTAAACCTATAAAACAGACCTGGAACAACTTTAATTCAGGAAATGAGTTATAAACAGATGTAACTTCACTTTATACAATTGAATTCAACATTCTGAAAAAAAAACCCATTATGCTGAAAGGCACTCTGATCCTCTTGAAATGGTAATCCACCCTTCCGCGCTCACCCCATCCCTCTTGAAACGCAGAGATGCTCCCGTGACAAGCATGTAATCATTATTAAAGTCCAATATGCCGTTTCGTTTTCGTCATTTCGCTTTTAGGATTGTGTAAATTTGCGGAGAAGTTTCCTGGTGTAGGAGGAAGTTGTTACAAAGAATCAACAGATGGTAAGGCTTTCATTTTCTAGTTCAACTAGATCTTTTACAATCAGCGTCCATGGCCTAGTTGGTTAGGGTGTCCGCGTACAAAGCGGGAGGACCGGGTTGGAATCCTTGTGGAGGCTGGAAGTTTTTTTACTGTTCTTGATTTTCCAACTCATTACGATTTTCATATATATATATATATATATATATATATATATATATATATATATATATATATATATATATATATATATATATATATATATATATATATATATGTATATATACATATATATATATATATATATATGTATGTATTTATTTATTTATTTATTTGTTACTTAGTGCAAGATTCATCGAATAAACATAGCGTAATAATTATCAACACTAATTCTGTGCATGTTCTTTGGTCACTCGTTCCATCCATTTCCGGGAGTCATCATCAGGGGCAGACTGGCTAATGACCTACTGTCATTAGCGCCAGCATGGCAAAAGCAACACTCAAGTCACTAAAATGTCATGTAGTTAGCGAATCCAAGAAGATTGTAAAACAATTTTCCCCATAGAAATAACACAGTGACTTGAGTCAATGATTAAACTGGTGCCAGGGAAATCACTGATTATTGCTTGTACTTAGGATGAGGTGTCTCATTACAACTCTGTATTATGCCCACTCGACCAGAAGTATAGCCAGAAATAAATAACTGATATGCAACCAATCCCCCCTCTCTCTCCGCCCCCCCTCCAAATCCCTGACCCAGTCCCACGAGTGGTGCTGCAGGGAGCAGTCTACCCTTGGTGCAGCAATAGAAATGCATGGGCCCACAGAGGAGAGTCTGCGTTGAACTAAGCCCAGTCATGGTTTGGGTTTTGGCTGAGAACATTTTAAACTTGTCGCCTCTTGACATCTAGATATGGCACTATCAGGCTTTCCCTGTTGAGGACAGGTTTTGGCTTGATTCCCAATTTGATGGTTATCGTGAGAGAACTTAACGAACTGAACATTGTTTAAGGAAAATGATAAATATTCTGATTTCAAACACTAATCTTCAGGCTGTTATCGGTCATACTCACCATAGGGCTCTGGCAAAATGAGGCCATACCAGCTGCACTGACCTAGTTACGCCACTGCCCCCCCCCACCGCATCCTCTCCCAGGACAAAGTGTCTAGATTAATCCCAAGTTCTGAATACAACTTTAACGTAATTGCATAAGGCCCACTGGTATACCAGAACGCGTTCTAAATTTCCAACTATCTTTTTTACAGTCATTAACGAGATCATTATGAAGAGACTATAATATTCAATGGCGTGAACATCAGAAAAGAACTTGAAGGTTGACTGAGAGCACCACATTAATTTTGATATATAGACCGCTAAACAACTCTGTTATCACCCCAGGATGTACTTCGTTACAACTTTTAATATTTGAGAAACAACCCTCAGTACACTCGAGGCCTATCAATTAAAGCGGCTGGACTACTTAGTTTAACACACTATCCATTAGTTCAGTTTCTCAGATGCAACACAAAACTCAATAGGAAAACAAGACCTATAGCCTGAAATATTTGTTTACATTTACATTGACAGTTTATCAATGACAAATAGTGTTGAATGTCGGCCAATGGTGCTCTGCTGTTTAAAATAAGTTTATATGAACAATATTTTGGTTGATGCTGGAAGCAAAGGAACCTATGCAGTCAGGTTATAGCGTATGTGTGTGCGTCTGAGACACTTGCTTTGGTTCGCGATAACTCAACAACGGAGTGTTGGATATATGTGGATGTATTATAGTGAGGTGTGCCCTATCGTTTTTAGCACTGACCTTATGAAAATTAATGAGGTTATGGGGTCAAACGTAGAAAAGTTACATTGTAATAACTTGAGACCTTTGTTGGTTAATAGCTGGTACACGCAGGCCATCTGGGCCCAAAAAACTCCTGAGCCCATATTTGGGCTGAGTCGGCCCAAATGAATTATTTATCTTTTAGCCACATTATTTGGGCCAAATACTTTTGAGGCCATTTAGACACAAATTTTATTGGGCCAAGTATTTGGGGAGGGACCAAAATTTTAATATTCCAATAACGCCAAAACCTTAAATCAGATTGTACCCAAACATGGAATACAGTTGTTGGTTATAATAGCTGGTACATGTGGGCATACATATGATGGGATTGGGTTATGACATACATTATTAAATATCCCACTAAGCGATGAACCATAGTGCCCGTTGTGCTCTTGTTAAACAATGGATTAACATTTAGGCCTACACTGAGGAACTGACGTCATCATCGAATTATCCTTAAAGGAGCATTCCAGGACATGAGCATAATTTAAAGATTAATATATCGCAAACCAGACTATATACAGAAACATTACCGACACTCAACTCATTCCTATTTCTTGGACAGTCAATATGACGTATTAAGACTAAATTCATCCTTAAATAATAACCAAACCTGCTTGAATGTGAGTGAAGCTAAAAAAACATATATATTCTTTTATGCTTTAAGAGCTTGTAGACGTTGTATTTCTTTCGTTTACTCTCTTAGTGATAACAACACGCGTAGGTAGAACTATGGAATAAATATTGTACTACACTTGCTGAATATCGGATTTGATTTGGCGGCTAATAACCTCTCCCACCCCCCACCCCAACCCACATTGCTCTGTGCCCATCTCCGATTCGCCGACTGGTCAATCACCCCCTCCCCATTTCTGGTTCTCATTTCATTATCGTCTTGACCAACGTTAACGCCTCCATTTATACCAGATTTATCACAACGAGGATATAGAAAAGGAATGGTGCCATGGCAAATATACTGTAACGCTAACTCAGTCTAAGATTCTGGTGCGTCCAAATATTCCCTGCTGGGGACTGGTGGTGGTATGGAAACAAATGCGGCTTGGATGGTTTTATGTTAGTAACGACGAGCCTTTATAGCTATTACAATGCAAAAGAAATAGCACATAGATAAACGAGTAAAGAACAAGCGCTATGTAGATTTCGCAATCTATTACTATAACCAGCCACGGTACAAACAATACATCGGCACGAGGCCCTCAATAATAGGTAGAAAACATGCACTTAACGATAATGGTCACAAACGAGGTCTCAATACCGAAGTAGAGTCCTATAACGATACGTACAAAAGTGTATAAAAGACGAATACAAGACAGATACGAGTACGACCACAATGGTCGGAGCCAGGGCTACTACCGAACCAAACGATTCAGATCGGGAGCGAAGACTGGTCACAAGTCTTGAGGTCTGCTTCAGCTGAGCTGGTGAGCAGACATCACGTGACCTGTAATTATTACGTAATGTAGCCTACGACAAATAGAGGGCAACATATATGATGACCAACGGCATCACAATACCGTGCATGAATACGTGTACATCCACTGTGCCAACGGAAAAAAATAAGCCTGTTGTAGGTTGGTAACCTTTTGACTCCAATGAATAGGAATACTCCAAGTTATAGCCAACCAGAGTATACAGGAACAAGAAAAGAAACTATATATATAACAATATGGTAAATCCAGTGGCGTACATAGAATAGCTGGCACCCGTGGCGAATTCTTCCTTGTCACCCCGAGCCGGGAATGCCGTAAAATTCATGAAAAGGAGCACTTTTGCACGATGTTTTTAAACATATTATTTGAACAGTTATTATGCAACGGCTGAGCTCCGACGGCATTAAAAACTCCACAAGAAAATATTTGTGGACGCCCCTTTCTCAAACTCTACTGGTTGATGTCACAATGGGTTTTTCGTTGGTAACCATGAAAGTCATCCAATAACTTGAATAAATATCTACAAAACATTGGTTTTTTGTACCAACTCGTGAACCAAAATGGACGCAACGTCCATATACGAATCAGTGATTAATCTTTGGATATTAATTCCTTTATACTATATTATATAGTTGTAAATCCATGAACATATGCAACAGTGGTCTTTCATATCTCATAAAGTTACATCAATTTTTTTGTATATAGGCTCATTTCATTGTTCAAAATCAGAAAGAAAAAGCTCTCGTTATCATAAAGAGAATATTAATTCTCAGCGATGCGGTAATTGCTTCTGATAATAGCACAGATATCACGTTTTGAACATGGTAGACGATATTAAAAAGAAATCCAATTTTCAAATAGAATATATGATTAGCCTTACAAACTCAAGATTAATAAAACCCCGTAAGTAAATGTCATATTAATCAATTGCGGTTCAACGGGGTTTAATGCTCCAACTATATAGGCCTATCATAAACAAAATTATAATGATAATAATATTTAAATACACTCATAAAACAGAACGGGCTTTTCATACAAAAAAAAGTGAAAAGTTAAAGAGGAATCAATTTCATTTACAGATTAAAATGGAAATGCAGACCTTCACACACACACACACGGCAATGCGATCGATTGTACGGTGATGTGATCGACTGTACTGCGATGTGATCGACTGCACTGTGATGTGATCGTGATGTGATGTGATCGACTGTACTGTGATGTGATCGATTGTATGGTGTTGTGATCGATTGTATGGTGATGTGATCGTTTGTACTGTGATGTGATCGATTGAACTGTGATGTGATCGATTGTGCTGTGATGTGATCGATTGTACTGTGATGTGATCGATTGTACTGTGATGTGATCGATTGTGCTGTGATGTGATCGATTGTACTGTGATGTGATCGATTGTATAGTGTTGTGATTGGTTGTATGGTGATGTGATCGATATATACTGTAATGTGATCGATTGTACTGTGATGTGATCGACTATACTGTGATGTGATCGATTGTACTGTGATGTGATCGACTATACTGTGATGTGATCGACTGTACTGTGATGTGATCGACTATACTGTGTTGTGATCATTGTATGGTGTTGTGGTCGACTGTACTGTGATGTGATCGACTATACTGTGATGTGATCGATTGTACTGTGATGTGATCGACTATACTGTGATGTGATCGACTATACTGTGTTGTGATCGATTGTATGGTGTTGTGGTCGACTGTACTGTGATGTGATCGACTATACTGTGTTGTGATCGATTGTATGGTGTTGTGGTCGACAGTACTGTGATGTGATCGACTGTACTGTGTTGTGGTCGATTGAAATATGATGTGATCGATTGTACTGTGATGTGATCGATTGTATGGTGTTGTGGTCGATTGTACTGTGATGAGATCGACTGTACTGTGATGTGATTGACTGTACTGTGATGTGATCGATTCTACTGTTATGTGATCGATTTTACAGTTGTGTGATCGATTGCATGGTGTTGTGGTCGACTGTTCGGTGATGTGATCGGTTGTACGATGCTGTGTTGCTTGTACTGTGATGTGATCGGTTGTACGATGCTGTGCTGCTTGTACTGTGATGTGATCGGTTGTACGATGCTGTGTTGCTTTTACAATGATCGATTCAGCGGTGACGTGACAACCATATCGATTACTTAGTGAGATATTATGGGTTAACAACTTATGTGCAACTAAACTGAGACTTGGTCAGAATGAAACAAAATCATCTTAACCCTATACAGCTCAAAATACAGCTTTTCATTTCACCCTCTCAGTGAACTATATGCAGGTGTGATTTTGTCTTTACCCTGATCTATATCTTTAATGATATAACGGTTATATTGTCAACGGATGAGTGATCGCATATCATATTTTTAATAAGTTTTAACAATCACTCATGCATCATTTTGAATCTCTATAAAACATCGTTTATTGATTGCTAAGAAGATTCATAAGTAAACACACTGACGACTCTGAACTTCTCTTATCATCCTATTCTTTCATTTATCTTTGCTTTGTTGCATGTATGTATGCGATTGATATATCATTGTTATTGTATTACACAAGTGATCTCTGCGATAAAATGGTTTTATGGTGCGACTTTTTATTCAGTGTAAACTTTCATGAAATTTTCGAAGAATCGTGAAATTAAACCGAGTAGAGTAGTAAAGTAGGCTACATGTCAGCTGTTGCTAAATCTGACTTTTTATTATTATTATTATTAAATATATATATATGTATATATATATGTATGTATATATATATATATATATATATATATATATATATATATATATATATATATATATATATATATATATATATATATATATATATATATATACATTGGTATATTTGTTTACTTCAACGCATGATAGCTGGGACTTAGGTTTACCTCGGGGATAGGTTTACCTGACACCAGGTAAACCTAAGTCTAGGGGCTTCTTGTTCAATCAATTTCACTTCCTTTGAGGAATGATTATTTCGAGTTAAGAGAAAACCTCATAAACTTTTCAATTCCGAAGTTACAATAAAAAAATCGTTCATTTAAAGGGTAAAATTTCCCCTCAAAAGTGGAGGTAATTCCGCAGGGTATATAACAGAATTACGAACATGGTATATATGTTGATCCCAACTTTACACCTCGATTTTGACCAAATGCGGCTATATATAGTTCCGAAACTTAAAGGTACCTCTAATTACACTGAAATCTTCGTAATTGTACTTTTTCTTCCATTAATTTGGGATATTTAAGAAAATAAGAGTTTCTATTTTAACTGGCAAATTTACACGTAACGAAACAACGCCCCCACACATAAGCAGTTCTTTCTGTGTTCGGTGGCAGGGCAGTCGATCGGATCGTATCGTTGCTATCCCAATAGCCTACATTCAACGTTACTTTATGTGGCCTAGCCATGTAGTCTACAAAGGAAAGTGCCGCAGGTTACCGTAAACGTTGCCCATTTGAAGTTGGCTTTTGGACTTTGGTGCAGTATATGCATTGTAAGTAAATTCCTTAAAAGTGTTCCGGATATATTAATAACATTTAGAGTAAATACCTTCATGCTGAACACAAATAAATTAAGACCACGGTTAGAGTTAGAGTAGACTAGCCTAGGCCTAACGTTAGCCCTAAATTGGACCTATCAGTATTACTGGCTATGGTAAATCACAGCTGCCTGCTACTGCCTTTGCTGATACTCGGAATATAAATGTGATTCATAAATTAAAGTATATACTTGTAACAGACTGGTCAACCTACACATTTTGCAGCCTGGTTATCTTCCAGATCTTTTAAAGTAAAGGCTTAATAATTGACGCACCTCCAAATATTACTAGGCCTACTAGTACTAGGCTACTATTACTATATACTAGCCTACTACTACTGTAGCTAGTACTAGCAACTATACAGCAGGCAACCATAACTTTTTGCAGCCAAGCAGAGTTAAATATTTCATGAGTTTGAATCCATTTCAGGTATTTGCTGATCAAATTGTTTCTGTGCATGTTTTGGGGCATTTGGAAATCTTACTCCCTAAAAATAACCAAAATTACCTCAATATAATACCACTAATCTCTGGGACCTGACCTTTCTGAAGTTAGAGGCTCAGAGCATAGCAAACAGCATCCAAAGATAATGGATGTTTACTTAGGCCTTCACTACAGTAAGCTCATCGACAGATGTGTCAATTTAGGAGTATGAAAGAACTTGCATTCGTGCGATGCAATTTTGAACCATTTCACGAAATATAAATCTTTGGGTATGTCTCAATCTCTCTGACATAAAATAAGGCAGTCAGAAAGTCACAACTCCACAAAAACAGATACACAAGCAAACGGAACACTACAGTAAAAGAAAGGGCCTGACAGATTCCATAAACGAGTTACAAAAGTAAACAATGTGAAAACGTTTGCCGTCTCAGTACAATATTCATCCCCACAATATTCTCTATATGTGTTAGTGTGCATCACTAAGCCCTGTGCGTACAGTAGTAGTGGTGTGTCATTGGTTCTGATTCAGAGAACTAAGTCACACAGGGCCTCAGTGTAGCAGTGTACAACAATTTTTTGTACTGTAACATGAGTTTTTTCCCCCTGCACCTATGGGATGAATCATGGCTGAAGGTAAACAATTGAGTATTCATTTTAGAATAACAACGCAATCATGGCTAAGTAATGTAGGCATTTTGATATTAACGTTATGATGTGGGTAGTGTTAATAGTGCTGAAGTAATAGCTTGATCAAAAGTATTCCTCAAAGTCCCACAATGCCTTCACAGGGTGACCTACTGTACAGTCACTTGAGCACTTAGGAGTTTTTGCAAAAAGAGCAAATTCCTTGTCCAAAATTGCTAGGTTTGATCCAGTTTTACGGAGTCCCATAACAGAAAAACACAGTCTGTGATATATCAATGGAAAAGTGTAAAGATTCAATGTAACATATTTAAAAGGATTAGAGTATGTTGAAAAACCACCAGCTATGCATTTTAAGGAAATAAACAGTACCTCATTGAACCTTGCATTGTGTTCACACTAATGAGTTATGAAATTGTTATCAGTGTCTTCATCATTAAAAGCTATTAATTAGTTTGATCAATGGTCTCACATATTAGTGCAATCACAGAGGTTAAATTTCAATCAGGTTATAATGCCAAGGGAATCCAGACCTACTTCATAAAAAATTTAAAAAAATTCATGGCTCCTATAAAAATCATTCATGATAAAAACCAGCATACATACAGTATGTGCAACTAAAGTAGATTCATATTGGGTATCATGTCCAAATAAAAGCTCTTGATTGTATTCAGTTTTCATACTTTTAAAAATGACCATCTGTGTGCAGTAATTTGGTGTTAGTAAGTAACATGAAAAATGCACAAGACTAATGTTCAACAGGCACTAGATAGTTCTCATGTCCATAGCACAAACCAGGGAGTTGTTCCATTACAACTCCCTGCACGAACAGGCTATTATGATCAGAGTTGTTATGGAACAAATAAAACTCCCTTGTATGATGTTAGAACTGTACTGTGTGACAAAACACTTATATGCATACATGTGGTAACATGTTGCTATGATCCGATACTAGCTGGTTGGGTGTATAAATAGATCACCATTATGCAAACTGCACTGCACATGGTTTCCATTATGTAATAAGTTTCATTTTATGAATTTGTCAATCTGACATGTATGCTACTGTATATGTGTAGGCTGCATGTACAACTTATTGTATCTTAATAATATACAGCAAAAAACTATTGAGAACTGTGATAAACAACATTTTCAAAGTGACAGTTGGGGATCTAAAAAGACCACTGAAAGCCTTCTGTAGCGATATAACATGATACTAAACATTATATATCTCTGCAAGCTAGTGTACCCTGCTTTGAGACGCATGGTTTAAATAAGGTTTTCACAAGTTTGCCCTGTTGACCCAACCACTGGCCTAGACATACCAATAAATAGATCTATCCACGCTTCAAATTGAGTTTTCACAATTTGACCATTTTTACCTAAATTACCTTTGACCTTCACCAAAAACAATAGGCTTCTTGTACTTGTGATACATCTATACATACTGTACCAACTATGAGATCTGTCCAATAAAGCTTACTGTCATGAGAAACTGTGTTTACAAGCTAGGATCACAAACACAGTACTCCTACCAATGCACACGCACACATATGCCATCGTGAGTAGAAAGTTTCAACATCATTGAAACCAAACATTAAAAATGAACTCAGTCATAATGCCAAAGTCTGTGTACACGAGTAGTCCTGAGCTTAAACCCCAAATGATACGTTGAGGGACTAAATGTACCGGTATACATAGTCTAGGGTGCATGCAATTTTTTAGTAAATGAACTGCATGCGGGATGAGGCATTGAACCATGCATGAATACTCAGTCAATCTCTTGAAGTGATTGCATGCTAAATTCCTGGGTACAACTTACATACCAAATAATAGATCAATATTCAAACTTAGTAGTGTGGCATTTTTCTCAATTGTTGCATATGCGGTTTCCATGAAAAAAGTGATAGCTAAATTATCTAAACTGACATGAATATTGGACAACATGTACACTAAGTATTGACATCAAATAGGGAACTGCACTGTCAAGACTTCCACTTGCAATTTATGAAACAATTATCTGGACTTATTTATGTTCATTCTCTTGTCAGAAAAGATGGCTCAAATTTGGCACAATTTGAGGAATGCATGAATGCAGAATGAGAACACCACAGCAGATATGCTCCACTTTATTGCAAGAAGTACAGGGCTGCAATTTCAGGGTCGACACAGGATATCAAAATACTGTAACTTTGAGCTGCTGGTTCATGCTGACCATGGGATGCAGAGAGAAATGGCTTATATGGAAATAAGGAGCTCCCACAAGCATATATTGCAAACATCCCAGTTGTCTTTAATATTCAGTAAGTATTGACTGTGAGATATATTTTAAGTCCCTATGACCTGAAGTTAGTTTTCTAAAGTCTTCCCTTTAATATCCTCTAAGTCTGATCAACACACACTATACATAATATAAATTTACTGTACTAAGTTTCAACACGAATAAAGATGATGAAAATTTGCTGTTTATTTTCAAAAACTGTAAACGATCTAAGGCAACGGCTAACAAAGTAATGTAAGAAAGACTTTCCACTTCCCACCAAGTCCACTGCCAAACCTTTTGGTTTACTTTGCTACTTCCACCATCATAGAATGTTATCCGAATTGAAATGACTTTATGTGTAGTCTTTGAAAACCAAATGTACTGTAAATCTGCCATCTGGCAGGCTGGAATGAATTGTAGGTAGGATTGTGAAGCAAAGACTTGAGGTGTTAACACACCATCACATTTTAACCTTGATTATGATGTGTTTATTTGTACCTTTTGCAACAATGTCAATATCAAAATGTGAGGCTTTAAAAAAATATTTACATGGAATGTACTTCAGTGAAACTTTGACATATGATTGAAATGTTGTTTTGGTTCATTGTAGGTTAACGAGAGCTGATGGAATTTCTCCACAAGAGAAGGAAGTACTGTCATCAATAAAATCTGCAGACAGAAGAATATTTTTACTGAAGATCAAAATTTTCAATGAAAGGAAAGGCTTTCGATTCAAATTGGACAAACAACTTCTGTAGATATAATGAGGACTAGATTTATATGTCATTGCTTGGAGCCAGGTACGGTGCATTCTATGAGTTTGAATTTTTCTTTTTAGTTTCTGGACAGGTATATGACATGCAGCATACAAATTAAAATTTGTTAATGAATTTTCTTCCTTTACAGCATCATAAAATTCATTATTAATAATCCATTTATACAAATTCTTATGTTGCTGTATTTGAGAATAATTTTCGTTAGTAAAACAAAGATTTTAATGATATTCATTGCATATTCATGTAACTCCCTTACTTCACTGTATCAAATAAAACATTGTTTCACCAATCCATTATTCCAGTTGTTATACTGCTGGGAGGGGAGACACCAAGGTCTTTTAATACTTCAGTTACCCAATTAATGCTAACTAGATGCTCAATAATGCTTCCCACAATGGGGATGTTGGGTCTAGCAAACCTTAAGTCTAGTGGACCCTCAATGTAATGGGCATCCTCCCCCCCCCCCCATGTTGGTACTGCATGTGGTATACTTTTGTTAGTGAAACTAAGAGTTTCATCCTAGTCATTACATTGAGGGATGCTCTTTATTAAACTCCTTTACTTCACTGCAGCGTATTGGTAATCAACTATTCTAGTTGTAATGTTGCTAGTACTGTATTTGAGAATCCTTTTGTTAGTGAAACGAAGAGTTTAATGCTATCCATTACATTTAGGAGTACTCTCTAAGTGTCTACCTTCACAACATCATATCATAAATTATTAACAATCCATTATCTCTTTATATTTATGGCAGAGCTGTAGTCGAGTCCAATTACCCAGAGCCCGATCCAAGTCCGAGTCCATCTTGTCTGAGCCAAATACAAGACCCCTCAAGTCCGAGCCGACTCCAGATACCAAAGATCACCTTTGGTAAAAACTCTTGAACTGTTATGATAATTATGCACCCAGGAGGAAATTTACCTCATGCTATAATTTTTCGGACCAGATAAGTGACAGCAAGCTCTTCCTGGTTCATAAATGTTATAAAACTACTGGGAGGGGAGACACCAAGGTCCTTCAATACTTCAGTTACCCAATAAATGCTAACTAGATGCTCAATAATGCTTCCCACAATGGGGATGTTGGGTCTAGCAAACCTTAAGTCTAGTGGACCCTCAATATAATGGGCATCCCTCTTGTTGGTACTGCATGTGGTATCCTTTTGTTAGTGAAACTAAGAGTTTTATCCTAGTCATTACACTGAGGGATGCTCTTTATTAAACTCCCTTTCTTCACTGCATCGTATTGGTGATCCATTATTTTAGCTGTAATGTTGCTAGTACTGTATTTGAGAATCCTTTTGTTAGTGAAACGAAGAGTTTAATGCTATCCATTACATTTAGGAGTTAACTTTCTAAGTCTCTACCTTCTCAACATCATATAATAAATTTTTAACAATCCATTATCTTTTTATATTTATGGCAGAGCTGTAGTCGAGTCCAATTAGCCAGAGTCTGAGCCAAGTCCAACCCCACTTGGTATGAGCCAAATCCAAGACCTTTCAAGTCCGAGCCGACTCCAGATATTCAAATATGATCACCTTTGGTAAAAATTCTTGAACTGTTATGATAATTATGCACCCAGGAGGAAATTTACCGCATGCTATAATTTTTTTCGGACCAGATAAGTGGCAGCAAGCTTTTCCTGGTTCATAAATGTTCAGCCCGGGCGCTCAACTTTCAAACCATGCAGGGAGAGGCAAAATCATATTCAAACCACGACCACCGCCAGGTTAGAACCTGCTTGTGAGAACCCTGCTCTACTAAAAGTGAAATTCTAGTTACACCCTTAGGATTGCTCATTAAGATTTTCAAATCATCATCATTGTCATGGTTGCTACTTTTTCTGATGTCATCATCATTTGTGAATTATTGTGATTGTTGCCATGTTACATTTGCCAGTATCAGTTTTGCTTATTGTTCTCTCAAAATTGCAGAGTAGAAGGAAGAAATGTTAGCTAATAGTTATTATACCATATGTTCTTGGTCTCTAAATTGTTTACGATGAGGTCAGTATGAACAGAAGTGTTTATAATAGTTTTCCTTTCTGTTAAAGTATTTTCTGAATCATTTCATTAATTTTATATTTATACTGGAATTTTCAGTAGGTGTTGGCCTCATTGAGGGTCAAGGCTACTCAAGGTCAGTAGAGTAACATAGAGCATCTAACTCAACAAGGAAAAGTTGGTAGTCTTATGTAGTGCATATAGGTTTCTGACATTGAGTACTATTCTATAAACAGTATAGCAGAAGCCCATGTGAGATAACTAGATATCTGAATCTGAAAGCCATGTTAACATGATAGTTCAATATTGGAATGATGAATGGAAGTTTGCATGCAGGTGTATCATGTGCTGAGCTCTTAGCCAAGTCAAAGGTTATTTGAGGCCAATATAGGTAAAATCTGAAAACCTTCATGATCCCATACTATCTAGTATCTGACTAGTAGCTGCTTTAATAGCTGAATCTTAGGGCAATTAATATATTTATCAGAACAAGTAATGTACCTCAAAAGACTTCTTAAGCTCTTTTGAGCCCCATTCAATATTTCAGTGTATTAACTTCATCATTCTTTTAACAAATTTACTCCAAATTGCTAGTTTCATGTTCTGGCAATGAACCTTTGTCATATCATGTTGCATGAGTGCTGTAACTTGTTTACAATCTTGCAAAAGTCTTAAAAGGAGGATAGGGTGTTGGGATAAATAGTTCAAAATAATATTAACAAAATTGTACCATATTTTGCTTTTCTTTTTTCCCATATGTTGCCACTGCTTGAATAAGACTAGTTGATAGGACTTTTTGTGAGCTCCACCTTTGACAACAAGGTACAGTAGACTTCAACTGCATCTTGTTGGCAACATCCTAGGAAAGTTTCAATAAACACAGATGTTTCTATAAATGAGGAATCTGATGAACATTCCAATACTGCAAGTCTTTATTGGACATTTCAGCAGGAGGCAATAACCAATTCTGCTATCGTTACATACTGTAGGTCCTTCATAAAATGCCACTTAAAGAACTGTATTACTTCCTTGGAAGGTGAATTTTATTGTCAAATACAACATCTGTCAAATATTTAGTTTCCCAACCTGTCCAACACCTCCCCCCCACCCCTCCATTTATCCCGAGTAGTTTACAGAAACTGGGACAGAACATTTTTTGTGGGAAACAAGGTTAAATAATGTTGTTTGAGGTATTGAGCATTCATCTATATTTCCCTTTCGAATCTAGATAGGAGGAAGTAGCAAACAATGCAAGGAAAACATGAAGTTCAAATGGATGCTTTAATTGCTTTTACCCAAAACATTGCTATATTCATTGATAAATATAATCCACTTAAAATTCAGTACCGTTATACAACATGCAAAAGAGTTATGATATTGATGTACTTTCTGAATTTAGACCATTGCAGGTGAACAAGTTTAACATTGGTTTTTAATTTGACTGTATGTAGAAAACACCGGTTACATAATGAACCTCAGATACAATGTCGTGCAAATGCATATTACTGCTAGGAGCTGTTTAACAAACAGTGAAAGAAAAATTTATTACTTGACTATCAAAAGATTCGCAGAACTCCACTCCTTCAACAATATTTACAGTGGTGCAGACTTCAAAGCAGTGCAAGGGCAACAACTGTCTATCTCTTTAAGAAATTTCCAAGTGCTTTCATTTCTAGCATTTGCATATGTTCAAAAGAAAAATGACAAATTAAAAGATGTGGTCTATTCAACATGTTACCACATCTCCCCCTCCCCCCTCTCTCCCCCATCAAAAAAGTATTAAATGTACAGCAGTAACCCTTTTTGTACATGTGCAATATATGGGGCAGAGCCTTATTCATGACTTGACCAAGCCCTTTATCCATTTGAATAGCACAAGTTATGTCAGTGGTATTCACATCAATGCCTCATTGAAAATGTGCCTCATGGTGAATTTTCTAGCTGATAGCATGAATGTGAATGAGCTGAAGTTGTTGAAGTTGCTTTGTTTATACATTTCTGAAAGTAACATGAAATTTCATATTGATTTTTAATGAAAATATTTGCATTTATCAGTAATAAACAGAAAGAAGACATAATGATTTCTGCTAAAGTGTCTTATCTCTGCCTCTTATGTTACAAATGTGTTCATTGGTTGGTCCTTGTACTTCGAACATATTTCTCCCTAACTCAGCAAACCCATATTCGATCTGAAGATGCTAATTCAAACAGCTTACTGTTCTAGCAAGTTCTCGACCAATTATATTGATGAATTTGCATCTGGATGAATTTGCACTGGTTGAATTTGAATCATGCCAACCATGTAAGGAGCCATTTCTTTAAACCTTGCAAGACTGTGCGAAAAATATATCATTCATTGGTCTGCATGGTATCGAATCTCCATGATGACCACTCATGAACGACCCTTCGACCGCGGACCGGCAGTAGGCTATAGTTGCTGAAAAACCTGACGTGACATAGCGCATAGGCCGAGATATGTCATGATATTTCAAAGCAACTTACCAGATTGTCTTTTTTCTTCTATTTCTCTAAACTATTTGATGACCATATCAAGACATGGGGATCTCAAAATAAAGGGTGCTGTGAAACTTTAGAGCAGCTTACAAGGCCTGGGAAGTGTTATTTCCAACGATCTAGGAGGTTTTTATAGCTGAAAATTTCCCGTATGCTGAGCGCCAACCCATATGGTGGCACTCCACTCAGGTAGTAACAAGACGCCTTCCCAGGAATTGTTCAAGCCCCCCCCAAGCGCCCACCCCCTCCACTGGAACAATCCTGGCTACGTCACTGCATGTACCACAGGTTTATCTGATATCAAAGTGAAAGCGGCTTTCCACAAGAATAAAGAAAGCATATCTTCATTTTTGTGTAACACCTACACAACTCAATCCCCACGCAAACAAGACTACCTACGTATAGTTTTCATTGAGGATTCCAATAATTCCTGCAATTTCCTACCAATAACATATGGAAAGTCACTCCTGTTATCGTGGCGGAGCTAGGGGTATTGGTAAGAGGGGGTGAGAATGGTCTGTATGGGCGCTTTCGACTTTATCTAAGCGGAGCGCCACCACAGGTTGGCGCAGAGCGTACAGAAATCTTTTGAGTAAAGATACTCCCTATATGGCCGGAAATGACCCTTTCCGGGCCTTGCTAATTTGCAGATAAACGAAGAATAAATAGGTGTCATCGCCAACAAAATGTGACAAATGTCAATAGGTAGATGAGAGCGCCACAAAAAAGTCAATACTCGCGAATAAGTAAAAGAAGTGATCAATGGCTGAAAAGGGCGCCAGCAGTCCATATTAGTCCGTTGAGGGGGGGGGCATCCGCCCCCTGACTGTATTGACGCTCCGCCAATGTTGGGAGCTCAGTGTAGGAAGAGAAGGGGGGAGAGGGAGGGTATTTTTTAACGGTTTGGGTGAGCGTCTGCAATGATTCGTAATGACATGTTATCACAAGCGTTCAACATGCTCAAATAAAAAGAATGAATGAGGAGGAATTCATATCACTTTTCAATCATTTTTTGAAACAAATTGAGCGAATTGATCGCTAGTAATCTTGAAATTGGTTTTATCACGGTCATTGTCATGTTTGTCATATGTACCTTTCTCATATCAAAGAATTCTGTACGTAATGTTATCAGAAATACTTTTAAAATGACACCAAAGAGATTAAAAATTCTTTTCGAATTTGTTAATAATATTGTCTTTTAAGAGACACCGTAGACACGTTGCTCGGTTGGGTTTACTGCAATAGTGGCAAATGGAGACCAATATCCGCACTTAGTGGACCTAATGTTATAGTCGTGCATTGACCTTGAACAGAGGGGCCTACCGTGAAAACGTACGGAAAATTCATCCTTTTATATCTCAGCGAGACAATTCCACTGGATACAATAATACGACTCAAAAGTCCTTAGATGTGGTTATCATAACAATCACAATAAAAGATATGTATGAAAAGCAGAACAAAGATATGATGGAAACTCAATGGTGGACCAAAAAACGATGTCCCTACGGATGCCGTTTAGTGACATTTACATAATTTGTGTGTAGTAGGTTCCGTAGCTCTTTTGTGGAAAAACTTTGTAATATGCTTAAAGTTGGTAGTTCATCCATGCTTTAGATTAATGAGAGACATAGATCATCACGTTTTATGAGGAGGGAGGCTATTTTTAAAAATCTGGGTAATAGGTACTGTAACTCTTTTCTTGGAGAAAGCTTGGAATAGGCGGATAAGGAAGAAAGTTTCGAGTTCCTTCCACGCATTAGATAAATGAGGGACCTAGTTCATCACGCTTTGCGAGGATATCTCATATATTAGGTGTAAGAGAAGCGGTGATTGTAAGGAAGGGAAGGGGAGAATGGGGGGTAAATGATGTTACCAGGGGACCTAATAATTTGTCCTAAATGAGATTTAAAAAATTCATTAATGTAAGTAAATTTCATTACTGCCGCTCTCGCTGATTTCTTTTAACCCCATAGAGCGGAGTGTGTGAGGTGAAGAAGGGTAGGGCAGGATGGGGGAGGGATGATAAATGACGATGTAACCAGGGGGCTAATAATTCGTTCAATAAGAGATTTGAAAATATATATATATATATATATATATCTGTAAGTTAATATCATTACTGCCTGCTTCCATTGATCATTTCTTTCAAACCTAAGTTACGCTTATCGGAAGACTATACGCCGATAACACCATTCTTTAACAAGGAGATGCTTTTAATTTATTAAACTGTGTAACTTTCACTAATCTATTTGGAAAAAAATATGCTTTTAAGTTGAAAGACTCAGTAAGGATCAATTAAGTAGAACAAGGATCGTTGCGTGCTGCGTGTAACGATGAAGTTTCCTACATTGGGATGGAAGAGTATCAGGGAGTGTAAGATTGAGTGGGAAGTTAAATGACGGTGTAACTGAGAAATTAAAAAAAATCTTAGTGATAAAATCATTATTGCTTGCTCTTTGCTGATTTAACATTAGAATAAGTGTCTCTAATCATTAGATATTCCTTTAACATACGAGGTTCGGTTGGGGAAGGGGGGGGGGTACTAGACGGATTGACGGGGAAAGAAGATTGGGAGCCAGTGGCGGAGCAAGGGATATTGGTCAGAGGGGCGAGAAAGGTCTGTACGGGCGCTTTCGACTTTATCTAAGCGGAGCGCCACCACAGGTTGGCGCAGAGCGTACAGAAATCTTTTGAGTAAAGATACTCCCTATATGGCCGGAAATGACCCTTTCCGGGCCTTGCTAATTTGCAGATAAACGAAGAATAAATAGGTGTCATCGCCAACAAAATGTGACAAATGTCAATAGGTAGATGAGAGCGCCACAAAAAAGTCAATACTCGCGAATAAGTAAAAGAAGTGATCAATGGCTGAAAAGGGCGCCAGCAGTCCATATTAGTCCGTTGAGGGGGGGTGGGCATCCGCCCCCTGACTGTATTGACGCTCCGCCAATGTTGGGAGCTCAGTGTAGGAAGAGAAGGGGGGAGAGGGAGGGTATTTTTTAACGGTTTGGGTGAGCGTCTGCAATGATTCGTAATGACATGTTATCACAAGCGTTCAACATGCTCAAATAAAAAGAATGAATGAGGAGGAATTCATATCACTTTTCAATCATTTTTTGAAACAAATTGAGCGAATTGATCGCTAGTAATCTTGAAATTGGTTTTATCACGGTCATTGTCATGTTTGTCATATGTACCTTTCTCATATCAAAGAATTCTGTACGTAATGTTATCAGAAATACTTTTAAAATGACACCAAAGAGATTAAAAATTCTTTTCGAATTTGTTAATAATATTGTCTTTTAAGAGACACCGTAGACACGTTGCTCGGTTGGGTTTACTGCAATAGTGGCAAATGGAGACCAATATCCGCACTTAGTGGACCTAATGTTATAGTCGTGCATTGACCTTGAACAGAGGGGCCTACCGTGAAAACGTACGGAAAATTCATCCTTTTATATCTCAGCGAGACAATTCCACTGGATACAATAATACGACTCAAAAGTCCTTAGATGTGGTTATCATAACAATCACAATAAAAGATATGTATGAAAAGCAGAACAAAGATATGATGGAAACTCAATGGTGGACCAAAAAACGATGTCCCTACGGATGCCGTTTAGTGACATTTACATAATTTGTGTGTAGTAGGTTCCGTAGCTCTTTTGTGGAAAAACTTTGTAATATGCTTAAAGTTGGTAGTTCATCCATGCTTTAGATTAATGAGAGACATAGATCATCACGTTTTATGAGGAGGGAGGCTATTTTTAAAAATCTGGGTAATAGGTACTGTAACTCTTTTCTTGGAGAAAGCTTGGAATAGGCGGATAAGGAAGAAAGTTTCGAGTTCCTTCCACGCATTAGATAAATGAGGGACCTAGTTCATCACGCTTTGCGAGGATATCTCATATATTAGGTGTAAGAGAAGCGGTGATTGTAAGGAAGGGAAGGGGAGAATGGGGGGTAAATGATGTTACCAGGGGACCTAATAATTTGTCCTAAATGAGATTTAAAAAATTCATTAATGTAAGTAAATTTCATTACTGCCGCTCTCGCTGATTTCTTTTAACCCCATAGAGCGGAGTGTGTGAGGTGAAGAAGGGTAGGGCAGGATGGGGGAGGGATGATAAATGACGATGTAACCAGGGGGCTAATAATTCGTTCAATAAGAGATTTGAAAATATATATATATATATATATATATCTGTAAGTTAATATCATTACTGCCTGCTTCCATTGATCATTTCTTTCAAACCTAAGTTACGCTTATCGGAAGACTATACGCCGATAACACCATTCTTTAACAAGGAGATGCTTTTAATTTATTAAACTGTGTAACTTTCACTAATCTATTTGGAAAAAAATATGCTTTTAAGTTGAAAGACTCAGTAAGGATCAATTAAGTAGAACAAGGATCGTTGCGTGCTGCGTGTAACGATGAAGTTTCCTACATTGGGATGGAAGAGTATCAGGGAGTGTAAGATTGAGTGGGAAGTTAAATGACGGTGTAACTGAGAAATTAAAAAAAATCTTAGTGATAAAATCATTATTGCTTGCTCTTTGCTGATTTAACATTAGAATAAGTGTCTCTAATCATTAGATATTCCTTTAACATACGAGGTTCGGTTGGGGAAGGGGGGGGGGGGTACTAGACGGATTGACGGGGAAAGAAGATTGGGAGCCAGTGGCGGAGCAAGGGATATTGGTCAGAGGGGCGAGAAAGGTCTGTACGGGCGCTTTCGACTTTATCTAAGCGGAGCGCCACCACAGGTTGGCGCAGAGCGTACAGAAATCTTTTGAGTAAAGATACTCCCTATATCGCCGGAAATGACCCTTTAGGTATAGTTGTCATCGCCAACAAAATGTGACAAATGTCAATAGGTAGATGAGAGCGCAATAAAAAAGTAAATAATCGCGAATAAGTAAAAAGTGTTGAATAGCTGAAAAGGGCGCCAGTTTCCCATTTGAGTCCGCTCCCCCCCCCCGCCTGACTGTACGGACGCTCCCTGTTACTGCCTGCCACTGCCTGTTATGACATTAGAAACAAATACTGATATGAGATGAGTGTGGTATATACCTACTGGCGACTGATAACAGTATTATAGTGCATGTTCTAGCCTTTTGACATCGTATGAATCTAGCAACGTACAGGTACCGTCTGGTACCATTATCCGTTTTGAGTGATATTTAGGGGTTCTAGGACAAAATCCCCCGGACAAAATCCCCCAGACAATATCCCACTGACCCATACAAAGCCTGCCTGCAACAACCAGCGATGGCCCAGGTGTGACAGTCAAGGCATGGGACATTGCACTGGTTAGGGTAAGGTTCAGGGGATTGGTCAGGGTACTAGTGAGGGTACTGGCGAGTGTAACTGTGAGGGCTCCTGTTAGGGTACCTGTGAGGGTACCGGTCAAGGTACTGGTCATGTGACTGGTCAGGGTACCGGTCATCATACTGGTCACTCTACCAGTCAGGGTTCCACTCAGTGTACTGGTTAGGGTACTGGTCAGGATACTGGTCAGGGGACTGGTCCGGAGTTCATTGAGGGTAATTGCAAGGCTACCTGTTAGTGTGGCCATGGGATATAGCTCCATGTTGTGACATTTAAGGGACCGGTCAAGGTACTGGTCAAATTACTGTTTATTGTACCAGTACTAGTAAGGGTACGTGTCAGAGTATGTGTCAGGGTGCCTTTCAGGATACCAGTTGGGATACCGGTCGAGGTACCGGCCGGGGTACAGTCCAGGGTACTGGTCAGGGAGGAGCACCGGTGGGGGTAACTGTCAGGCTCACTATTAAGGTACCGGTCGGGGTATGGTCGGAGTACTGGTCCGGGAACCACTGAGAGTACCAATGGAAATACCGGTGAGGGTACCGGATGACGGTACTGGATGATGATACCGGGGACCGGGATGATGCATTTTTGTAAAGAATTGATGGGATTTTTTATAGCTTGGGGAGATTTTGGCTTGGGTGGATTTTGTCCTAGGGGGATTTTGTCCAGGGGGATTTTGGCTCTGGGGGATTTTGTCCTAGGGGGACTTTGTCTGGGGGATTTTGTCCTGTCACCCTATTTAGGTATTAGTATTGGACCAAAAACAGTATTAATGTCGGCACAAAACAAACGTTAAAGAAAGCTCAAATGTTGTTTGTCCATCTCTAACATCCCTGGTGGAACCATGGAACTATTTGAAAATTGTCAGCACTGTGGCAAGTCCCCAGACATTTTGATATGTTACCATTATAGTTAACAAATTGGGTAAGCCTGTTCAGGGAATGATGATAAGCAGCCCCTCCACTTTTATGTTTTTGACAAAATACTATACACTCAAAGCCAGATTTTTAAAGCAAAAAAATTATGTCTCAGGAACTAATGGTATACTGGCAGTTTTGAACTAAAATCGACAGTGAATATTACATGAATTTCATCAGAACATAATTTAAGTAATGTATAAATGCATGCGCAGTTTTCACTCCTCAGAGGAATACTGCTACAAACAGTCAAACAACAAACAATTTTCAATTGATCAGGAATACAACAGAAAGTGTCCCTTTCTGTACACTACTGTACAGTATACTGTGTTGCTGACTCAAAACATAAACAGAGATAGAGGCAGTGAATGTGATTGCTTAAAATTCATCAAAAATTGTTGACGATTTACTTTTTTAAACTTCTACCCAGAAATCTGGCTTATTACCAAACACATACAGTAGTGGAGATTAGCATGATATTAAAAGACGAGACACAATAAAAATTGTACAATCATATTCAAGCAGTTGATTGTAATTTCAATCCCAGTTTATATTTTCCACAAGATTTATTTCACATAAACCAGGATACTTGCACTATTACATTACCTCAATTTGCTGACCTCTCTCATACATGAGAAACATTTTGGGAACTAACTTATACCTCAAGTATTTATCTAGACTTACCAATATAGGCACATGTATCCAATACCGTAACCAATGCAAATTACCACAATATCATGGAGTTTCCATGCTTGGAGGGACAAAATTATACACAATACCCCTGGATTGCACAATTTCATACCTATAGTTACAAATGTTGTGGTTTTACAGTATGTTTCATTGGGCTGCACTAGGTTTCCATGACATTGGTGCTAGTTGCATGTGCCTTTGCTGTATTCACTCCCCTCAATTTTGAGGGGAAATAATTTAATTTTGTTTAAAGAATAAACTGGTTCTTGGTGTAATAAAAGACCACAAGCTTTCAGTAATTAAGTCAGGCCTAACATTGTAAACTTTCCCATAGCATAAACCCCTGAACCCAACTTGTAGAATTGTGAAACTGTGGTTCAGGAACAATGCAGCATCCCCCTGGAGATTTTGAGGGATATAAGTTTGAAAGATTTTATAGTAGTAATCTGCTTAACAAATACCCTTAGTCCTGCACAAGTATCTGTGTGGTGGTTGTTGAAAATTACTGTACTATGGCTTGCTGATCTTGCTTGGAATACAAAATTAAAACATCTTAAAACATGAGAAATGCATTTAAGAACAGTTAAAGCAAGGTAAGGCAGCAAAATATCCAGTAACCTCAACACTTAAGCATCAGGACCACTTCAGTTGTATAACAAGTTCCATGTTCTTGACAAGCAGCTGCAAATGTTCCCTAATACTTACAAAAACATGTACAGTAGTGCCACAATGTCACCAAACTAAAATATTTCAAGAAGTACATTGCAAAAGAATGAGTCCATTTATACAGTTAAATATGTAGAAGACTTCCCATGAAGACTGGTCTGCATTCTCTTGGTTCTGTCTGCTTGAAGCTTATAATATTAATTTCCTCTATCTTTTATATGGTGTAACAGTGTAACATATCCTGGAACTAGTTAGTTTTCTGTTACTGCTACTACATTACTGTGCCAATCCAACAACTATTCCCAGCAACTTCCTAACTCCATTGAAAGATGTGCTGTGTCCCAGAGGATATACATGAGATGTGTGAATCTACTTCGTGATTTACAGGACATACTTTTGCTTTGCTTGGCATCGGCTTCTATGCAAGCTTTTAATTGATAAGCCCAACAAGGAGCTACTGTATACCACTATGTACAGCATGATGAAAAGCTTGGTTGATGATTGTATTCACCCCACTGTAAACTGTGTGATAATCTTGCCTGGCATTTCTAATTAGAGCATATCCTTTGCTGTATTAGCCTGTAGATCTATCCATCTGTTGGTACAAAAAGAAAAGCTTTCTCTTAAAGATATGCTGATTTGGTCCCAATTATAGCACGCGCAATATAGCTTGGAATGTTTTGCGATTACCGAATAGACCTCACACACTACAAATGAAGAAAACAATGAACTGCTTTACAAAACTAAATCTCCTGTAATTCAGCCAATAGTTTAATCATCTCACAACCTTTCATATATACTATTTTCACTGTAAATTTCAATTCGTTTATCCATCCCATTTTGGGCCCATTAATTCTTGATTCATCTTGCCTTGTATACAACATTACACATTTTATTTATGCAGCCATGAAACAGCTCCCTACCATAGCAAGTGCTTTTAAAAGTTGCAAGTCATTCAAGCTTTACCAATTGTAAAGATTTCAAAATTTAAATATACATGTACATTTTATGTGGACCTAGTCTGACAATTTGGTGTTGTCTTGCATTGACCTTTAAGATTAAAAACCAGAGAGTGGATATAGCTCTAGTGTAGTTAAATACTATGGACATAGAGGAAAAGATACCACCACATTAACCAGATCATACAAAAGTTTTCATCCCTTCTGATTGTTTCTTTCTTCATTCCATAACTTTGGAATAAATTACCTCAGATGTTACTCGTATTTGAGATAATAGAGTCCTATGGTATCAAGTTTATGCGATGTCGAACCTACAGAATATTAACTTACTTTTTGGTTAATTCAGAAAATATCTTCCATTTTGCTGTCAATGATGCAGTAGGTCACCACATCAGTCTGTCCCAGACGGCATCTGTGCTCTAGCTATGATTGCTGTCGTTCCAACATTGACTTTTTCACTGCATGGCAGCTACATCGTACAGTGTTATTCCCTTGGATAGTGGGCTGTTGTCATTCATCTTGAGATTGAGAATGTTGATCATCAAATTTGTCTGAGAAAACATTAACAGTGCCAATCAAATAAATATCAAATGGTCAGAGTGAAGATGTGCATTATTTCAATTTTTATTGTACACTTCTCTCCAATATATTTTGGGCCAATACAGAGCTCAGATCTTAAACACTGAATATTGCACATTTAGTCAACTTGGTATTACTTATGGATCTAAATAGACTTAACAAAATGACTTACAGTATATGCAAGGGAGGGGATAGAAGGCTTTATCAAATTTTTGTGTTATATAGATTTTTGGAGGATGGTAACTTTTAATTAGGTGCACTCAGCTTTTGTAATAGTTACATTATGGAAATGTACTGACTCAATAACCTTTTGGATGCATGGCATTGTTGTTTTGTACAAATTTTGGCTAGTTATAAATAAGACACTTGAAACACAATGCATCACTTGAGAGACTTAGATTAAAGGTATTCTGCATTGGCCCAAATTTGATGCTGGATTTTCTAGT
The DNA here is from genome assembly GCF_037975245.1 of Apostichopus japonicus. Lineage (NCBI taxonomy): Eukaryota > Metazoa > Echinodermata > Holothuroidea > Aspidochirotida > Stichopodidae > Apostichopus > Apostichopus japonicus. The sequence goes on from NC_092569.1 coordinate 19,924,509, forward strand.
ATTATATCCTTTAACTGTTTTTATTGATACCCTCACTGGGATATTCAGACATCTTACAGTACAGTGGTGTCTAGAATGTCTGAGAATATTTTGGAGAGTAAAGACTTCCAAGAACTTTTTGAAAAGTTCTAGCAATTATAGCATCTTTTACTCAATACAGGCTACTTGTAAGTTACATTTGCATGGTGACTTCAGTCTATAATAATCTAGGCATAGCTACTGTACAGTATAGTAAAGGCTTCATAATTGACGCACCCCCGTAATTGACGCACCTTAAATTATTACTAGCAACGATACAGCAGGCCACCTAAACTTTTTTTGCAGCCAAACAGAATTACATATTTCATGAGTTTGAATCCATTTGAGGTATTTGCTGACCAAATTGTGGTATTTTTTAAGCTTTTAACACCCTCCCCCCGGTTTGGCACATTTTTTGGCCATTTGGAAATCTTACACCCTTAAAATACCCAACATTACCTCAATATGAGAACACTACTCTCTGGGACATGACCTGTCAGAGCTTAGAGGCTCAGAGCATAGCAAACAGCATCTAAAGTCAATGGATGTATACCAAGGCCTACACTACAGTTAGCTTATCGACGAATGTGTCAATTTAGGGGTATGAAAGAACTTGACACGGCAGACATTTTGTGGTCAAATTCTGCTCAATTGTATGGTGCATAAGCACAGAACCTTAAATATTTTGAGATTAGAACATTTCTGAGGAACTACACATATGAAAAAAAAAAAGTTGAGTAATTTGGATTTTTTCTTGATAGATATCATTGATCAAATCCTTAAGTGCGTCAATTATAAGCCCACCATGCTACAGTATCTGGTCATGATTAGGGCAATGTACAGTAACATAATTGTCCAGCAAAATCTAAGGCCATATATGATACATACATGCACAGTAGGCTAAAAAGTTAAGCTGACCTACTTGAAATCTAATTTCTCTGGCAGTTGGTATTAATTTGTAGCTCAAACTACAGACCAGTTTACCCTTGACCCAATGCTAAGGTAGTGTTAGGACTTGGACTATGGCCCTAGGCTACAGCCGAACGTAGGCTAGGCCTTACAAGTTTTAGGCTAGAAGCTAGTCTAGACTATAGTATTGAAATATGGGTATGAACAAATAACGTGAAGCTGTATGCAACAACGTTACAATATCAACATTATTAATATCACCAAACTTTATTGACTAATCTCATGGACCTTACCTGAAGTTGTTGGTGAGACGTTTTCGTTTTAACGGTACTTTTTTAAGAAAAAGTCAACAAGGAAAGAACCTGGGCACGAAAACCAAACTACCCGGCGAACGACTGACCCGATCTCAAGCCCAGTCCCCTTGCATCGAGAGGAAACAGATACTACACATCATCTTATATTAGCCGAAACTGTTATTGGGTTGCATGCAATGCAGCCGACGGGTATGCTTTAGCGTTAGCCCTGGCGTATACAGTGTACACAGTGTAGAGCGTATACACTGAATACAGGCTACTGCCGCTGTCAAGAAAACTACGGATGCCTGTACGTCAGGTCAACTTATATACCAACTGGGGGATATACTTTGATAGCAAGACTTAGGTTTACCGTAAGGGTTTGACCAATTGGATTTTTCCTTGCCAAATGACCCAAAAAGTAGGTAGCAACTTATAACGACTGATATGCAGTCCTAGTACCATAAGGTATACTGATATAAAATTTCAAGTTGATCCAATCATTTCACCTCAGGTAAACCTAAGCACCAACTTGGAGAAGTAAACGTAAATACCAATCCAGTGCTATATATATATATATATATATATATATATATATATATATATATATATATATATATATATGTTAAATAATAGTAACTCCAACAACATTCAACTCTGTTAAGGCTTTCTAAACACTGTGATCTGCTGTAAATGATATCTTTCGTTTCCTTCTGTTTTGCTTATGCCAAAACTGCCGTTTGAAATTTGTTTGGTTGTTAATCTTCTAAAACGTTATTTATGCTTTCTCAAATCCAACTGTCGGCTTGTTACATTATTATTTATGTAGGTGGAGATTGTACAAAAAAGGACTTTTTTTTAATGTATTCACCTGTGATATTGGCACCCAACTATTGACTAAAATAATCATAAAAAATATTGAGACTATGTACAGTGTAGCTTGTGTTGGCGATGTTGTTTTATTCGCTTTTTAAATTTTAATCAAAGCTTCACAGAGATTGAGACACTGAAAAAGATGTTTTCCTCAAAATGTAGACACATCTTGAAGTTAATAACTAAAGATTATATTATTCACTTACAGAAAAGCTCAGCAAGTAGAGTTGGTGTCCATTGCCAGATAATTTACAAAGTTGCAAAGTCTGCCAAATCTAAGGATATTGAGTCTATTCCTCTTTGTAATTTTATACCACATTTATTACATAGAAACATTAAGTCACAATCTAGCAATCAATGAACATAATCCTGTTAAGTTCCTCAAGTCATTCACAATACAAGTGGTCAAGCCTCATTCATATTAATGTACCTGACCACATGGTGTATATACCTCAATAAAGTCTCTTAGCATGTGTGTATTGGTTTGAATTTATTGGTAATAAGTTGATGACTCGAAAAACGGATATGGTATCAATATGTTTGTTATTGTTTGATTTGAGGTGCATTATGAAACGCATGGCATGAACTCACCAAATTGGCACGCTAATAGTTCTTCAAAAACAATCATTCCTGATTAACCTCACTTATGGTCTTTGTTTCTTTTCCGCCTGGTCTCAACGTTGTTACTAGGGCGGTGAGGGAAGAGGTGGGGGGGGGGTATTCAGGAATATGAGAAACTGATTTGAAATTGAAACGAGAAATATATATTTCTCCTTCATTGAGTTGATCATAAGTCAATGTTACCTTTGCGCAAACCCTCCGTATTCCAAAAGAAAGCAGAGCATAGAAAAATGTTACCAACTTTATTTGTAAGTAAGAGACCGTTGCAGAGTCGTAGATATACGGCTCTGGTCCGTTTGCTGTGTTTTGATGTCATACTACCTGTTGTAGGACTAAAGCCATATACCTGAACTATTATGTGATTTTATACTGTAATTATGAATTTGAGACCGTGGTACCCCATCATAGAACATGTTTGGTGAAGACAGGGGATCAAGTAACGAATATTTGGAGTACTAATTCCGTCTCTGCTTCCTTCCATGTAATTGCATATATTAGTTTCCAGTGGATCTGGTTCAAGCAATGGAGGTACCTCGGTTCCGGTTGACCCCATTTCATACCCTACGACAGCAGAGGAATCGGAAGTATCTACTACCAATGATGGTAAGCTACTTGTTTTATGCTGAGATGAACCGTACCCCCAAATACATTGCATTTGAATCCTTCCTTGGTATTGTAGAACACTTCTAACTTTTGTTTTGTTTTGCCTGTCATATTTTCAATGTGAACTTTAGTCATCATGTAACAATGTTGTAGGACTATATCCATATGCCTAGGTTATTATATAATATTATACTGTAATTAGTTGTTTAGGTTCGTGGTACCCCCACCATAGAACATGTTTGGTGAAGACAGGGGATCAAGTAACGAATATTTGGAGTACTAATTCCGTCTCTGCTTCCTTCCATGTAATTGCATATATTAGTTTCCAGTGGATCTGGTTCAAGCAATGGAGGTACCTCGGTTCCGGTTGACCCCATTTCATACCCTACGACAGCAGAGCAGTCGGAAGTATCTACTACCAATGATGGTAAGCTACTTGTTTTATGCTGAGATGAACCGTACCCCCAAATACCTTGCATTTGAATCCTTCTTTGGTATTGTAGAACACTTCTAACTTTTGTTTTGTTTTGCCTGTCATATTTTCAATGTGAACTTTAGTCATCATGTATAACATGGGCTTAGGCTGCATGTAACAATGTTGTAGGACTATATCCATATTCCTAGGTTATTATGTAATATTATACTTAAATTAGTTGTTCAGGTTCGTGGTACCCCCACCATAGAACATGTTTGGTGAAGACAGGGGATCAAGTAACGAATATTTGGAGTACTAATTCCGTCTCTGCTTCCTTCCATGTAATTGCATATATTAGTTTCCAGTGGATCTGGTTCAAGCAATGGAGGTACCTCGGTTCCGGTTGACCCCATTTCATACCCTACGACAGCAGAGCAATCGGAAGTATCTACTACCAATGATGGTAAGCTACTTGTTTTATGCTGAGATGAACCGTACCCGCAAATACATTGCATTTGAATCCTTCCTTGGTATTGTAGAACACTTCTAACTTTTGTTTTGTTTTGCCTGTCATATTTTCAATGTGAACTTTAGTCATCATGTTTAACATGGGCTTAGGCTGCATGTAACAATGTTGTAGGACTATATCCATATTCCTAGGTTATTATGTAATATTATACTTAAATTAGTTGTTCAGGTTCGTGGTACCCCCACCATAGAACATGTTTGGTGAAGACATGGGATCAAGTAACGAATATTTGGAGTACTAATTCCGTCTCTGCTTCCTTCCATGTAATTGCATATATTAGTTTCCAGTGGATCTGGTTCAAGCAATGGAGGTACCTCGGTTCCGGTTGACCCCATTTCATACCCTACGACAGCAGAGGAATCGGAAGTATCTACTACCAATGATGGCAAGCTACTTGTTTTATGCTGAGATGAACCGTACCCCCAAATACATTGCATTTGAATCCTTCCTTGGTATTGTAGAACACTTCTAACTTTTGTTTTGTTTTGCCTGTCATATTTTCAATGTGAACTTTAGTCATCAGGTTTAACATGGGCTTAGGCTGCATGTAACAATGTTGTAGGACTATATCCATATGCCTAGGTTATTATGTAATATTATACTGTAATTAGTTGTTCAGCTTCGTGGTACCCCCACCATAGAACATGTTTGGTGAAGACAGGGGATCAAGTAACGAATATTTGAAGTACTAATTCCGTCTCTGCTTCCTTCCATGTAATTGCATATATTAGTTTCCAGTGGATCTGGTTCAAGCAATGGAGGTACCTCGGTTCCGGTTGACCCCATTTCATACCCTACGACAGCAGAGGAATCGGAAGTATCTACTACCAATGATGGTAAGCTCCTTGTTTTATGTTGTTAAGTTACATCTAATAAATCCCCTTCATCCCTCCCCTTCCCTCCTTAATTTTTTCATACAATTTACTGTTAGTTAATGCACTTAAAGAAGAAGTGAGCCCACAGAACATTAGTAACATCTTCATTTACATTCGTGGTTATCATTTGATAAATATATGACCCCCTCCCGGCTAATACTAGTTTCAATCTGTTTAGGAAATATCCGTGTGTTCAATATTGCCAGAACTGTACATTGTAGTGAGGCACTTATTGCAAGAGTACCCCACAATAAAACATTTTTTGGTGAAGACAGCAGATCAAATAAACAACGTTTGCAATACTAAATCTGTTTCACTCTTTTTTACCATGACATTACTCACATTCTAGTTACCAGTGAACTTGGGTCAAGTAATGAGGGTACCTCGCTTCCGGTTGACGCCACATCATACACCACGATCCGTACAAACTGCCTTACGAGTAATGGCAGTGTTATCCAGGTAAGAGTTAGGAACAGCCTTATTTCGATAATGTTTCGATGTAATTCAAATATTTAATTATCATAGCATTGCTATTATTTAGTTCCATTTAGTCAAGTTTCATTTTAAGAATGATTAGAGTGCAACCTATTGAAAGTTTCAGTCCACTGTTGCGTTTTACATGTGAGTAATACAAATTCGAAAAATGGATAAAAAAAATGATGGGAGCCAGATGGAATCATTAAATATTTGTTCATTAACCTTCATTTTCAAGTTATATAATAAACTAATCGATAAGCCTGATTGTAAAGTTGTTGACAATGTACGGCGGATTTTAGTTTCAAGTTCTTTGTAGAATTGACGTGACATATTTTTGGTAACAACGGAATTATAAATATATCTGCATGGAAGAATGTACCGTTGTACTCGTTGTTCTTGGTAAAGAAGACAAAGGAATAACGCAAAACAAAGACAAAGGTTTTATCAACTGTACCATGAAACAAATTTCAGTGAAGTGATTTGCGAGCTAATTTGGACCGTTATGTGTCTTCCCACATACAGTAAAGTAAAACTGCATAGTAACTTAGCGTTTTAGTGTGAAGTTAGTCTTTTTCTGAACAAGCTAGATCATCTTCACGAACCCGCTCAATTTAGCCAAGTTGATTTTACGCTGTTAGAACCATTTGAATTCATAATAAATTATTGCTCATTTGGAATACAGACAATTGTATCATACATCATTTAATCTAAGATGATATTTTAAACCTATCTTGGAAGCTTTGGGTAGGTTTATTATTTAAGTACAAGTTTATTTGATTGGTGTGTGTGTGTGTCTGTTTGCATTGTTTCGTCTTGTATTTGAATAAAAAAGTTTTAATTAACCATTTCTCTCTACTGGTACAAGATTGAAGATAGTATATTGATAGTATATTGCATACAGTGAACCATAAATCCTTAATTATATGTTTTGTCTTTCAAATTATTTTGTCCTAATTTTCCTGTCGGTTTAATTTACATCATAATTTAACTTTTGAACTCTAAAGACTTGATTTATCTTTTGATTCAGAATGGTTCTCTTCTCGTGAATGAAGACTGTACAAGGATTTCAACCTGTGATAATGGAGTAATGAACTACAATGATCTCTACCAGTGTAGCTCTGATGCGGTTTGTGAAGTCCGTAACGATGTACGCAAATGTTACTGCATGAGTGGTTACCATGGTAATGGAGTGAATTGTACAAAACACATGGCCGACTGTAAGGATTGGTACGATGCTGGAAACACTACTAATGGTATTTATACTATCATACCAACTAACTGGAGTGGAGCATTATTTGATGTTTCCTGTAACATGACTGACGGAGGAGGATGGACGGTAAGTCTAGTATGACATCCTATAGTATAGACGATATATAGTTTATATAATATGACTGACGGAGGAGTTTGGACGGTAAGGCTAGTATGACATCCTATAGTATAGACGATATATTGTACATGTATAACTTGACTGACGGAGGAGTATGGACGGTAACTCTAGAATTACATCATATAGTATAGACGATATATTGTTTATGTATAATATGACGGACGGAGGAGGATGGACGGTAAGTCTATAGTTTGACATCTTATTGTATAGACGATTGTATATTTTAATATTACTGACGGGGGATGATGGACGGTAGGTCTAGCATGACATCTTATAGTTTATACGATATATTGTATATGTATAATATGACTGACATGGGAGGATAGACGGTAGATCTGTTATAACTGCCTTTTGTATAGACGGTATATTTGATTTTCACTAGAGAGGGGAGGTGTGACACAAAACCCAAACAGCAAACCTAATCCACCCAAACAAACCACACCCCAACACAACCGCACCCAGACACCACCACAACCTCGTATCTGCGCACTGTCTACAGTTTTACAGTGTAAACATGTTCCTCTTTGCGTTATACCTTTTCACATTACTCTTTAGGTTGTGAAAAGGCAAACTCATTTTCTGTTTCTCATTTTAATGCATTGCATAATTTACGCTAACACTTTCCTTTACATCCTTTGACCACATAACCTGTGGCGTATTACGTAAATAAGTAATGCACTATAAAAAATCATACTATTATATCCTACTTACACATGTTTAAGGTTGTGGGCATTTTTGACCTTATTACGTCATAACTCTAGTCTATTTTGTCATTTTGATATATACAACAACGGGCCATATGCAATTTTTACCTCTTGGAGTTTAGCCTCTGACCTTGGGCGCTATGATGAATGTCTTTTCTTTTCCGGATTGAGAATGGGGGAGAAGTTGCTGACATCTTTAGTTTAGACAACCACATGCATGTAATTTAGTTGCTCGCTACAATAATTGAGAATAAATAACATCTCTTTTAAAAGAAACTGGTATAACAGTTTCAGTATTATATTTCTCTCCCCCTATCAATCAGGTATTCCAACGTCGCGTTAATGGTTCTGTTGATTTCAGTCGTACCTGGATCAGCTACAGAGAAGCTTTGGTGAGCTCGATCATGAGTTCTGGTTGGGTAATGATAAGCTGTATTACCTCACCAATCAAGGCAATTATCAACTCCGGGTTGATTTTGTGAGCAGAGATGGTGATCCATTCTATGCTAACTTTGACCGGTTCCGTATCAACAATGAAAGTGACAACTATCGACTGTCTGGATTGGGAAACTACAGCGGAAATGCAGGTTTGTGAACAGATAGTTTATTGTTTGCTTAAACGTCATAACAGTGAATGGATTATTTTCAATATAGTGGTAATATTTGGATGTCGAATATGTTTGGACTAAGTCTGGCAATTTATGTCTTTATACGTGACCTACAAGTTGTCATACCATGGTTATACACGTAATAATAATATGAATTAAACATTTCCCACAAGTTTTATCAAAGATAGTGATTTTTTTTACATTGATTTCGCTTACGTAAATTATGAGTAACTCCTTACCCGTATAAAGTTTGCATTTTATTACCACTTTACCACTTTACACACTTACCACATTATAGTATGATAATAGAGATTGGATAGTTGATAATTTGATAACTCGTGAAGTTTTGAGATAATTTCCCAACTATGATGCATATTACTCTATCACGACGTTGATTGTTTATGGTTTTATTTTCAACTCAATATGCATTACCATAATTAAAATGCATTCATGTTATTGTTTAATATTCAGGTGGTGCTGGAAGTTTAAATGATCGCTTGAATTATTCCTTCAGTACCTCGGACAAGAACAATGGAGGATGTTTGGATGACTACCATTGTGGCTGGTGGTTCCGAGAATGTAGGAGACGTTGCCTCAATGGTGACTATCATGCAGCACGGAATGTAAGGTCAGGTATATCCTGGTATACACCGTCTGGTTCCTATGATAATATCAAGTATACTGAGATGAAGATAAGGCCTGTCTAGGGCGTTGCAGATGTTTAGAATAATGCTCAGCTTTGAATTAACTAGATATAGCTTAAACATTATACACAGAGAATGATGATAAACTGATCACCATCGGCAGTGAAAAAAAATCATTAATGTGAAAATAAAGAAACAAGACACATTAAAAATAGTTAATTGTTAAATATCCGTGTTTAGACCTGCTATCATTCTTATAATGATGTATATTTATTCCTTATTTTGCTTGGTTGTCGTGTTTTTTTTTCTGTTTGTTCCTTTGGTTTTGTCCATTATGTTATAATAACCTGTTATCGTTCACACCTCACATATCAATAGTCGATTGACTAATGTGTGTGATTTGTTGCCTTTAGTTTCTGAATGATAAATACAGATTTACGTTAAAGCTGATAATTATAACCTCAGCTGACAGACTTACTTAGAAACAGAATCATTCTAATACAGATGCTTATTAGGCAAAGTGAATTAGGATAATTGTTCTATTGTACAAGGTTGCAGTTTGTAGGTTAAATTTATCGGTCATTACAAAGTAATAGGTAAATACTGACGTTTGTTTTAAATTGTAACTGACATACTTTCTCACCAGGATTTAATCATCTACTCTGGCTGTTTTGTAACAAACTTTAAATTAAGCAGGAAAAGTTATCGTTGTTAACAATCTACATTAATGATTATAAAACAGTCTATGTACTATCATTCTTTAGAAAACCTCTCTGTCGATCCAGAAATTATAGCAAATTTATTCGAGAAATATCTGGGAAGAAGAAAAAACAGAAAAGAACATCAAGACAGAGAGATTAATATTAGTATATATTACGTAATTTGTTGGGCGACGAAATTAGTAATAATCTCAAAGTTGTAGGCAAACACGGATAATGCCGGACGAAGAATTGGCTAAGATTTTATTTATTCGCTGATCATTAATGGTACAGGCGAAGCAAAGCCATATCAATTATTTATTTCTAGTTAATATCCATCCTCTTTCCCTTCCCTTCTCATCGTGTTCAATTATCATTGAGTATTATTTCACTTTAATCTATTACAAATGATTATAGAAAGAAAAAAAATCAATTTTTAACATATATTTATAAATGTCATTTGAAGATTCGTTGAATATATGTAGTCACTCAAAAGTTAGCTTATTTCTTGCTATTGCCCTCTTCGTCGTTCTTTCTGTCTCCATTATGTCTCCAAAATCTCTTCTATCGTTTTAAACAATTCCAGATTAACCAACCACTATCGTGCAACAGATATATTAAATGGATTATCCATCCGTAATATGCCAATTTACTTAATTCGCGACTCCCAAATCTGATAATTTACATAATCCGTCCTCGATATATCACTTTAGAACCCTTTTGTAGTTTCCATCATTAAAGAAACTGTCATTATCCATCCCGCTCCGTCATCCCCATCAGCATCGGAATCAGTTTCCCTACATCGGAACCAGCTTCAACGGTCCCACTTCTTCCTTTTTAAAATCCTGGATTCGCCTCAGATGACAATACGTAATTGCAATGACTTATGACTGTTAAGTGAATGCAGTATTAAATTTGACATTTTCGAGACAATTAAGGACATTAAATCTTTAGTGTGTGTGTGGAGGGGGAAGGGGTGGTGGTGGTTGCAGGGGTTAAGCTGGGTTATCTAACATATTAAGTATTCATTGTCATCGGGCTACTATAATAAATATGAACATCACAAATGACACTCAGTTACACATATTAGACATTATCTTTCATGAGAGTTGCTCTCTTTCTCTCAAAGTATTTAATATAACATATGGATAGTTTAAAAAACACATTTTAATGTGAATTGATTGCCTTTTACTGATTTTCTACCTCAGTATAATTATTCAACACAAGTAAAGAATAACACTTATCCACTGTTTATTATTATCACATGAAGTTGATCGCATAGTCTTTAGCACGTCAATATAGGTGAAGAGTTGATATATTTCGAGGTCGGATAATTACTGTAGGCTGAGCAAAGGGCAGAGGTATACTATTATCTTTAATTTGTTCATATTTGGCAAACCTAATATCACACTAAACCAAAAACATCCCAAACTGGAATTTATTTTACCAAAATAATCCTCCAGCTAAACTAACTTGAATTAATTACTTTAGACTGTCTCTGATTGGTGAATAATAAGTCGAGACCCTAACTTTGGGGGACTGACGGACGCGGCACAGCCGAGTTCATTATTGCGTAAACTGTTGGGTCGAGACTGCTTGTTCACCAATAACAGGCAGCCTAAATTAAATTATTCATAAATAACGGATGGTCAGAATATGATGTCATATCATCCAATCATATACGCAAGAATGAAAAATAACATATAGAAAGTGTATGTATGGGTCATAACATGGGTCCGTTTGCTGGGGAAGGTTAATGTATGAGTGGTCTGCATTCGATAATTTGATATTATGCAATAATAACTCGCTTCTGTTTCCTTAATGTATGATGACGTTATGTCCAGCTAGTTAGCGCGCAAAATACTTCTTTGAATAACACCTCATATGTAATTCTTTTAATCCTCTTTTATTTTCGTTTTTTTCTTTATTTCCCCACTTTCTCAGGAATGACAAAGATATACCATACACCCACAAAACTTATAATATTTAGCAATTAATCCAGTTTCACCAACTAACAGTATAAAATTAGTGTGCGTTTGATATAGAACTAACATTAAACATAAGACAACTATAAACATGTTAATGTACAGAATCATCCAAGGAATGTAATCAATCTCGTTTTACAAGCTTATTATGGATGTGAAATTCTATGGTTGCATTGTTATTCAAATTGGAAGTAACGCTGGAAAAATATACATAGTAGTGAAATAACTTTTTGATAGTGTGCCTTCTCTCGGGCCGAAGCCTAGCCTAATCCCTGTCCTCAAAGATCTGGAGAATATCTGACATCCACAGAGTAAAGATAATTGGTTTATACTTCATATATCTCATTTTTTCTTTATGGCTGACCCTGAGTATATCTCTTAGCGTTTAAAGGTATCTTGCTCTCAAGACTGTGCTATTGGAAGTTAGAATTGAAGTGTCCATTAAACTATTCACGTCCTATATCAAAATGTTCGTGGATTATATCTTAATGATCACTTTTGGCAGACAATTCATTTTGTTATGCTGTAAATCGTTAACCCAATGCCATCAGTCAATATTGTACATTAAACCATATGAAATGAGCCATTAAACATCTCGCGTCAATAAATTAAATTGGGATGCCGACTTTGTCTAACACGTTGACCATTGGCTCAGTTCATCAATTGCACACAAATCTTCATAGGAAAACATGTTGTGGATAAATGACATGTTGTCAAGGATAAATGGTGTTTTGTGGTTTGTATGAAGGTAAAACCACATATTTTGATTGAATTATTAGCATTAATAAAATAATAGGTTAACATTAACATTTAGGCCTACAGCGACCTACAGAACTAGCAATAGAGTTTTCCCCTTAACCTTAAACTAAGGGAAATCGAAAGTAAGATTCTGCCAAAGTCATCGTTTAGTATCTAACGGATGATAAATTTGTATAGTTATAGGTTTTTTCCTGGCTTTAATGTTATTGCTCTATATGAAGATATCAAAATATGAAGGGGTTTCACAACCGTCTTTGTTATCTTAAACTGCAATTTGTGTTGAATTTATTACACATTGGTGGTAGCACACTCAAGCGATGAAGGAAAGATATTTACGGTGGATGGAAACGTTACCCTGTTGCTTCACTCCAAGAACATAGCAAGGGTTTCAAATGTGAGAACATCACTTTACCCTTTCGGGGTAAAAAGTTGTCTTAGTTTATATTAACTATGACAGTACAATACTATGAAATAGCCCAATGTTTGTATCCAGTTAGGTATATTTCTTATAACAGTAGCCGTTACCCAATAATCCTTTAATATTATACGCTTTGTTCAGAATATCAAAACGTTACAATTCATTTCATGAAAGCATATACACATAAATATACTTTAATTTGTAGTTGAATGAAACAGGTCTAATATTCATCATTATTTTGCAAGGAACGAATATGAAATATCTATTCTTATATTATCTGGCTTAGTTGCATGTAAAGTATTGTATAAACTTTCGTTTTTGCGTTGATTGCATTTTTGGACAGTTGGACAATTCTGAAAAGGAAAGTTAAACAAACGATAAATCATTTTCTAAACAGACAATGTCATGAGAAGGTCTCATTCAGTTTTGCTTATCCTCAGTTTTCTTTCAACCCAATTTTAATTGAATTGAACTGACACATATATAATGGGCATTCATATCCATGGATTGTTATTATTATTTTTACTGCCTATGGTGTAACATACTTCTACTTCACAACTAATAGCACAATGGACAATATGTGTTGTAATAATACATGCAAGTGGCGCGTACCGAGCTATATTCGTTATTTTTTTAAATGATAACTTACTGTGGGTCACTGTCCAAAAAATACGAAGATGAGACGATGAAAACAGAAAATAAAAAGGGCCCCATCCCCCACCCCGCCTACCCATCCCCACTTCTACAATGACTATATAGTAAGTTACAACTCATATTCTGAATTATTACATATTTTATGGAGAAGAACGTTGCGACTTGCGTAATGGTCACTCATTGAATCCCAGCAATTCTTGTGTCATGCATATATCTGCGTGCCAAAGTGCAATTTCTAGCTATCATGATTGTTGTTTTTCTTTGACATAGTAATCTTACTGTATAAACCGTACCCATCAACACGCTCTATTCAGAACTGTTCTCCTTGAGTGTAGCATACATTATAGTGTTAGAAGCAGAATGATGACAACATGAACTAACATTCTTAGTTGCAGTCACACTTTTCCTTTGCAAAGAACTAGGACCCTGAAGCTGTTCGAAAAGTCGTTTAGCATTTAAAAATGTCGAATTAACATCATCACTATCTGTGGAGTGAATATCATTGATACCCCTACGAGCTGCCGTGTCCCTTTCAATATGTTCTTCCCCTTCTTTATTTAGAAAAGCTGTGTTCTTTTTTCGACATTTAAGAGTGTATGTTTCATAGTTGAGTTTATCTTGCGTTGGGCAATCTGTCACACCTGGTATTTGATGCGCTCTACATACCTCAATATCAACGACAGCGTAAGGCTCTATGAGTTCATGAAAGCATGCTGAACTAGTTTCGCCCTTCTCGTCTTCTTTAATATTTTGAAGTTCATCAACCTCTTCATGATCCTGAGAAGATGGAGAACTAGATGATTCCAATATTTCTTTTACTGATTGGTCAAAGAATTGACATGAAGCTCCTCTACATGTCGTGTATGTCGCCACAGCAGGTTCAACTTCAAGATTGCTATCTTCAATTGCAATATAAGTTGAAGGTTGATCCATATCGACAGGAGCAGATATTTTGAAGGATCCCACGTGATAAGAATGTCTAACACAGCATCTATTCCTTTCCATTGTAATTTCATCTTCATTATCTACATTAGAGGCGTCACAGTTATTTATTCCGCTACCTGTGCGTGACAAATACGAATCCAGTGGACACTCCCGTGCTCGTCGCCACCATCGTGTTATGCTCCTTAAAACACCTGGGCGGCATCTGTGAATAGTAATATGAAAAAAAAAAACATGAAACAAGACAAACACAATAAATAACCCTCAAACTCAAACAGTACATATATCTTTGAAAATAGCCCCTCGTCTTTCACTTCCTATATCCCTCGGGCCAATATTTAACCTGCAGCAACACAATGACAGTTGTAACGCCATAATTCTTCTTAACATTTTTTAGCTGTGCAGCATAGGCATTGGTACTACAGGAATAATGTTCAAGACAGGGATTATTCAGATGATCGGCTGTTTTGGTAGAACCTGGTTCAAATCCTCCCTATATTCACAGTTTTTTTTTTGGTAAGTTTTTTCATTCTGTAATTTTCCCAATGTTGCTGTTTGCTTTTATAAAAAAAAATACTGCATAATGATTATGGAGCTTCCTAGAGTTATCCAGTCCCCAAACTATGGCGTCGAGCTCATGCGTATGACAAACGTTTGGCATAGACCATTCTATACTTACTTGGAAATGAAATAGACCGAGCCAATAACCGACATGCACCCGAGGATAAATGACGTAGAAGATATAAGGAAATAAATTCCACCGAAACCGCTTTCTGTAAATAAAAATGATTCACCAGATCAAACCAAATAAATTGGATACTGGATATTTCGTGAACCAACATAAGTTTCATTTTACACTGCCATTAACAGTTTATTCAAAACGATATAACTTTTTTGTCTTATTGAATTTAATGCTGTAAGCTAATTACAATTGTTTAGCCATAGAATTTTGAATCGAGACAATAACTCAACTAATAATAATTTTATACCGCAATAACTTGTTAATCATTAAATGTAAGATAAGAGATAAGATAAGATAAGATAAACTGTATTGCATCCGATAGGGAAATTACATGCTTGCAGATAAAACAGTAAGATATAAAAACGATACTATACAACAATAAGAGAACAAACAGTAGAACAATAAAAGCATAAGAAATGCTAATAACAAGGAACGGGAACAGATGGGTGCTGTTGCTGACGTTAAGATGGAGATAATTCCTGTCGCATTCAGCAACAAAATTGGCAATTTGTTCACGGTAGATCCGGTCATCGTCATTTTTAATCCGGCCAACGAGAGCAGTGTCATCCGCAAACTTGATGAGCGGACAGCTGAGGTCAGTGGAGCGTATTCCGGAGGTATACAGAGTGAATAGGAATGGTGCTAACACAGTGCCCTGTGGTGCTCCAGTGCTACATTCCATAATGTCAGATACAACATCACGACCGATACGTACAAATTGTGAGCGGTTAGTGAGATAGTCCAATACCCATCGAACCAAAGCATGTGGCACATCATCAGATCCAAGTAAAACGTTAGCTAAAATATGAGGTTGCATCGTATTAAAAGCAGATGAAAAATCAAAGAACATGATGTGAGCGGAGACTTTACCAGATTTAGAGTCTTCGAGATGGGAGTATAATGTGTCCAATGTGAACAGGAGTGCATCGTCAGTGTTGCGTCCCTTCCTATATGCGAACTGGTGATCATCCATTAGGTTTACAGTTAGCCTTTTGATATACTGCAATATAAATCTTTCACATGATTTCATGGCTACGGAAGTGAGCGCCACCGGACGAAGATCATTCATGCTGGTGATAGTTGACTTTTTGGGCACCGGAATAATACAGTCTTGTTTTCATAGGCGAGGGATGCACTGGGTCCTAAAGCACAAGTTGAAAATGTGGGTGAAGATATATGACAATTGATGGTTACATAGTTTCAAAACTCGCGGTGAGAGTTTGTCCGGTCCAGCTGATTTTGATGCGTTCAGCCGGGAGAAATCTCGAAGTACATCATCCTCTGTTATGGTTAGGAAAGGCGCGGACTCCCCGGAAGTTACTCTGAGAATACGTTCGATTTCATCCGTGAAATCGTGGCAATCGAACCGGTTATAAAATGAGTTCAGTTGATTGGCGTAGGTTTGGGAGTATTCTGGTAATGAGCAATGCTTCGAGCTACCGTTAGTATAACCGCTCATCAAACGCATGCCGGTCCACACATCCCTAATGTTGTTTGTTGTGAAATTATTTTCGATTTTCCGTTGATAAGCATCTTTCTCTTGTTTGATTACAGAGTTAATCTCCTTCTAAATTAGCTTCAAGTCATTTTTAGAACCCGTTCTGAATATCAGTTTCTTCTTATTGATCAACTGTTTCACCCTTTTAGTAATCCATGGCTTGTTATTGGGGTAACATTTGACTTTCTTCGTGGGAATGATGGCGTCCTCACAAAATTTGATATAGGAGCTGACGGTGTCCGTTAATTCGTGAATATCATCGGCAGTGTCAACAAACATTTCCCAGTCCGTGCGATCAAAACAGTCTTGGAGTTGATCCAGGGCATCATCCGACCATCATTTGATTGTAATTAACCGCGGCTTTTCACGCTGGACGACAGGCCTGTACTTTGGTAACAGGAGAACGAGGTCATGGTCGGCTTCACCAAGCTTAGTCAACTGGGATGATACATAAGCGTCTTTGACGTTGGTGTAACAAAGGTCCAGAGTCGATTCCCCCCGTGTTGGACCATTGACGTGTTGATAAAACCGTAATCCCGGGTGTTTCATTGATCCATGGTTGAAATCTCCATTAACCACAACAAGGGCATCAGGGGCTTTAGCTTCCAAATCTTGAATGGCCTTAATCAACTCAGCACTACCCGCCTTAGCAACGGACTTGTCCGGTATGTAAACAGTACAGACTAAAACGTGTGAGAACTCCCGCGGTAGATAAAATGGCCG
Organism: Apostichopus japonicus; assembly: GCF_037975245.1. Taxonomy (NCBI): domain Eukaryota; kingdom Metazoa; phylum Echinodermata; class Holothuroidea; order Aspidochirotida; family Stichopodidae; genus Apostichopus; species Apostichopus japonicus. The sequence continues at coordinate 19,941,884 of NC_092569.1, forward strand.
TACAGAAACAGTTAACATTTCCAGGTGGGGGGTGCAAACATAGTCCTTTCTGTACACATTATTTGGGTGACACCACTTCTGGTTGACGTAAACACACACACCTCCCCCACTGCATTTACCAGCCGCTTCCAAATCCCTGTCACCACGTACCAGTTGGAATCCGTCGATGTTAACATGATCGTCACTATGGTTACCTGTCAACCATGTCTCTGTGAACGACACAATACAAGTATTCCTGAAGTCCGACAAATATCTCACACTCGCACAAAGTTCCTCCATCTTGTTGCTGAGAGATTGAACATTTCCCATTATGATTGAGGGTAAATAAGGCCGGTTCTTACACTGACTATTCCTTCGTTTGACACCCCCTGCTTTCCCACGCTTTCGTCGCCTCATCTCTTTTGGTAATCGCATATCTGGTAGTCCTGTACCGACTGCGCATCTAGTACCGATTGCGCGAAATTCCGATGGAGTGTAATAGAAGACTGTCCGGTGGCCATTATGAAAAACCTCGCCATTTCCGTGGGAAACGATACAAACAGTCACAAACACAACCAACAAAACGATAAACATCCACTTAGAGCACATATTGACAGCATTCGGTGGATAAAACAGCGACAATAGAACGATGAAACATGGAATTCGAGAGGAAACTGCAAGCTGTGTCGCCACGCGAGCAGCGCCACATATATAGATGTACCACATTCAATTACAAATGGAATTATGCAAAATAATCATTTTCAGAATATTATATTTTGGTTGGAAACGACAGTACTTGGAACGTGATCCTGCAACATTTCTGGTATGCTTAAAAGTCATAAATCGGACCTTTTTCTTAAAGTTCACCCTTTATACCAAACCCAAAGTATTATGTATATATATATATATATATATTGTTTCTTGTTATAATTTCAAGGACTTGAATAAATGTGTTTCAAACTCAACGACCTTTTATACATATTTCATGTAACATTTATATAGCAAATAAGAAAAGGGATTATTTAAGAATAGGTTGCAATATACAAGAAGGTAAATATTGTTTACCAACAGTGGCAGCAAAACTTGGTACAGATCAACATCAAGTGTGAACATAATAGCAAATACTTATGATACTGTACGAGCACGATTAAAATGTCACCACTACACTATTTTACCACAATGTTGAAGAGGATAGCTCAAAATTCATCCAAATCCTATGAAATGTCGAATTGAAAGTGAAATAGTAAGAAAAAGTTGAACTTACTCCTCTTAGCAGCCTTTTGTTTCCAAATTGCAATTCTTCCACTGCCTCCGCATTTTTCGGCTCCCGAACAAAATACACCATTTTCAAAGCAAGACTTCTTGTGCACATCTTTAGAAGGGAGTACGTCTTCGCACAAGCATTCGTTACCTCCAATGAGACCGTTGAATGAATGTGACATACATTTACGTTGACATAACTCTAAAGTTAAATCCGGAAATTTACCACCGAAATGGAAGATTTCTGAACTATCATTTGAAGAATGATGAAAGCAGCCCTGGTATTGATCGTCTTAATATGTAAATAAATATGAAATATGCAAACACGTAAGTTAGATATTCGGATATTCGTTTAATGAAGTAATACATGTTGATCAATGAAATCGAATATGAAATACAGACTCAATGACGAACGCAGAAGAAAACGACACTGTGAATTGAAATAGTTCACGGTGTTCCTTGAGTAGTTTATCCGAGATAAAACTCAATAACAGACTCCAGAAAGACAACATAGTAACATTGTTAATATACAATTTGTAAAAACATACAAAATTACGACCTCACAATGGATTGCTACGTCATCGTTTAATTGAGTTCTACACGGTGTTCTTTCATTGTGTAATATGAAGTACTAACTCAGAAATGGACTCCAGAAGACATAGTTATGACAAATTGAAATTGAGTATTACATGCTGTTCTTTGATGCAGAATCTAGAAATACAGATGCCCTAACGACCTCCCCAGTAATTTTATTTATTTATTTTATTTTATTTATTTGTTTTTCCACAGAAGTACAAAGCGGAGGGAAGTCTTTCATAAAGCTTAAAAGCTTAACAAAGTGGAAGACTCCCTAAAGAAAAAAAAATAATAATAATAATAAATACAAATTGAATGATTGTTACATAATGTACAGAAACTGCTGAAGTAAATAACTCATTTACATAATTTAATATGATGATATCAATTCTTTTTTTAAACATTTCTTAAATGAATTCTTTGTAGCCTTAGATTTAACGGTATTGCTTAATGAGTTCCATAACTTAGTTGCACGGTTGCGAAAGCTGCGTGTACCTAGTTTCGTATGATAGAAGTTGCAATGAGCATTTTGTCTATTTCGGGTATTATAATTGTATAATTCTACATTAATTGTATAGAAATTATGAAAGGAACCCGGAAGTAGCCCATGCCAAGCTTTATACGTAAATACAGCAAGTTGTAGCCTTATAATATCATTTAATTTCAGCAGGTTTTGACCTTTAAACAATGGACTAGTATGCTGACGAAATGCAGCATGTGTTATGTTACGTATTGCGCCTTTTTGTAGTTTATTGAGACGGTCAAGACAAGTTATGTTAGCACCAGACCAAATAATAGAACAGTAGGACAGATGAGGTAGAATGAGCGTATTATAAATCATTCTTAGAATGTGTGTCGGTAGGAAATGTTTTATTATAGCGAGTATACCAATGTTCCTTGCGACCATAGAACAGATTGCTGAAATATGTTGTTGCCAACTTAGTTTTGAATCAATATATACACCTAAAAATTTTATGTAGTCAACATTGTTAATTGGTGTACCATTCATATTAATGTTGTGAACTTGAGGAGGGTTGTTGGAGTTATTAAGTTATCGTATTAAGTTTAAGTTATTAAGTTATTATTAAGTTATTATTATTAAGTTATTATTAAGTTATATTAAGTTATTAAGTTATTAAGTTGGAGTTATTAAGTAATCATTAAGTTATCGTTTAAATGAGTACTACACGGTGTTCTTTCATTATGTTTTCTGAAGTACTAACTCAGAAATGGAATATAAACAATGTCAAACTTTGATGTGATATGGAGAATAATAAAATCGAAACTAATTGACATTATTAACATGTGAAAGTATATGCTGCCTGAAATCCAAGCTGTAACATTGCCGTGGTAACTGAGCAAACTATACAATGAACAAAGTTAATGTATATTTTATTGGGCTTGAAAGAATAATTTAATAACTTTTTTATTTCCGTTAATGTTACTTTATTTAATGTATTTTTTTGTTGTTGCATGACTGAAATTTTGGAAGTTGGTGTAAGATGGTTGCCAAGACAAATGAAGATAAAAATGAGAACAATTAAGTCACGTGATATTATTGTCCACAGGCTATAACATCGTTTTACGGCGTATGATATGTCGTAAAAGCGGCCATAGAAAAACCTAATAGAATATAACAAAACTCAGTGTATATGCGCAGTATCAATCTTTTCTCTTCTTAAGTGCTTTGGTATCTTAAATGGAGATGAGTCATTTTCTTTCCATGAGCATATAAGAAATGTTGGTTTAGAGGTATGCAAACCCTATCCTTAAAATGTTGACAACAGTCGCTGTCTTTATATCCTACCTTGATACACGACCAGAGCCTGTTCTCCGCCACATTTCACAGCTCCCGCACAGAATGTATTGCACTCTATGTCAGAAACATTTGTGAGTTTTTCATATAGGCCGTCATCCCCGTATCTGCAGTGGCAATATGTTCCATTTTCCAGGCCGAAGTGTGTATAACTCCCAACGGCACAAAACCGAGAGCAATTTGAATGGCTTAAATCACTTTGAAAGAGCCGTATTTCAAAGTTTTTGTCAAAGTTACCAGAAAAGCATCCTAGGTAGTCTTTGTCTGTTTGAGAAAAATAAAAAATGATCTTGACGGATTGGGTTAAGAGATTAAAGAAAAAAATATAACGAAATCGAAAAGAAAAAAAACTGATTTACTGTGGTCACGAAATGGGTCAGCCCACATTTCTCAAACAGTTAACCGTCTTGGGTATTTTAATTGATTTAAACTTTTATTTTAAGTTGAAAATGTGCACGTCCGTTCTGCTTTTCTTTCATTCATCAACCACAAGCTATGCTTATACTGAAATTTTTAGGTTCATCCCGGTTATTACTTTGGCATTAGGCCTACGTCTATTGGTGGAGAGGCACCTATTTTACGTATACGTAAGAGAAGCTTGTAGATTACACTTCACGTCAGGTGGCAATCCGATAGACGGGAAAACCGTCTTGATTTTGCCTGGTTCCACCCTACCCACTCACACAACAGAACATTGTTGATAGTCTCCTAATAGTTTAAACAATAAGTAACAGTTGCCTTGCATAACTCTTGCAAAAAAAAAAAAAAGCTTAGGCAAATGCCCTCTTCTATGTTCTAAATGATCTTCAGGACAAGAAGCATCTCCGTTAATGTTAAGCATGATTGTACCTTTATTTAAACTTTTGCCCTGTTTACGCATTGATGAAACACTAAATAGTAGGTATACCGTCTTTGAAGGTATACCGTCTTCGTCTAGAAATTATAGCAATTTAAATTTTCCTTATTCTAACAAAATTAAATATAATGATGTTGAAAAGAAAAGCATTGTGAATTTCAGAGGAATTCGCCTCGTGACCTACTTTATAGGTTTTATTGAAGTTTCATTATGTAACACAAAACGAATTCAGATTTTTTTCAGACAACGAAAGTGAGCTCACCTGGAAAACACAGTATTGTTTCATACAAAATCACAATTGTAAAAACTTCAGTGCTTGAGAAAGTCATCGTCTCATGGATCCATGTAATCCTGTGTAAAGATAATGATTGCAATTCGACCATAACATGGTACAGAAGAACTGTCTCATTTCAATCATGAACAGTTACTCGTACATTGTGCCTCATGCCGGATTTGCTACGAACCAACCTTCAAAGTTTTCTTCGTTGATGAAGAACATAACTTATATGAGAATATGCCTTTATCGACTGCACGCTAACCTATACCGAAACCAAAAGCATCGATATGCTTCATTAGTATTCTGCATTCAGGTATATTTAGAATAAGAATAAGAGAATATTATGATATATCGGTTATAAAGAAATCGAAACATGCTTACATGCATTTCAGTGATTTAGAAATATATGCTACATTATTAAAATGAATAACTTTGTATTCTATGCAATTCTTATAGCAAGGCCTGCATTGAAAAACCGAACAGAAAGTATTACCTGAGATAACACTCGCATGCCTAACACTTTATACTGTTTTAGTTCGCTATAGTAATTGACACTGATATCGTAGTCCTGCGGATTATTTTAGCATTATTCGCTTCTCAATCTTTCTTGTATATGTGCACCCGGTTTATAGCTTTATCATTGAAACTCAGTTTAAAGATTTATCAGTTAAAAGTGCGAGAAACCGTTAATCAGTTAAAACTGAATGTGTGTAAAAATTTCTTAACATGTGTTATTTCCTACCGAGAAAGAATTAAAAACAGAATGCCGAAACACACGAAGCGGCGCATAACGATTGATATGTGTTAACGTCTTACCAAGACATGATTTGAGTGAGTCGTGGCAATTTGTTAGTCGAGTTCAGTGTGTGATTGTGTACGTTAGTGTTCATCCGCACGATTTTTGCGATGAGGATAACATTAAACGATGGAAATTCGCTAGTTCAGTGTGGGATTTTGTAGTGATAAGTTGAGATTCTGATGAACCTACCATGGTAATTACCCAATCGAGGACGTTGCTACAAGTCGCTTCTGTGGTTTTCTACTGTACTGGTCAATACGAAATGATAGGACAATAGCAGTCCTGTAATGTGGTTCGACTAATTAGATTCTACATATTTATGTCATGGTTTTCCTTTACCTGTCCGCGACATTTTAATATCGTGCTACAGTTGAAAGAATCCGAAAAAGACTTAGATCATGTGTTTGAGTAAATAAAGTTGTGATATGTATTCATATATTGAACAATAGCGTGTACATGCAGTCCACAAGGAGCACAGTTCTCTTTGTGGTTCGGAGGGTTAAAGCTTCAAAACACGCATTGAAAGGCACGGGGACGGTGTGTGTGGGGAAGGGGGTGGGGCAGTCGGTGTCCGAAGTCCTCGGAAACTGGATTTGGTTGTTTTCTTCTTTATTGGTTACTTAACTCGTTTTCAGAAATATGCTGTTTTTATTGAACTCCGTTTCCTTTTCATATTAAAACATGGGATATCAAAATATCTAAATGTGAATATTGCCCTCATTTTCATTTGCAGTTTTGACATTTGCCCACTGCAAAGGAGAAAATAAATCACAATTAACATAAAAACCTTTATTTGAAGGAACTACATTGTGGAGTAAACCGGCTCATCGCTTGATTGCATCAACATTCAGTGACAACTTCCGTGCGCATTAATTTTGTCCTCGCCACAAAGTTTTCTGGACGTAAAGTTTGTTATCAAGAAAATGATTATTGTCATGCATATTGAAATCCCTAAACTGTGTCACGAAACAATTTCAACTTGATAATTTGTTATGCCACTTTATCATATCATATCATACCTAAGTTTCCCATAAAATATCAAAAGTAGTTTTACTATTGTTATCTTCTGTCGTTGCTTATTTCCAGATCTCTGCGTTAGGTTGTAATTTGATAAGGTATCATTATTTTCGATTTCTCATTGTGATTACGTCTCCCGCAAGAGGACAGTTCCATGGGGTCAAATTCATATACGGATTTACCATATTGTTATATAGTAGCTTCAAAGTTGTATTAATACCGTTCTATACTGATTTCAATATATCGCGGGCGACTCATCACAGTTAATTTATTCATTACTAGCATTGATAGCGGTAAGGAAATGTATAGATTATATAAAGACCTCGCCACATTACAATATTTTGTGTCAGGTAGCTATTTCGACAGGTTAAATCCTACGATACTCCAGGAATTGGATAAGTATATAGTCCATGATGCTCATGTAGGCAGATGCTTTCAAAATTTACATTCCTATTACACCTGTTTGTATTTATCATTGAAATTGCGGCGTCTGGCATATTAGCTCAATCTGTCAATGTTTGTTGCATTTTGAATTTTAACAATTTTTCTTTGCGTAGAATTAGTACTTTTCTCTGTAGATAACTGTTTTCCAGAAAATGAGGAAAGACGAAAGCCTTGTTAACATTAATTGAAATCATACACTCTGCTGTTCACAGATGCATTAACAAATTATCGCTAAATTTAAACCAGAAATGCAACTGTGCACGGTGCTAGTGTAAATAGTCGTGCGTTTGTGGTATCTGAGACTAGAAGGTTGCGGTCTTTAGATATCATGGTTCCTAAAGTTTCCACGATTTTCTGTATGTCACTGAAATCAAATGACCTCTCAAATGTATGTTTACAGTCATGGCTTTTAAAAAGTGAATTGTACAATATATCATTATTTATGCACCGGCTAATAAGTTGATATGCATTTGTGGGTTTTCTTCATTTTTTATAAGATTAAGGGTTCATAATAGTGATGCTTTGAAATGATACGAGTTTGATTTTATTTCCCACTTTCACATTATTCCAAACAACACCAAACATTAAAAAGGGGGAAAAAAGAATATTCCAGCATTTTTGCAGAATACCTTGCTAAAAACTATAAATATATCAATTGATGAACTCGTTCATCCAGACCTTCTCATTTGATGTACATCATTATCATGCATGTCAATCACCCTTGACCTTATCCAGGAAGAACCCCCACCCCTCCCCCCGCACAAAGCGCAGTGATTGTTCGAAATAAACATCATATTTCCCTATGTTTGCAAATAACTTTATATGCCCTTTGACCTCCTATTCCTGATAGTTGGTTCCTCTTCTCACGTGAAGCACCTAAGTACAACATATGAGATATACCAATGGTTTCATTATTGAAATATCTTTTTAAAATCAAAGCGTTACAGACAAGTACGGGTATACGCAGATTAACACGCAGATTAACAGCATACCGTCATGACTTTTTGTCTTCTTCATTTTTACGATACTAATCGAAACTATACATTCAGATCTTCGAGATATACAGTTTAAAAAGAAAACTCTTTGCAGTGTCCAGCTCTTGCTAAATGAACATAAACTAATTTATGATATCTCCCCACGTTCTTCTAGTCGTAATGTTGAGGGAATTGATGTATTCATTGATAACAGTGCAATACCTCTTGTCGGTTCATCGCACTATACATGTCTCTGTGTTTATCTTGAGTTCCAACGGAAGTGGTAGCATCATATATACACTCATATTAAGACAACATTTGAAAGTATTGTTGTAAGATATATTGGTGATAGGTGAAAACATCCATGAGCAAAGAAAATATACATGTTAAATCTTCAAAAAAGTTTGTATCCTGATTTTATTTTAAAATTAAATGTGTTAATATATCTCACTCCCTGAACTAGAACCAACGTTTATGTGACTTCCCGTTTGTCATGAAAACACTGTTAGTTTGAAGCAGAGGGCAACGAACGTTGATTTGCTTGTTGCAGACAATAATAGCATTGAACGAAAACAATGGATAATCATAACAATGTCAGTAACATATTGAAAGAAAATTAAAGAAAGGGGTTGAAAAGTTAATTTCATATTAATAATAAAGTAGCTACTGCATATTTCTATAAACTGACACGTATCGAAACCGATGTTGTACATTAAACCGACATACTTTATTAGTAAACTTTGAGTCTTCTGCAATTCAGGTACAGGAAGAAGGAAAATAAAAACAGTAAGAAAGAGAGTAAAAAATAAGTGAATAAAACGGCGTCATTGAAAGCAATGAAGCCTGTCGTTTGGGAGGTTGTGGGTTCGATCCTAGGCATGCCCAATTAAGGTGGTTGATTTTTTTTTTATCCAGGAGAAGTTCCCATCTGAACTGGCCTTAAAATTGGTAAACAATTTAATAGTTATCCAAGACTGTAAATCGGAAGTGTAAGTAATAACCCATTTATGGATTAGGCATACGTGACAGCCTAGAGTTTTAAGTAACTGCCTTCCATGCCGATATATACACTAGCTTCAATATTATATTCTTAACGTTTTAACTAATCAAAATCAGTTATAACACTCAACTCCACTTCGTTTTCTCAATTGCCGTAACAGTGGGAAAAAAATCCTCGTACATTTCGTGTTTAGATATCATATAACCCTAACCCATACGCATCAAGTGAGTCATCTTCCTGTGAAGGTCCCGTCTCCCTTCCTACCGTGACATTGCTGGTCTCTTGTAAGGAATAATCCATTGATTCACAAAGAGTTCCATGATATGAATCAACAACATACTCCACGTCGTTCATTTCATCCGGGTCCTCAGCTAAATATGAATGGCGTACATCTATATTTGGTCTCCTTTCATTATCATATTTAATTGTCGGTTTGGGACGAATCTGCGTAAGGTACCAACGTGAAATCGTAGATCTGGTGGCAAAATGTAAGATAAATGAAGAAAAATTTATTTTAGAGAAAAAAACATCAAGTCTTCATGACCTTACGGCATGCAGAGGTGCGTGACATGGTGTACCCAGTGTAGAGATAGAATACTATTTGGTCATTTGAAGGATCAGAAAGTTGAACACGCGAATTGCCAATCAGTATCGACATAGTCTGTCTGATGTAGACACTCTATTCCTATATAAACTACTAAAGTTATACTTATTCGATGTTATGTTTTCCTTGATGTAGGATTCTTCGGTCACATCAACAGATTTTTGAAAACCTCACAGACGGAAGGAAGCTCGTTCGGGAGTTGCATGATTTCCTCAGGCTAAACTAGTGCCGCATGTTTACGCAAACAGATGACAACAGCCGTCATGCTTCCTCCTATAACGATCTGCAGGGAATGAGTATCAGCATTCCTATTCATTACTCTATTTCATTGATGAAAGCTTAACCCTTGCTCTTACTCTATATATTGTGGTAGTGTGGCTTTGCGTCATGCAGTATAGATAGAGGAACGGTGATGGGTCCGATCACTCACTCTTGAATGCTTAGCATTACGCCATTGATATGTTATTATTGTTAAAACTTGCTTTTTTATGATATAGTAGAATATCGACATTTACCTGCACAATACAATTCCGGCAATCCCACCAATTAACACCCCTACAACAAACAGGATCGCTGTGATGATATACACGGTGGAAGTCACGACAGCAGGATCTTTTCAAATGAACAAAAAACTCTCAGAAGCTAAATAAAACTAAATAAAACGAGTAGTGCATATATATATATATATATATATATATATATATATATATATATATATATATATAGCAATGATTCAGTCGTTCACTTCCTGCTGTAATACTGCTCAATACATGAAAGTAGGGCAAGTATACGTAGCCTATACTTTATGGTAACCTACAGCACGTTGCTACTCGAGTTTGACGGCCTGTGCGGCGATCACCATACAACAGCATAGTTAAGCATGATGATTCTCGTTGGTTAACAATTTGCTCGCTTTGGTAAGTTGCTATAAGGTAATTGTAAATTGGATTTGTTAACCCCTAACCAACTAATACCCAATCCCACGCGAAAGGAAATACAATACCTTGAGATGGAGTTGCTTCGGCTGTCAAGTTGATCTCAACAGGAATCGAGTATTGTGCTGATATAGAAAAGAGAAAAGTTGATAGTCAACAACAGAACATCTGATTAAAACTATTCCAACATTTCCTATTTAAGTAAGTAAATTTGAAGCAATTTTCAATCTGAGGAATATTTTCAATGTAAAATATGGCACATCACATAACGGTTTTTCAAGCTCTAAATTCGTGAACATTATATGACTGGGGCATTTTTTTTTAAATTGTCTTGATACCAAGAATAACAATAGCCTCACTTTTAATTTTTAGTTCCTTAATGTGGTCCCAGAATGCAACATATCCATAACCTCCACAAGTCTCCCCACCTGGACAAGTTATTCCTTCCTCTAAACATTGGTAGTCATCAAGAAACTGAGAGTTGTTTCCGTCGCGCGGAGACTCGAAGCTACAGAAACATTTGTTTCCTTCTGCTAAGCCAATGAAAGGATTGGCTTGACAACGTTCCATGCATGATCTAAGACTTAGTTTGGTAATTGATCCCATGAAATGAAAGTCGTGGTCAGTCGTATGGTTCAAGCATCCAAAATAAGTAAAATCTGTAGGAAAACAAAACAGGCAAAGGTAAATATTTCAGACAGTGCAGTCCTGGATTCTACTGTAATGTTTAATTTTAAAAAGAAGCTTTGTTTTTAATTGTGTTCTAGCCGATATTGTCTACATACGATGTATTGTTCGTATATCTTCAAGACTCAACTTGATATGTGTTACTTGGACAGTACTGTGGTTCCTACGAACACTATTTTTAAACAGAAACATCTCTGAGTGACTTGCAACAACAACATTGGAGCTCTTCGTGACGTGTTTGAAAAAGTTGATTTCATAATAATGTGTTCATAGTTCTTAAAGAAGATCAAATTGACCTCATGTCGACGAAAGAATGAAAGACAATATTTCAGTGACTTACAGTAGCATCAAAGCGATGCATTTGTGTTTTTTTTTTGCTCTTAATAATGTAAATTTAAATATTTCGCCATATTTAATCCATCTTATGTTTTTATTTTTAACAACTTACTAGTGTAGACCGCAATTGCCTCTTTACCACCACACGTTGGTCCACCTGAACACAAAGTATCACACCGTGTGTCTGTAACAGTATTGTAAGCCTGGTGTTGGCTTCGATCCGTCCCACAATAACAGTAAGATCCATACTGAAGCCCCAATAAAGTATAGGTATCCACGTCGCATATTCGGGCACAAAGTGAGACCGTTAGATCGGTTCGGATTTGTCTTACATCAAGTACACTGGAATGGTTACTGCTATAGCAACCAAGATAGTTCCCACCTGTTGGTAAAATGAACCATGCGGTTACAGAATTATCCTTAAAACAAATTCAAAAAAGGTATTGTAGTGACATGAATACGTTAACAAGTAATATTCACATTTAGTTTGTTATTTTTACGGATAGATTTACTAGTTCAACTCTAAAAGAACATAATGTTAGAATAACAGAAAGGACAACACAAACATTGGAAGGAAACTGACACGTTCATGGTGACGTATTCCGTAAATAATAAGTTTCAAGTAAATATATCCAAAATCTATGACTGGAATTATAAGAGACGAAGACACTGTGTATATTTCACAATATTATATCTGATTAGAAAGTTGAAAACAATACTTTGAGATACATACAGGTGGTTTCATGTGGATGAGTTGTCGATCAATATAGCTTAGTGTTTGTTACTATGACAAGTCTGCAGTACATTTATTTCAAATTTATGCTAATTATTGTTTTATACATTAACTTACTTTCACCCAATATCATTGTATTTCTTCATTACAACTTTACAGAAACAGATAACAACATGTCTTGTGCATTGCTCTTAGTTGTCACGTTGGGGCCTTGTTATTGTAAAAAAAAAAGAAACCTGTGTGAATTAACTCAGTAAACCACAAGTGTTAATACATCTGATTTACTCAAAAAAAGTCACACATTTCATATTTTCTACTTCCAAGGAGTTTCGACGAAAAACCTCCTTGGGTATTTCAAACTTTTATCTAATACGGAATATCGATTATAGATGTAAAAATAGCATTCCGTTTATTCTTGTGCAGTATTTACACGAAAATTTGAGAGAAAAATAAACGTTTAAAAGATCCAAAATCTGACTTTTTACTCCCAGAAACTAAATCATTTGCATAGACTATTTATGCTGGTAGGGGGAATAAAACGTTTGCTGAGTATAACGTTTAAAAACAGAAAGATTTTCGTTACTCACCAACTGAACTGACAGCCGATATTCCTACCAAACTCATACAAGTCACAAGCGTTGTTACATAATCCATACTTCCCCAAAGCAGGACGAGTTCCTGCTTTATATTAGAAATTCACGTTCAGATGTATGAAATATTGTTTTTCATTCATTCTTAACGACGACAGCGTTGTCTAGCTTTTATATTCGTGTGTACAAGCAGTCCAGTAATGGACAGTTTTACAAAGTGCATAATCTTGAATGAGAAACAATGCCTAGCACAAAAACTCGTTACAAATTCTTTATGGATTTGTGTTAATTATTAACATTTAACGTTTATAGAGTGAATGAATGTTACTGATGTGAGCAGTAAAACAGACAGTAAATTATTAGCTAGCTTATATAGCCAGAATATTAATTAAAATATCGCACAAGGAAATGATGCCTTCTGTCAATATTGACCGACGAGGTCTGATTAATTCCACATAACATTAAGTTTACGGCTGCTTTTTGGCAGAAGACTGTAATTGCTCTGGCTGGAAATCGTTTCCTCGACAGTTTTTAATCCAAACGAACCAGTATTTTTGCTTTCAAAATGAAGAAATACTCCTTTAAAAACTACATTTATTGGTGTAATCAGCATTTCAGCGGTGCAGAGTTTCTTGTTGCCCCTCTTTTTCGTTACTTTGCTCTAGCATGTTTATATTAAGCCATTGGAGTTGTGTATGACATTTCGATGTCATTATTATCCTGACATGTAAGACAACAAAACTCTCGCTGCAAAATACATTTGTGAATCAAATTTGGTGAAAATAGCATTCAAAAGATCTAGTCTAAACCTATGCTATTTGTCGGTAATAAATCAATTTAATCAATAAAATCTTACTCTGACTGAATAATGGCGATTGTTTCAAAAGATAACTTGTTTCCTTTTCTTTTTTTTAAATATCATCAATTTTGAGTTGAAGATAATAATACAAACATGATTGTCAATTAGCAGCAAATGTTTTTTGTTTATTGCTTAGTTAGTTCGTGATATTTCTTATCAACGTGATTGAAAGAACTTTACACTAAATAAATAAGACAACAGAAACTGTCGTTGTTCGTTGTTTCAAAATACTGCTCCACGGATGATCTGCCGATTTAAAGCCAAACGAACACCGTCTTCTATATTTAAACGAAATAGTTAATCGGTAGTTGCTAATTCCCGCGCATGCGTACCGATCACGAGCAATGACATTCAAAGTCTCCTCAACGTACATTATAGTCGTCTTGATTGATGTCACATTAAATAAACAAACTACCATTTCATTTTGATAAATAACGTAACAAATGCAATTTATTTGTTTGTGAGTTTGTGTTGCATTGAGTCTACTCCATCGCTGCGTATACTTCGTCTACATTGAAATATATAATAGAATCACAATCCGCATCATCTCTATCAGCTTTGTCGACGGTCGGCGCAGATTCAGAACCACACGTTTTGTCCCGATGAGATCTACTGGTATTAACATGATCATCTCTTTTATTAAAAGACAGTGACTTCAGTTTCAGAGATTTCTTTAACTCTGCTTTACCCACAGTATCTTGTATCGCAGACGGATTAGTATCATCTGCTTGGTAATAAGTAGAATCTCCAGGTTCGTCTACTGCTGTTGGTGAGGTGTCAGTCAAAACTTTAGGAGGATCTCGCTGCAACTTCGATACGAAGAAACTTGTTGCATTTATAAGCTTCGGGCTGTCAGAAATTAAGAGGGATATATGTAAAATATCGTGTTGGGAAGTTCGTTTCGTGAAAGACGTTAGACGTTATTCTGATTACCAAATCCAGGAGGTAGACATATTTCGGTCTATGATTTATTGCTCACAGAATGGAGTGAATTGCGATATATGATCTACAATATACAACATTCCGTGTGGAGATATTGATATTTTATTTACCACAATTCGACGAAGCATGAGCAGCTGTAATGAATGAAAGACACATATGTTAGTATATTATATGAATATACACAGTACCTTAGTGTTAGATATGATGTTACCGATCCAGCTGCGAGGCCAATGCACAGAATTCCAATGACAGCAATGAAGAGAAAAACTGCACCGTTTCCCCCTGATTAATTTAAGAGAACCATGATTATGATAAAAGTTTCTATCCAAAGAGGGCTAATATGACTACACTACATTATATACTTCATTCCTTGCATCTTTTTATTACTTCGTTCTTTTCAGTAGCATCTTTTTTACACATGAAAAGATATGTGATAGCTGTTGGTGTTATTTTACCATGAACGGATTATTACTACGTAAGATAAATGGATTAAAATCAAATGAAGACATTGGTAAACAAAGAATCAGCATACGAAATGACAAGAAGATATTAACTGGAGGACAAAACAGTACAACTGAGGGCAATTAAAGGGGAAAAAATCAATTAATGAAAATAATTATGTTAAGCTATCATCTTAAGATGGTTGTGTTAAATTAAAATAGAAAGTTCGTCCTCAAAGATAAATTTGAATATATAGCAGAAAGTTATTGTATATCACAGTCGTATAATACAAAGGTTAAACTAACACTATCACACGTAAGCACAGAATGGCAGGAAACAAGATAATTTTACTTTCAGTTTCCAAATAGATTGAAATGTATATTCCTGGAAGTAACAGTATACAACTTGTTTAAAGTATATAAAATGAAAGGGACTTTGAAGAAGCCATTTGGTGCAGCCAAAATAATGAATTTCTTGATCATTTCAAAATGACAACAAAATTAAAAAACTAGATGAAATGCCATTCGCCCTAAAATTTCCAAATGAGTCATGTAGGCCTTCTACAAAATTCGGCAATATTTGTGAATTTACATAATCCTTTTAACAAATCAATGCTTTTCTGTCATAACCGTAGGCAAAGTGAAAGTGAAATGTTCATCATCATAAAAATACAACATGTTATGTGTTTTACATATTAATGTGTCCTTATTTGTACTCACTTGCAGTGATGTATGACTCATTATAATTGGTATTAACTAACAATTTCTGTGTAGACTTCTGACTTAATGGATCTGATAGAGAAAAAAAGGAGTGTATAGAAAAATACTGTTGTGAAAGCTGCTTGTCTGCCTAACTACTAGGTTGATGATTAATCACATATACTTTATTTAATTAGTATACTTAATACTCAATAACATATTGCTGACGGCCCCATGTATTGCTTATCATATAAAGACAATCGACATGCGTTGGTACGTGGTTTTATTATGCTAGACCTAAACTAGGGATGAAACGTTATTCAGCCCACGGTGATGTTAAGAAGATCTTTGGTTTTTAATACGGCAAAATAACTACAATGGTATACTGTAGTATGTAGATTTCTACATGGCCCACTTGGCCCATAAGTTTCAGGTTTACAGTCTTGTTCAGGGCCAAGGCCTTCTCACACGACTTTACAACTTAACCCTGGTCATTGGTAACTTGTCACACCTACACACCGAAGTGTGCACAATTCAATCATTCTCTCCTGGGGCACCACAGTGCACCACAACCACGTGTCCCCGGGGGACATCCCATAGGGTGCAGCCACAAACCGGCGCAAACAACTATATTTACAAGTTAGCTCGCAAGTCCCCTTTATACACCTGCGTGAAGAGAGGCAATGGAGATAAAGCGCCTTGCCCAAGGACACGACGTAATGATCTGGCCAGGGCTCGAACCTGTAATCCCTAGATCACAAGTCCACTGCCTTAACCACTTGACCACAACGTCCTCCCATGGTACTATGTGATTACATAAAGCCGTAGCTAAATTAAACTTAAAGATATATTACACTCATCAGCAGTGGTGGTTAATAATTCATTTTCTGCTGAATTATTTTCTGACGTGAGACTGTTGTCTGATGACACTTGGTCCGTGGTCCCTCCCTCACCTGAGTGTGAAGCAAAATCGAACTAGATATAACATATCCTTCATGTAAAGACTAACACACCTTACAACTATATGTTTGCCTTGAGTTTGGCACAATCTGATAGTATGACACTGGACCGTTACAGAATCGAGAACAGATTATACAGATATGCTAGCAGTTATACACGTCAATTGATTATATAATGAAGCAGTAAACATGAATCTTCTTTCACGTATATCTATTAGTGTGGGATCAGAATGATTCGATAAGAGTAGTCGGTATAGTTTTATCGATGTAAGTCTCTTAGACGATTGACTTTTATCCAGTTACAATGGAATGTTACATGGCTTTCATCAGAGCAAGGTAAAACGTAGAATTCAACGAAAAAATACAGACCACAAAAACAACTCAAAGGACTTGAGGATTACTCAGTAATGAATAAATTGAAAGATGACAAACCTTTTATAAAGGAGAACGCGCTGACCAAACAAGCAGTTAGCAGTAAAATATGTTTGCTATTCATAGTCTCGTGTGGCTGATGAGAAAACAAACTTTTCGAAATGTATTTGACAATTTCCTCTCAGGTAATAATACTGAACTACCGCAGGTACTTGTCTACCTTATCTGAGATTAAAGGGAAAATTTCACGGTATATATAAGAGCGAACAATGACATTGCGTTTTTTTTCTTTTCTGTTGTATTAAAATTAAATGTGATCAGTTTCTCTAAGTAGATCAAAACATGAGTAAGCCTTAAACAATTTGAATACCTCGCTAACTTAAACCTGATTCTTGCAAATTGTTAAGAAACTGCAATACGAAGGACGTGGTGCTTTTTCATTCGATCTATTAGGATCTAATAATTATAAGTACAATGCAATGCATGTATAAAGTCAACCGCACACTGTCCGACTGAATGATATGCGACTTACCTCAACTCGGCCGTTGAAACGTACTAAGATAATCATGGAAAACCGAAAATAAACTGGTCAACGTGTTGCGTTTACCCGACTGTACGAGGGCGACCGCCTTGGGATGTAACAAATTTAACTTATTAAAGCACCGTGAATAACGTATGGAACATCAGTCGTCGTTAACAGAAAACAGCGCCGGAACAGCGCGGGAACAAATCAACTAAAATGGTAAGGAAACGTGCCGATTACTTACTTTGTCGATACCGGTCATCTTCAAATGTTGCAACGTATTATAGCAAACACGTCTTTCATCACCCGGAAATTATATGTTGTCTTCGTCGCTATATAATAACCTGAACGATGAAAAGGAAACTGTCATAAAGAGTTCAACAACCTTTCGATTTTTTTTGACAACTGTATTTAGTTAAGAAACACTTAAACGGTAATTCAAGATGTAATGTTCATCGTGGTCATGAGATGACAGTTCTGAAAAAAAAATACTTAAAATGAAAGTTGTTGTCAAGTACGTAACTGTTTAACGAAGAAAGAAAACTAAAATCATAATTTTAAAAGTACCTTGTTAAATTTGAATTGAAAGAGAAACACTGTCAACATTACCTGTAAATTGCAGGGATATCTCTGAAGACAAAAGATGTTAGCAATATTAAATATCCAAAAGGGATAGTTCAAATCAGCTGTCCTTTCGAAAACTGGGTCGTAAAAATTCCCTGATCATATAAACTGTAGCGGTTGTGTACACTGTGTAGTCAGCAGAATAAACCGTTTGAAACTGACAGATGCATGATAGTAGACCTTCTGTTGTAAATAACACAACGTGTCAATGCATTCCTACATACAAATCTCCTTATCATACAGGTGTAGATTTACCTTGAAAGTGATTAAGGATAAAATTATGTACACGTAGTATATTTAAAACGTTTTTCACGTCACTGTTTGAGAGTCGGAAACTCTCTTGAGTTCATAAAACATATATAGTTGGCAGAGTATCAAGTTTGAATAAGATGATGTTCGATGCATCTCATTGTTCGTCTTGTAAATGAGTTACTGTTAAGAATGCCTAAGCATGATAATGCGTTGATTAATGTATAACCATTGATCAAAGATTTAACAAAAAAGAACCATGTTTTAACATAACTTGGCAGCAAGCATTATTGGATTGATGTAATTGCCTAAGTTGGAAGTACTACTATTGCGTCTACCGACGCTAAACTTGAAACGGCGAGAAATGTCACCTTCACAGACACAGCATAAATAGAAACACAATGTATAGTATTAAAAGCATAACAACGTTTCACAAAGGGATTTACTCACCAACGTATTACTTAAAGTGACATTCAATGTACACAAGTTAACTATATTCTGTCGTGAAAGGAAAGTATTTAAAATAGTTTGAAGTATGATCTGATGAAGAATGGGTACAAACCACACGGTATGCTGTACAACGATAAAATGCTTTGGTTGTTTCCAAGTTGTCCAAACACAGGTTTGCACATTATGCCAGATATTGCATTACTACTTTCTTCTGTAATGAATATTGAGCCTGATATGGCCGATAAATATTAACTTGACACATTATCAGCATCGTTGCAGCAACATTTAATTCTGCATTTTGTTTATCCTGTAGTAGAAAACGTTTGTACGTTGAAAAGAAATGTTACAATTGTGAGGGAATATCGAGTGCCCTCATATAAACCTCATCAAATTCCTCGCGCATAGTGATAACCTTTGACCTGAAACTGCTTCTTAGCATGTTGGTGTAACCAGAACAACCATCCCTATAGTTTAAGCATCTATAATCTTAGCACTGGTCTGTCTGTTGTTTACGACCCTCCACACACGCTATTTCGACTGCTGTTAGTAAGCTACGTTCATACACTTTCTCTTCGAGAATATCAAACGTTGCTGGGCGAGTTGAGCTTCAAAGATGCACTTCTAGCTCTGAAGGCCCTAAGTGTGGTCCACCGTTCTCTTTTGTTTTCTGCAAATTATATCTAAAATATTTTAGATATATATATAATATATTATTATATATATATATATAAATATATATATATACATATATATATATATATATATATATATATATATATATATATATATATATATATATATATATATCAATATAAACATAAACATAAGTGTGTTTGTATGTATAAAGGCCACTACCACAAACGGTTGAACGCAACGTGCCCTTTGAGAAACAAAAAGAAAAACATTATGCTGTCGTAAGATTTCTCCTCGATGACAACTTGCCTATCAGATCCGCTTCATTTACTGAATGAAGTATTTGTATACACGTTAGTATGTTAGCAGTCAGCTATGAGAGACATTCCAGTTTGTGCGCGTTATATGTCCTGTTCTCAAGGAAAGAAACATGGAGCTTAAAAACTCAATCGAAAGGTTATTTTGTGAGCTGCTAGCTGCTTTCCTTGTTGGTCCAATTGCGCCGAATATGGTAAGTTGCTTACACAATTTGACGAGTTGAAAATCATTGTTGCGATGCGATGGAAACTGCTTATTCCACCGGTGATTTGCAAAATATATAATTTTCTAATTTAAATTCCCATAGTTAGCCGTCGCGGATGCAGGGGTGGGGTGTGGGATGTAACCCCACCATCTATTTTTGACCCAACACAAACACATAAAATAGTAATTAGCATAACTTGCATGTAGACCTGATTACAGCCTAAACCCACCGTTTCTTGTGTAAAATGTTATTATTTCCTGGTGGAATGAGGACCTCCCTACCGCCTTACACGGGGATCGGATTAAACTACTCCGGGCACACCCTCCTCTTAGACGCGTCGCTGTTTAAACACACATCAAATATGCTATACGCGTCATTTAAGAGCCGTGAAAGAGTATGTTTTCTATAGGAAATTAGGGGAATTGCGATAACATTGATCAAATTATTTTTACATTGATCGCTCGGTTGGACAGCAATATTTGTATATCGTATACGCGTCTTAACCGTATTTTATAAGCCCGTCACACTGTAGTTTACACATTAAAGAAGGTCCCATATTGTGATGCTCTACTGGTATACTAGTAAACAGAGTGAAAAACATATGGGACAACATATCATGTGTGTTGATCTACATAGTTAGGTTCACACAACATGCTTGAGTTGGAGGGGGGGGGGGACAGCCTTTTGTTGCAATAATTATGTCATGAATGTTTCAAGATCAATTCCTGCGACCCGTTAAAGAAAATGTATGGAGATATCTTAGTTCAACAGTCGTCTGTTGTAGCTCAGTCTGTAAATCTGTGATGCCATAACGCCAATAGGATGTGAAACATTTCCCGCTGTTTTTCATTTCATAATTCATGGTAGACGTAAACAGTGTAGTCCCTGAAAGCAATACAATCATTAGGTTGTATTTTGAGCTCCTTATGGTAGATTTCGCAATTGCATTAGAGAAAAGAAACATTTTAATAAACAAAGACAAACTTTGAAGGCACATGTGCCCCATTGATAAAATTTGATTTCATCGTCTTCAACATTGTGTGTGAAGATGTACTAAGTCTGTGATATCTCCCAAATAGATTAAGATCTCTCTTAGTTACTTGGGAAGATTTTTTTATGACAGTTATCGCTATCACACAGTCTACTAATGATGGTTGGGTTAGTTTCTCATTACATTAATATTCGATTTATCTCTATTCTTGTTGAAACTAGTGTTAGAAATCCTTGGCTTATTTAGTATGGATGTTGTTGGCCAACAACATTCAGGATAACAAAATGTGTTCCACAGCGACACAAGAGACAACAGCAGAAGCCGAGCCTACATGTCAGTAATTGAATTAAGTTTAGTTTACAATACACTTTAATTGTAATTCATAGGTAACAAAGTCCTGGAGCATACTGCAATGTTGTAAAAGCTTATATGAAACGACCACGAAATTTTACATATTATACGATATTTTAAAGACAGGTTATTTTTGTAATATCATTTAAATTCAATTCACTGTCTTTATTTGTTTAATTTATCCCCAATGTGACGGCCAATTGTTATACAATGAAATGAACCATGAGTATCTTACTAAAAATAAACACTTATATTTCATTTATTTTTATCGGAAGATCGCCGCGACCAGCTACGATACTACACTTTCATTGAGTAAGTTCTTAATCTCTTCAGCAATATCCAACTAAATTACCCTACATTGTGACAATCATTAAGATAATATTCCTTCTCAACTCATCATGCTTTACCACTCCTGTTCATAATTTAATAACCAGTACTATAATTTCACATACAATAACAATACAATGGCTTATATTGTCTTAAATTTAACTTTCCTTCTGAGCAGGCAAAAGCATATTTGACCTCCTTCAACAACCTCTGTATCCGAGGGATTGTAATGAAGCCTTCACCATGTTCGCTACATGCAGTACGGGCTCTGGTGTCTACCAGATCAAGCCCGATGGGTATGTAGAACCATTTGAGGTGTACTGCGAAGATGATTTAGAAAATGTGGTTTGGACGGTACGTATTAGATTCTATCACGCTTTATGAAACATATACAAGGGAAATAAAGACACAAACGACGTCAGGTAAAATAAGTACAACTCTAATGTTAAGATACAATGACCCATGGGCGCAGATCAGTGTTGGATGATGGTTGTGACGCGTGTCCGTTCTCTGATACTATCTAAGCGCAGCGCGACGATGGGTTCGCGCGTAGCGTACAATAAATATTTTGGCAAATATACAACCCATATCGTCGGAAATAACACTTCCCAGACCCAGTGTTGCTCCCAAACCTCCTTAAGTTTTAGATATCATGGCTTAGAAATTAACTTTGGCGTCTGCAGAGAGAAAATCAGGGACAAATAATCCAATTAGACTTTTGTTTACGATGAGCCTGGGTCTGGGGTCCTCTCCCAGAAAACAATCATAGACAGTCCTAGATTTAACAACTGTGGATAAATATAATAAAATGAGAACTGCTGCAAGGCATTTGCACAATGCTGGATAAACCTGTGCCAAAGTTCAATAAAGGGAAAATTTAAATGCAGCGTTTGGTCAAGACAAATTGGTGAGGACACGGTATATAATGTCCCCACCACTGAAAAAGTTGGTGGGGACGCGTCCCGCGGTCCCCACCAGGATCTGCGCCCATACAATGACCTATGGTTGCAAAAAATGCATTTTTTATTACAGGTGTCAGGTGTTGGAAAGGCACTTGGGCGGATATGTTGGATTGTTAGATCCTGGTAAAACTATAAAAATCGACGTCTAGTAAACATGAGTACAACTTTATTGCGATTGGTTTCTTTCGCATTTTGACTAATCGTTTGCTCAGATTTACTGTGTTAACCAGTTATCAATTCGTTCTAATTTTTCGTTAAAATAAAATGACCTATTGTTGAAAACAATGCATTCTTTTGTACGGTTTCAGGTCCTAGAAAGGCGCTTGGACGGATCTGTTGGATTTAATCGAACCTGGTTGGACTATAAAAATGGTTTTGGTTTCTATGGTAGTGAATTTTGGCTCGGACTTGACAAAATAGCGTATATAACGAACCAAAGAAATTATCAGCTTCGAGTGGAATTTTCTACAGAGTCGAATATTACATATAAGCTGCACTATGACTACTTTAGGATCACAGACGAATGGGGAAACTACACATTATCAACTATCGAGTTACACACCTCAAACCAAAGTAAGTGCACTTCACTAATATGCCTCGCGATGGTAAGAAATATTTGCTGAGAAGTAGTATCAAATAATATTGAGTTTGCATGTTCCCTGGAACCGTCTAGCGATACAGATAGTAATATTACAAGTGATATGTAAAAACGAAGCTATAACTAAGACTCAACTTGCTGACGCAATTTTGATTGTATATAGTCTACTAGATCTGGTGTACAATTAAAATGTCTTACTTAAATTAATAAAAACACAGATAATTAATCTTTAGTTTGTTCTTGCTCTTTCTCAATTCATGGAAATTAGTATCCTTCTGTGAAGAGAATTGTACTTTGGTAGACGGTGATGACAAACTGAATCAATATAACAATACAATTCTTATTTTTCATGTTCAAAAAGAGGGTGAATGTTGTAGGAATTTTGTATATTTTGCGATATCTGCTTATCGAGTACAACTAAATCAATATGCAATTATACGGGTTAACATTAGCAACTGATAACATCTGTTAAATAACATTGTGCACATTGACGTTTATTCATATCGTATTTCAGTCGAATATGTTTACCGTCTTAGTAATTGTTACGATCGCAATAAAGATTCATGGTTGTACCAATCAAAAGATATCATTATAAAATGATGATGATATTCTCCTCAAATTGCAGTCACTCCGCAGTTGATTATATTAAACAAACAGAAACAAACTAATTTGTAAACTTAAAACTGTTGGTGGCTAATATTTACTCCTTTATGGAATAATGCTTTTGGAATGAAGATACTTCACTATCAAATGATCATAGTTATAACCTTCACTTCTTAATGAAAAAAATCAAGGAAAAGTAATGATAATAATTAAATCAACCACGTGAATTATGTCACTTGTCTGGTTTTAATACCCTCTGCTTTCATTGATCCTTTTACATTTGTGATCGTGTTCACATGTTCTAACAGTTCGACTTGTTAATGGCACCACTCACGTGGAAGGACGTGTCGAGATTCACCATAATGGTCAATGGGGTACTGTTTGTGGTAAATATTGGGATGACAATGACGCGTCGGTGGCTTGTCGTCAACTTGGTTATAGTGATACTGGGAGAGCAACAGGTAACGCTAACTATGGTGAAGGGACAGGCCCAATATGGCTGGAAAACATTGCTTGTTCCGGAGGAGAGGGCAGTATCGATCACTGCGGTAACTCTGGATGGGGACAACATAATTGTGGACATAACTTGGATGCTGGAATGCGTTGTATAACAGGTACAATTGTCTCAATTATGTTATACGTACTAGCTTTGTCATAGACATATATAAATTACTGAATCGTGTTACATACATATTGGGTATTACATTATATAAATATAAATATATGTTTGATCTCTAGAGTAAGGCAAAATATGTCACCAAAAACAGAACTAGTATTGTTCGATACAGGTGACAAACGCCTACAGTGGAATGACGACCTTCCTTACCGGTTTCGAACCTCCGGACATACAATTAGCTCCATAGCTTAGTGGTTAGGTGTCCGCGTACAGAGCGGGAGGCCCTCGTTCGAATCCCGGTGGAGGCTGGAAGTTTTTCACTGTTCTTGATTTTCCAACTCATTACGATTTTCAATTATATAAATATATATATATATATATATATATAGAACATTGGTACTTTTTAAGAAAAAATCGCCCAGGGAAAGACCTGGGCACGAAAACCAGACTACCGAACGACTGATCCGCTCTCAACCCCAGTCCAGTTGCATTGGGACTGTTACTGTGTGATCATCGTCGGGTGTGCATCACCATTCCCCTCGAAAAGGGAACAGATACTACACATGATCTTAGCCAAAAGGCCGAGAACAATTATAAAAAAGAAGTAAGCCTAAAGACCATTGATAACATTATACATTTACTTTCATGGTTATTTTAGGATAAAGATGCCCCCGCTCCTGCTAATAATAATTTCAATCTGTTTAGAAAATATCCGTGTGTTAAATATTGCGAGAACTGTACACTGTTTGGAACTTATAGACCAACTATGGAGACAAAAAAAAATTGGGGGATTTTCCATTAATTTGGGAGTTTACATACCCATAATCAACATGTGTAAACAATAATCTTCGAAAACCTACTATAAGCCATCAAAAAACGACCACGAAAATGGACATTTTGGGTAGTCACGTGTCATTTATCTCTGGAATGTCTGAAAACAGAGATTGACCCAAAGGAGCCTCTGGTCACCGTGTGACGTTATTGTTGGAATACCGCGAAAATCAAACGCTGAAATAGGCACTGTTTATACACAGATCGCGAATAATTGTACTGTATTTGACTTCCAATTTCGAGCGTTTGAAAAGCTGTTATCTTTAAAACAGGAACACATACAGATAAACAACTAGTTTTAAGACAATTTTAAGCAGAAAACTTAGTAAAATGGGTTATTTTATTAGCAAAATTTCCACTCAAATGGAGGCATCGTTTACACAGCGGAGCGTCAATAGGTACGTACGGTATACTGTAGACAATGCAAGCAGCTTGCCGATTCCGTAATACAATTTGATCGCAAGATACCGCAAACTGAACAGAAGAATAGACCTAAAAGATGCCTCATGCGTGATATGTGACGGGAAAATGGCTTACGTTACTGTCGACGAATTACAAAAAAGACAATAAA
Organism: Apostichopus japonicus; assembly: GCF_037975245.1. Lineage (NCBI taxonomy): Eukaryota > Metazoa > Echinodermata > Holothuroidea > Aspidochirotida > Stichopodidae > Apostichopus > Apostichopus japonicus. Next base: position 19,967,890 of record NC_092569.1, read on the forward strand.
CAAAATCGAACAACTATACGAGAAGACGCTGACCCGAATCGACCAGGGTAGCATGTACATGACTTAGCTTCAGCTGAACATAGTACTTACTCGTTTTAATATCCAAAAGTAAAAACACAGAAAAAGCATCCTTTCAATAAAACAAATTTAGCAGTGAATATCCAAATCCACGTTTCTCGTTCAATCCTGGGCGAAATCCTACCGTGACTCTGTGTGATTCCATAGAGTTAGGTCTAGTTGAAACAGGCCTTGACTAGTAACATCCCACTATCACAAGACAGTCACTAACGAAATAAAACGTCCGATCGCTACATAGAACCGTTTTTATTAAACTCCTTGGACCATGCAGATGCCGGAATAAACATAACGGACAATATAACACATGTATCACGAACTCACGATACTGGAATACAACAAATGAAATAGATAAATGCGATGAAATCCTAACATAACTATTTACACATGCTGTGAGTTGTACCTCACTACATGTACTATCAATGCTACCCTAGGCACGGTATATACACGGTCATCTCTTACAGTAAATATTATACTGTCAATTGCGTGATATAATGTTACATGTAAGGACGTCCAGGGCGTGTTTACGAGGAGACTTGAAAAGGTTAATTTCACATTAGCTATGTCCGACACAGCTGTCGACAGTATACAAGTTTTCGCAGAATGAGACATTTGCAGCATACACCAAGCCAGGGTCATGTATGTGGACTCATGGGCATGAGATACTCCGGGTGCTGAAAAATCTTTCCGCGTGGATCTCACAAAATTGATCCAAGTCTACGGCGTTTTACGTCGGTTCTTCTACTCGGAAAGCTAAAAAGCTGATGCTTTTGTTGGCTGAGGTATAACTGCAACCTCCAACAATACAGAATCGTGGCTTTCCGGGAAAACAAGGAGTAATATCGTTGATGTATTTGGCAGCTCAAGTATACAACTTTACACACTAAAAGTATTGTTGTGAGTGAGGTATACCAACGGTGACGTCACATGGTCACCTGATGTCTTAGGAATGTTTCAGGAATGTCTGAAATAGGTTTCCTAAAAAGTTGACTTTTCTTCCCATGTTTCACGTATTTAATGTCCGAAATTGGTAAAGTTAACTACAACAATGTGATTGGAGTGAGTTAAGGATTACATACATGCAAAATGGTGGGATTTTATGTTCATCGAAAAGTCTCCATAGTTGGTCTTTAAGGCAAGAGCACTCGACAATTTTTTGGTGAAGACAGCAGATCAAATAGAGAACGTTTGGAATACTAATTCTGTTTCACTCATATCAACCATGACATTACTCATATTCTAGTTACTAGTGAACCTGGGTCAAGTAATGAGGGTACCTCGCTTCCGGTTGACGCCACATCATACACCACGATCCGTACAAACTGCCTTACGAGTCATGGCAGTGTTATTCAGGTAAGCGTTAGGAACAGCTGTATTTCGATAATGTTTCGATATAATTCAAATATTAACTTATAGCTTTGTTGTATAAGTCAAGTTTCATTTTAAGAATGATAGAAGAGTCCAACCTATTGGAAGTTTCAGTCCACTGTTGCGTTTTACACGTGAGTAATACACATTCGAAAAATATATTAAAAAAATGCTGGGAGCCAGATGGAATCATGAGATATTTGTTCATTAACCTTCATTTTCATGTTCTGATTATACACTTGTTGACAATATATGACAGTTTGTAGTTTGAAGTTGGTTGTAAAATGGACTTGAATTTATTTTGTAACATCGGAGATATAATTAAATTTGCATACAAGTGTATACCGCTTTACTGTATTTCTCTTTGCCGGTACATGGCAGAAGACATGGTATATTGCATACAGTGATTCACAGATCCATAATTATATGTTTTTTTTTCTATTAAATTTTTATTTTCCTGTTAGTTTTCTTAAGTTCATTATTTGATTTGAAACCTTCTGTTGACATGATTTCTCTTTTGATTCAGAATGGTTCATTTCTCGTGAATGAAGGTTGTACAAGGATTTCCACCTGTGATAATGGAGTAATGAATGACAACGACCTATACCAGTGTAGCTCTGATGCGGTTTGTGAAGTCCGTAACGATGTACGCAAATGTTACTGCCTGAGTGGTTACCAAGGTAACGGAGTGAATTGTACAAAACACATGACCGACTGTAAGGATTGGTACAATGCTGGAAACACTACTAATAGTATTTATACTATCATACCAACTAACTCGAATGGATCATCATTTGATGTTTCCTGTAATATGACTGACGGAGGAGGATGGACGGTATGTCTATAGTATGACATCCTATAGTATAGACGATATATAGTATATGTATAATATGACTGACGGAGTAGGATGGACGGTAAGTCTAGTATGACATCCTATAGTATAGACGATATATAGTATAATATCACCCAAGACTGTACAATTCGGTTCGGCTGATAATATGACTGACGGAAGAGGATGGGCGGTTAGTCTATAGTATGACATTCTATAGTATATACGATATATTGTATATGTATAATATGACTGACGGAGGAGGATGGACGGTAAGTCTAGTATGACATCCTATAGTATAGACGACATATAGTATATGTATAATATGACTGACGGAGGAGGATGGACTGTAAGTCTGTAGTATGACATCTTATTGTATAGACGATATATTGTATATGTATAATATGACTGACGGAGGAGGATGGACGGTAAGTCTATAGTATGACATCATGGCATGCGCATCATTAAGGTTGTGGGCCTTTTGACCATATTAAGTCATAGCTCACGTAGGAATCACATCTATTTTGTCATTTGATATACAACAATAGGCCAGATGCAGTTTTTACCTCTTGGAGTTTCACCTCTGACCTTGGGCGCTATGATGAATGTCTTTTCTTTCCCGGATTGAGAATGGGGAGAAGTTGCTGATATCTTTAGTTTAGACAACCACATGCATGTAATTTATTTGCTCGCCACAATATTTGAGAATAAATAACATCTCGTTTTAATGATACTGGTATAACAGTGTTAGAATGATATTTCTCTCTCCCCATCACTCAGGTATTCCAACGTCGCGTTGATGGTTCTGTTGATTTCAATCGTAACTGGATCAGCTACAAAGAAGGCTTTGGTGAGCTGGATCATGAGTTCTGGTTGGGAAATGATAAGCTGTATTACCTCACCAATCAAGGCAATTATCAACTCCGGGTTGATTTCGTGACCATAAATGGTAATCCACTCTATGCTAAATTTGACCGGTTCCGTATCAACAATGAAAGTGACAACTATCGACTGTCTAGATTGGGAGAATACAGCGGAAATGCAGGTTTGTGAACAGTTAGACTATTGTTTGCTTATACGTCATAACAGTGAATGGATTTATTTCAATATAGTGGTATTATTTCGATGTCGAATATGTTTGGACTAAGTCTGGAAATGTATTTCTTTATACGTAAGCTACAAGTTATCATTCCATGGTAATACACGTAACAATAATGATAATTAAATATTTCACACAAGTTTAATCAAAGATAGTGATTTTTTTACATTGATTTCGCTAATGTAAATGATGAGTAACTCCTTACCCGTATAAAGTTTGCATTTTATTACCACTTTAATGTTTATTATTGCACATTGTTTTTTGTTTTAATTGATGGCATTAATTAAAATAATCTTCCGTATTTTAGACAGTAATTATAAAAAGTATACAATCCAAGCGTTTAATAGTTTTTCGGGATATCAAAAAATTAAAACAATAAAAGGAATTCAATCGGGGGGGGGGGTAGTAGTGGTGGGCGTGAAAAACCCTCCAGGGACAAAAAGTGATGTGACATTGGGCAAACCACGAAATTACCTTAAAACACGTGAGAAAAAAATGTCATTTTTTTTTCAACAGCACAGTATTTTTTATTAAATGTGTCTTTAAGTTGTCATAATAGCGTATTTTCACAAAATTGGGAGAGGTGAGAGAATCATCCCCCAGCCGAGTGCCCGGCTCCTCTGCCCTGTCAAAATTTTTCCTCTTTTATGCTGACACATTTCTATATGGTAATAGAGATTGGATAGTTGATAATATGATATCTCATGATGTTTAGAGATTTCCAGCTCAATATACATTACAATAATTAAATCCATTCATTTTATTGTTTAATCTTCAGGTGATGGTGGTAGTTTACGTAGTCGTTTGAAGTTATCCTTCAGTACCTCGGACATGAACAATGGAGAATGTTCATATGGCTACCATTGTGGCTGGTGGTTCCGGGGATGTCAAAGAGGTTGCCTCAATGGGGACTATCATGCAGCACTGAATGCAAGGTCAGGTATATCCTGGTATACACCGTCAGGTCCCTATTATAATATCAAGTATACTGAGATGAAGATAAGGCATGTCTAGTGCGTTGTAGATGTTTAGAATAATTCTCAGCTTCGAATTATCTAGAGATAACTTAAACATCATACACAGAGAATGATGATAACTGATCACCATCGGCAGTGAAACAAGTCATTAATGTTGAAAATAAAGAATAAGACACATTAAAAAGAGTTAATTGTTAAATATCCGTGTTTAGACCTCCTGCTATCATTCTTATAATGATTTATATTTAATGTTTGTTACACAGAGTGAACCTGTAAGTATTTGTGGTAAACAGCTATTATATTTAGCTCTATTTTACTTCAGTGCGTAATATTTAGACTGATATTACGATTAAAGTTAGTGTCTGGAATTTAGCAACTTCTGTTTGTTTCTTCGGTTGTTTTTTTATCAAAACAAATTATGTTATAATAACTGGTTACCTTTCATAACTCACATATCACTAGTGAATTGACTGATGTGTGTTAATTGTAGCCTGTAGGTTCTTAATGATAAAAACAGATTTACGTTAGAGCTGATAATTATAACCTCAGCTGACAGACCTTAGAAACAGAAATCATGTTAGTCCAGTTGCTAAATACATGAAATACATACATAAATTAAATACATCGGTTATTGCAAAGTGATAAGTAAAATACTGCCTTTGTTTTAAATTGTAACTGACATACTTTCTCACCAAGATTTCATCATCTACTCTGGTTGTATTGAAACAAACTATAAATAAATTCAAAGCAGGAAAAGTTATCGTTGTTAACAATCTACATTAATGATTATAAACCAGTCTATGTATTATCATTCTTTATAAATCTTCTTTGTCGATCCAGAAATTATCGCAAATTTATTCGAAAAATATCCGCGAAGAAGAATACAACAGAAAAGAACATCAAGCAGGAGAGATTAATATTAGTATATATTACGAATTGTTGTGCGACGAAATTAGTAACAGTCTCAAAATTGTAGGCAAACACGGATAACGCCGGTCAAAGAATTGGCTTACATTTTATTTATTTGCTGTTATTCTTCATTAATGGTACAGGCGAAGCAAAACCATATCAATTTTTTATTTCTAGTTAATATCCATCGCATTTCCCCTTTCCTTATCATCGTGTTCAATTATCATTGAGTATCATTTCATTTTAATCTATTACAAATGATTATAGGAAGAAAACGTTTAAAATCATATTTTTAAATATATTTATAAATGTTATTTGGAGATTCGATGAATATATGTAGTCACTCAAAAGTCAGCTTATTTCTTGTCATTGCCCTCTTTTCGTCGTTCTTTCTGTCTCCATAATGTCTCTAAAATTTCTTCTATAGTTTTGACTAATTCCAAGTTAAACAACCACCATCGTATGTTCAGATGTATTAAATGGAATACTCCATCCCTAATATGCAAATTTACTTAATCCCGACTCCCAAATCTGCTAATTAATATAATCCGTCATCAATATGTCACTTTAGAAACCTGTTGTAGTTTCCATCGTTAAAGATAATGTCATGATTCACCCCCCCCCCCCTCTGTCCTCCCCCAGGAATCAGTTTCCCTACATCGGAACCAGTTTCAACGTTCTCACGGTCACACTTCCTACTTTATCAGTTTATAAAATCCTGGATCCGTCTCAAATGACAATAGGTTCTTTCACTGACTTATGACGGTTGAGTCATTCTCGAGGAAAACGATGTGTGATATTCTGTCTGTGTATGTATGTAGGAGGAGGGGGTGGGGTTTGGAGTGTCGAGTGGTGGGGGAGATTCGAGCGTTAGGCTGCGTTATCTAACTGATTTAGTATCATTGCCAGGCTAGTAAAATGAATATGAACAACACAAAAGACACTCAGGTAAAAATATTTGACATGATTATATTGATGAGATTTCTCGAAATGAACGAAATATAGGCTACGGAATGAAACGGTATGAAACGGAATGAACGAGATGAGCGGGATGAGCGGGATGAGCGAGATGAGCGAGATGAGCGGGATGAGCGGGATGAGCGGGATGTGCGGGATGAACGGGATGGGCGGGATGAACGGGATGAACGGGATGAGCGGGATGAGCGGGATGAGCGGGATGAGCGGGATGAGCGGGATGAGCGGGATGAGCGGGATGAGCGGGATGAGCGGGATGAGCGGGATGAGCGAAATGAGCGGGATGAGCGAGATGAGCGGGATGAACGGGATCATAGGGATCAGCGGGATCAGCGGGATCAGCGGGATCAGTGGGATGAGCGGGATGAGCCAGATGAGCCAGATGAGCGGGATGAGCGGGATGAGCGGGATGAGCGGGATGAGCGGGATGAGCGAGATGAGCGAGATGAGCGGGATGAGCGGGATGAGCGGGATGAGCGGGATGAGCGGGATGAGCGGGATGAACGGGATGAACGGGATGAGCGGGATGAGCGGGATGAGCGGGATGAGCGGGATGAGCGGGATGAGCGGGATGAGCGGGATGAGCGGGATGAGCGGGATGAGCGGGATGAGCGGGATGAGCGGGATGAGCGGGATGAGCGAGATGAGCGAGATGAGCGGGATGAGCGGGATGAGCGGGATGAACGGGATGAACGGGATGAGCGGGATGAGCGGGATGAGCCGGATGAGCCGGATGAGCCGGATGAGCGGGATGAGCGGGATGAGCGGGATGAGCGGGATGAGCGGGATGAGCGGGATGAACGGGATGAACGGGATGAGCGGGATGAGCGGGATGAGACGGATGAGCCGGATGAGCGGGATGAGCGGGATGAGCGGGATGAGCGGGATGAGCGGGATGAGCGGGATGAGCGGGATGAACGGGATGAGCGTGATGAACGGGATGAACGGGATGAGCGGGATGAGCGGGATGAGCGGGATGAGCGGGATGAGCGGGATGAGCGGGATGAGCGGGATGAGCGGGATGAGCGGGATGAGCGGGATGAGCGGGATGAGCGAGATGAGCGAGATGAGCGGGATGAGCGGGATGAGCGGGATGAACGGGATGAACGGGATGAGCGGGATGAGCGGGATGAGCCGGATGAGCCGGATGAGCCGGATGAGCGGGATGAGTGGGATGAGCGGGATGAGCGGGATGAGCGGGATGAGCGAAATGAGCGGGATGAGCGAGATGAACGAGATGAGCGAGATGAACGAGATGAGCGAGATGAACGGGATGAGCGTGATGAACGGGATCACCGGGATCAGCGGGATGAGCGGGATCAGTGGGATGAGCCGGATGAGCGGGATGAGCGGGATGAGCGGGATGAGCGGGATGAGCGAAATGAGCGGGATGAGCGAGATGAGCGGGATGAGCGGGATGAGCGGGATGAACGGGATGAGCGGGAAGAACGGGATGAGCGGGATGAGCGGGATGAACGGGATGAGCGGGAAGAACGGGATGAGCGGGATGAGCGGGATGAGCGGGATGAGCGGGATCAGTGGGATGAGCCGGATGAGCCGGATGAGCCGGATGAGCCGGATGAGCGGCATCATTGGGATGAGCCGGATGAGCAAGATGAGCGGGATAAGCGGGATGAGCGGGATGAGCGGGATGAACGACGAACGAACGAACGAACGAACGAACGAACGAACGAACGAACGAACGAACGAACGAACGAACGAACGAACGAACGAATTAAATTGAATGGAATGGAATGGAATGAAATTAAAACCAAGAAATGAAATCCATCGATTTGAAATCTATTAAAATTCATCGACAAAAACGATGAAAAATCGGTATATCGATGAAATCGATAACCCATGTTGAGTAAGGTGCAGAGGTATACTATCATATTTAATGTGTTCATATTTGGCAAACCATGTATATCACAATATTCCAAAAATATCCCAAACTAGAAATATTACAATAAAAGATATATATTGAAAAGTTTGCTTACTTTGTCAGTGAACGATCAATATCCTTTTAATGAGAAGGTCAAAGATCGTTTCTGGTCAACAATAATAAAATTATAAAAACTGTTTACACCCGCTATTTAACCTAACTAATTACAGTATCATATAACTTTTTTATGATTTTATGTATGAAGCCTTTATGAATACCATATTTAATATAACTGTTTCTTTTATCTTGTTTGTTTCTTTGTTATACTTTCTTTCATTGGATGTCATAAAAAAGAACTGCAACAAAAGTAACGAATGTGACAACCGAGAATACTCTCCCATATGCGTTCACTCTGGTTTAGTAGTGTAAATGTAATACGTAGATTGGAGTCGATCTTAATCTTCACATCAAACACCAATAAATATGATTAACCTTAATAATTATTCGTGCAATATACAGTGTGCAGCATTGCAAGTTACAATACCAACGAAAACAAAGCACAGGCCAGTATATGTTACTCGTACGTACTGTTATGATGCAGCATGTTACTTTAAAGGTTAACTACGCTAATTGATGTTATGTAATTCTTTAATGGTGTATTATTATGCTAATTTGTAAACGCAGAGCACAATCAGTGCAGTTCTAAGCTACGGTCGAGTAACCTCACCGAATGCCATATAAATTAGTTTTCAAGGAGTGGCTCGGTCTCTTCTCCCGGTGGCACCAACCTGTACGTCACGCCACGTATCACAACTATGTCTGCATAGCCCTTAGAAAACCTACCTTTTCCGTTCCGGCCTTTCTTCACCATGCCAACCACGCTGTGTGTGACTTACTCTTAACTCTCTTTTGGATACCATTCTTCTGAACTTATTATTTACCTTACCTGGTCCTGTTCTCTATACCGGAGCTGTTATTTATACGAAAAGCGCCTTCCGGAAGCTTCCAGACACACCCGCACTACGGTTACAGACTACCCTGGGATTTGACACCCCGACGGAGAGCCCAGCGGTAGCGAGGTACCTTGCGTGCGCGCTAAGTTAACTTTAAGTATTAAGGTATGTAATGTATTTTTGCTAAGTTATATATTTTTGTTACCAAGAGACACGCATTAGATTCTTTTAAAAAAAACCTATCTAACCTACTTTATGGTGTTCGTTTCCCAAACCATGATATCTGGACTTCGTAACAGTACTTTCGTAGATGCGTAGTATTTTATTTGCTACTAAGATCGTTAATATGAATACCAAAATACCGAGCTATTTGAAAGAAATGCAATAAAACCAGGATTATTCGAACTTTGAACTGTTAGGCAACGAATCCGAAACACTCGTAACCCTCTGCAGAAGAGCGTGACGTGATTTGAACTGTGCCATACGGTAAACGTTGTAGTGTGATAGTGATGTAGTGATTTAGTGATCTATTTCCACACCGTCACTAATAAACAACAGATCATTATATGTTGGATGTTATTACAGGAAGCGTCAGCCCCGAACGATTGTATTCAACAATCTAACACTGGGAGCGTATAGTCTGCATGGTTTGTACAAGGATTCGTTGATAGATTTCCGTATACATTGGATGGTTTGGAATAGAATTGAATGATCTTAGCACTAACCATATGCTATTGTTTAGGTACTATCACCATTCATAAACCATGATGTATGCTTATTGTATTCAATTTACGCTGTTTTCATTGTTTTTTATTTAACTTGTTGATTTCATTAGTAATATCAATGTCACAATACAGTACGCCATATTCTAAAATCTAGGCATAGTTGACTTCAAACGACTAACGAGAAAACAGCAATATCTGCCAGTGTATATTTGTTTGTGTATCGTCACTTTATCGTGAATAACGAAGTACGCGAAAATTATTTTTTAATAATCCAATGGATTGCGTAGTTTATATGCAGCTGATTTAAGTTCCTTTGAAAACAAACTGAGGAGAGAGTCTCAGTTTGGTTGATTGAATCTTTAGTCACGTTTAACTAGTATTGACTGTTTTGGTATAGCTTTGATCAATGCTACTGTCATTCTATGGAAGAAGGAACAAAGGTAAACTAAAGATATTCCAGAAAATCTGAGCAATTTACCTACAAACGATTACACAAGGTCACCGTGAAGGAAGAAAAGTTGAGGGATGACCATCGAAAGACGAACACGTAAGTATGCATTCAAAATGATGCATCTCGCGTCAGTATGGACAGCGGTAGATGTGGACATAACCGTTAACATGCCCTACTACTTCACTGTTTAATAATGCTTCAAAGGTGCCTCAAATAAGCTCATGCTTACCATAGGATTGAACATGTACCTACAGTACAGATATGCGTCACTTTTTAGATGAACGGCGAGGTAAATATGACGTCAGCGATAAGTTTGTTTTTCATTTTCCAGGGAAGATGTTCACAAGTTGTCATTGCGCAGTCGTCAACAAATCAAGAGCATCACAGCACTTCAAGAAGATCGACGAAAGGTTGAACGTGACCGAGATCGCTTGATTAAACTCGTTCAAGGCAATCTTCAAGACAAACAAAACATGACGTCATGTGTATCCAGCATCGACGGATCCAAAAATAATCTCAGACTGTAGCAAAAGCTGAAAGCTAGGACAAATCGGTTTGTCTACAAACCTGAAATAATTTCCATATTCAAATTGCAGTAACTGATTGATATACCAAAATGGTTTTATCTATTTTGTGACTGTAACAGTTGAACAGAAAGTATTTTCATTTCTAGTTACATCAGCTAATATGACTATGAATCAGCAAATTGACTTTTTGGGTGTTTTTTTTTTTTTTTTTTTTGCTGTAGGTTCTATTCAATGGCATTACAATGTAAGACTCTTGTTTCTCGATCACTGAAAAATCTTAATTCAGCTTCATGCATACAGGGTGGATATATACATACCGAAGGAAAGTAGTCAGGGACATTAAATGTCACCATGTGTTGCAAACTCGTAGACCTTACTAGAGCAGACATGTCTCTGTTTTCCAATTTGACAATCAATACCGTTAATCTCTGCTCCTTCATGTGTTGCTTCAATTTGAACATATTATAACCTTAACTTGGAATGGTCACAATCGTTCTTGTTCCACAACGCTGCTTTATTCATTAACAGTTTGAGAAGGTGGCTGATTAAATTGCTTTCATCCTGATTGTGTATATTCGCCATTTGTAAAATATATAAATATTAACCTTATTGGCCAAAACATATATGATTAGTTTGCTTTATTATTATTATTGATTCCTTGTTTGCATGTGAACCGTACATAATGCATATAAAATAAAGTCATGTAAAGTAGGAGATGATAAAAACTGGAATGATCATTACAAAAACACCCACTTGGCAGCTCCTCTATATGGGCAAACAGGACGCCATTATGAGAATAAAAAATAGGAGATTAATGAAAAGAATATAAATCGTACGTTGCTAGGAGAAACCGAAATTTGTCAACACTGTGAATAAAGAAGATATGTCATAAAAGAAACCTGTTCATAAGATTAACTACTCTTCAGCAGACTGGTGTGTACTTAATTGATTTACTATATACTGAATATGGCATTATATTGGCAAGTTTATGATTTAAACCTACATTGTAAATATTCATTATTCTTCAACAGCCTGGTGCGTATTCAAGTTGATAAGCTATAAACTGTATATGGCTTTAGTGTACTAAATGAGCGATTGGCATCTACGTTGTCTATAATAGTAACAAGTTGCAATAACCAATGCAATATCACTGTCTGTCTATCTATCTGTTCTGTGATACGATTGTACAACATCTGACTTTTTTTGACCGTACTAAGACACACTCGATACTAATAGCTAGTACAGTAAATACTGTTCATGTTCCACAACCGTGCATCGGTAACTACTGCCCTGTGTTCGCAACACGGTAACATGTGTTACAGGTGGCACAGTTATTACTGCAAAGCTGTTACACGTCGCACTACGAGTCCGAAAGGTGGAAATGCGCAGCGACTGGGTAACGAAGACTACTCACTAGCCGTACAATACGGAGTACGTGGTCGGCGCTGGCACAACACGTAGCCGACACACTGCGGTGGTTATTTTATTCTGCATGCGAGATTCAGATGGTAGCCTAACTTTTCTTGAATCGTATTTGTAAATCCATTTGATTGAAACATTCTTCACGGACAGGTGAATGTGTGAAAATCTCAAATAGATACAGAACAGATACACAAAATGAAACATAAGGTGGTGGAGGGGGGACCAGGATTTGCCTAATGGGTAGTTCCACGTCTAAATTAGGCATTTACATAGAATTATTACCAGCATTTACATTAACATGTGAACAAATTGTTATTTTTTTCAATAAATCATCCTCGTTTAGTAATATGGAATAATATGTCCTGCACTGTTTACAACACGGAGAAATAATGTTTCTAAACGGAAGTTTCTAAACTATATCAAAAGAGATGTGAGAAAGCATTATTATTAGCAAGACTATTTTTTATCTGTAATAAATGTCGTGTACATATATCAAACAAAAACACTACCTCGTGCTTTAATAACGCAAGGCTTTTGCCTTTGCAGTCATTATTAGTTAGCGATCCTTTCTGTAAATTCATCATTTACTCGTGTTGTATTGATTATGGATATGAATTACATGTCAATCATTTGATATATTATAAAATAGATATAGAACGACACAAGAAACAATTGACATCTCCAGCATTTCCATGTTACGTATCTATGTTACGTATTAATTGAAACTATCAGTTGATCAGCTTAATAAGTCCCTTTAGCATATGAGCCGTATAAAATGCATATAAAATAAAGCCATGAAGAGTAGGAGATGATAAAAACCTGAATGAATATTACGAGAAAACAAAAAATCGACAGTTACCAGTAACGTTCAAACAAGACGCTATTATAAAAAGCAAAATAGAAGATTAATGAAAAGGAAATAAATCTAAGATTGCTAGGAGAAACCCGGATTTTAAAGACTGTTAATGAAGGAGAAATCAATTATGAAAGAAACCTGATATAGAACGACACAAGAAACAATTGACATCTCCAGCATAAGGCCAAATATAGCCTCATTATGAAAAACAAAATAAAAAGAGAAAATTAATAAAGAGGATAAAAATGTATATTGATAGATAGATAGATAGATAGATAGATAGATAGATAGATAGATAGATAGATAGATAGATAGATAGATAGATAGATAGATAGATAGATAGATAGATAGATAGATAGATAGATAGATAGATAGATAGATAGATAGATAGATAGATAGATAGATAGATAGATAGATAGATAGATAGATAGATAGATAGATAGATAGATAGATAGATAGATAGATAGATAGATAGATAGATAGATAGATAGATAGATAGATAGATAGATAGATAGATAGATAGATAGATAGATAGATAGATAGATAGATAGATAGATAGATAGATAGATAGATAGATAGATAGATAGATAGATAGATAGATAGATAGATAGATAGATAGATAGATAGATAGATAGATAGATAGATAGATAGATAGATAGATAGATAGATAGATAGATAGATAGATAGATAGATAGATAGATAGATAGATAGATAGATAGATAGATAGATAGATAGATAGATAGATAGATAGATAGATAGATAGATAGATAGATAGATAGATAGATAGATAGATAGATAGATAGATAGATAGATAGATAGATAGATAGATAGATAGATAGATAGATAGATAGATAGATAGATAGATAGATAGATAGATAGATAGATAGATAGATAGATAGATAGATAGATAGATAGATAGATAGATAGATAGATAGATAGATAGATAGATAGATAGATAGATAGATAGATAGATAGATAGATAGATAGATAGATAGATAGATAGATAGATAGATAGATAGATAGATAGATAGATAGATAGATAGATAGATAGATAGATAGATAGATAGATAGATAGATAGATAGATAGATAGATAGATAGATAGATAGATAGATAGATAGATAGATAGATAGATAGATAGATAGATAGATAGATAGATAGATAGATAGATAGATAGATAGATAGATAGATAGATAGATAGATAGATAGATAGATAGATAGATAGATAGATAGATAGATAGATAGATAGATAGATAGATAGATAGATAGATAGATAGATAGATAGATAGATAGATAGATAGATAGATAGATAGATAGATAGATAGATAGATAGATAGATAGATAGATAGATAGATAGATAGATAGATAGATAGATAGATAGATAGATAGATAGATAGATAGATAGATAGATGGTTTATTCAGCCACATGCATAAAAATACAATGGAAATTGTTCAAAACACAAGAGCTCTAAAACAGACATGAAATTGAAACGCAAAGCGATGAAACACATATAAAAGTGATATTGCATGAGTAATAAATACCGGTAGGCTATCGACAATGGTATAAAAAACATTGCGATAAAAGTGACGATGTAAAACAGTACGAATGATAAGAAATATGTACGGCAAGAACCATAAAATGTATACTTGTACGATAAACAGAGCGCTAAGTCAATAAAACAGAATTCAGAACAAATAAGACATAAGATACAGGGAGTGATAAATAAGTTAGCGACTATGATGCGCGTTGAAAATCTTCACTGCAGATGGATAAAAACTGTTGGTAAAACGCTTCGAACCTCTAAAAGCTAGTAATCTATTTCCTGAGGGAAGGAAATTGAAATGCACAAATGCTGGGTGGGAATGATCTTTCATAATACAGTCTACACGCCTCAGTGCTCGCTCCTGATATAGTGAATGGAGGGACGGTAGACTAGTGCCAATTATACGCTCAGCACTCCTGATAACTGACTGAAGTTTCCCTAGATCCCTCTGACTCACACGACTAAACCAGACTAAAATGTTTGTAGTTAAAATACTCTCTATAATTGCACGATAGAAATTCACTAAAATAAAATCACTAACACCATAAGATTTAAGAGTCCGTAAAAAGAATAGTCTCTGACGTCCCTTCTTCAATATTTCATGTGAATTTTCATTCCAAGACAAATTTTCCATAATGAATGTGCCTAATAATTTAAATGTGTGCCTTATTGGGCCTTTTCTAAGAGGAACAGTCCTTTTTCATTCACTATGTAAAGGGAAAAGGAGAAAGAAACGAAAGCCGTCCATACTCATTAATATGAATTTAACAAGTCGGTTAATTAATATTTGTCCTGATTATACTGTAAGGCATAGACGATAATAACTCAAACTATATGGCTCGTGTGGCCTTAGATTGCGAAGTGTTTGAATTACGCCTACATTCAAAGTGACTTATTGCAGTAAGCTACATGTCTGTATCAACTCCTGTTTGTTTCTGTTCACGTGACAAAAACATAAAAATGCATAATCCTATATTTCCCGAGCATTACATGTCGAACACACATATACTATTCATGACCGACTATTTAAGATGTGGTAAGTAAACTCCATAGAAATTTAACGGTAATTCATAGCATCATACCATTCTGTTTGCAAAGAAACTTATACACCTGAGTAACTTTGACCATTGGAGTATTACCATGACGTGGTACAGTAATACTTCTATACGGATAATAAACCTATGTTATCAGTAACATTGATTTAATGTATAATTGATATTATTACAAACAGTGGTTTTCGTGTAATGGAAGACCCGACTGAAAGGTATCTTTACCGTTTCGATTTCATTGATAAAATAGTTCGAGGTGAATCTTTGCAGCTGTAGATCATTTACCACCATCCTTCGTAACAATCTCTTAAACAAAATGTTAGAAAATGAAACTCATCCCACTCAATCCGTCCGTCCGTCCGTCCACCTATCCATCCATTCCGTCCGTCCAACCATCCAATCCGTCCGTCTATCTTACACCGGCTACTCCCATTTTCATAAGTGACAAAAAGGCTTAAAATTACAACCATGAGGGAGTTGATGAATATCCCTGAACCTTTTAATAGCTCGACAACATATGTCAATTTCTAAAAATCGATATAGTACATCAGAACAGGTGCCAACATTCGGAATTAGACTCTGCTAAAATCTTAGAAAAATTTACATATGAACTTCTGTCATAACTAATAACCAATTAAAACGCCCTTTTGTATAATAAGAAAATAAGAAATCAAAGTCTCAGCTCTTTGACTGCATATGTGGAAAAGAAAACGAAACCGATTTTGGAACAAATTTAAATTTAGGAAATGAGTTAGAAACAGATTTAACTAACATTTCTTGGAGTTGATATCTACAGTTTATCAATACTGCGCAAAAATAATGTATGCTGAAAAGTATTATCGTCTACCTGAAAAGAAAATTAATGTACCCTTCCCTGCCTGTTGCGACCATCGTGTGTTGTAATAGGATGTTCTTTTTAATAAGTTTTTATTTTCACTTCTTTATCAAAGTTTCACAAGCTTTGAGACACTGAAATAGATATGTGTTTTCCCAAAAAACTAGACCCATGTTGATATTAATAACCAAAGATGAGATCTTTATTTCATTCACCTACTGAAAAACTCAACAAATATCATAAATGACCATTGCCACATATTTATGTGGTTGCGTACCCCTGCATGGTGCCTATATTCGAAGCTCTTCTCCTCCCCACCTCTTCTCAAATTTTGGTAGATTAGATCAACAAATACAAATGTCCATCCTAAAACCAAGTGCATACATGACTATAAACTGAATATTTGTGGGACTCTAGACTTATGCTACCATGTGATATTATACGGGCAACCCCCACCCCCCCCACCACCCACCCATACAACAGTTTTGGTGAAGACAATGGATCGAGCAAAGAATGTTTGGAATACTCATTCTGTTTCACTTCTTTCTTTTTATGCCAATAGTACAACACAGAGTGCAGCTGTAAGACTACGGATACAGCCAAGATACACAGTTAACCACGTTCTGTTCTAAACACTAGCAACTTTTACACGCGTATAGACCGCTTGAATTTGATACTATTAATTCAATATCCTGAGTAAATACACTCCAAGGATACACAATAGGCAATTTAAGTAGTGTAATACATGTGAAAGCAATATATGATTCCACATAAGTGTATACTGCATTAGTATACAACGTCAATGAACTTTGACCGTAACGATGGTGTTGGCGATGACAGTGATAATGAGAATGAAACCAGTGCCAGGAAGTGATGAGCTGGATGTTAGGATGAGGACGATAAAGACAATAATGATAGACCAGTGAGGAAGCTGAAAACAACGAGGACGACTTCACAGATGACGATTGTGAGTATAGGGATGACGAGGATGAAGATGATGTTACAAGGAAGGGGAACACGACAAAGAGGAGGACGGCGAAATTGATGAAATTGACAATGGTGACGATGATTATAAAGATAAGAATAAATATTGTGACATGAATGAGGATGAGATGAGATGATAACGGTATATACGATGACGTTGAGAACGATGAGGTAAACGAAAGCGATGAAGTGGGTGACGATGTAGGTGCAAATGACAATGACGATTGCGATGAACATACGATGATGCATGTGGTCAAAAGTACAAAAAAATCAATGGATTGGTTAAAATGGCACGTTAATAAGGAAAGTGTTATAAATTGATTCATTCTCATCATCTTGGATTAACATTTGACTTGTTCAGTACAATTTCTGCAAACTACCGTCAAACAAACCACCATTGCTTCAAAACTGCGAATCTCCTGTGAACTCGTTTCCATGCCAATACGCTATTTACTTTTTATTTAAAATGACGTGTCATTAGTTACGAAGATCCAAATGACAAAATATACATTAATATCAGCTAAGCGATCTAATTGGCTATTTAACAGCAGTACACGACCGTCATTAAACCATCATGCCACTTCTGATTGTTAAAATCCGTTAGGTACGTCGCAGTTCTTGATCTGGATTTTGAAGTTTCATATCATTTTACCGAGGTTTGAATCGGGAAACAGAAACATGAAGTCCACCGTTATTTTGCTTTTGACAGTAGCTTATGTAGCCCTGATCAGAGGTAAGCCTATTGTAATTTCTTCTTAATGTTACTTAATGTCCATTCATATGTAAAACAGTGTAATGTGAAAGATGTTGACTAGTTCACGTCTTCGTTTAATGTTTATTTTGTAATAAAAATCCTCCCATGTAAAAAACAAATATATCTGTTCTTTAATACTACCTTCTATTATCCGTATACATCGATACCTACCTTAGTTGACATTAGCAATGAAGCTAGAGTTTTATGAAGCTAATAGATTATTATGGCATTGCATATCGAACAGTACCAATAAATCTGCTCAAAGGATGGCTAAGAAAACGTATGATATCCCTAATATGTTTTATTACAAACTTCACACAAAATTGTGTCAGTAATTGTTAGATCGACTTATATATTGAGTATATTGTAAAGTTGTGTAATTCTGAGCCAAGGCAAGCCATATTTACAAATTACTGAATAGCCACTCGGTCTTAATTAGAAATCTGTGCGGTTACAATTATTATAGTAATCAAATGTATATAGTTTTATTCCGTTTGATACAGAATCTCACGAACCTTTAGGTACAGAAGCCCTTAATTTCGAAATCTAAGCTACCTTTTAGACCCATGATTTTATCATATGTTGACGCCTTTTATGGTACATGGACTAACTTTATATTATAGTTATGAGTATTTTATAGTAACCTTTTATCAGTTTAGAGTAGTTTTTAATTCATTTAATACGTGTTTGATACCTAAATAGCAAAACTATCAATGTTATGGATCGAATATCATTTCAAATAACAAAGGAAAGAACAAAGAATAATATGGAATTTTCCAATTGGCATGTTACACTGATACAGAGGTAATTCTATGCGACGAAGCCTTGGTGATTAATTGTTGTTTTTTTTTCAAATCAATTAACTATTTGCTCGTTAAACTGAATCATTTGGTAGCAATTTAAGTTCTTCTGGTCAATGAAAGTCTCATTTTAAGTGATTTTTTTAGCTTAATATTGATCGATGAAAAGTGAAACTTAAAAAACAGCAGTATGGGTTGGCTGTGTTTGTCTCAAAGCACTGGTTTAATGTTCTATTTTGTAAACAAAGTTTATTTTGCACAAATTTAAATATATTCCGATGGCAGAGGTTGATTTGTCAATAAACGTACAGGGAATTTCCTGCATATTTAGATCAAAATCACATCCTTACAGCATTTTCTATGACGAAGAAAGGAAGACATTTTCAAATTTGATTGTATTTTGTGAATGTATCTAGCGAAAGATGAGTGAATGGTGTCGTCACATCAACTCAACTGGAAACTTATTTACTTTCTTTGTAAAGCTGAACTCACTTATTTCGCAGAGGCCAAACATATTTCTACAAAAATAAAGTTGTTTTTTCTTTAGCGTAAAATGAGCCGATGAAAAGTAAAAAAGAAAAACAAGCTTTATGGGTTGACTGTGTATGTCTCATAGCACTGGTTTGATTTTATATGTTGTAGTCAAATTTTATTTTGCATAAATATAATTATATTCCGATGACAGAGGTTGATATGTTAATAATCGTACATGGAGTTTTCTGCATATTTAGATCTAAATCACATCCTTAAAGCATATTCTATGCCGAAGAAAGGAACATTTGATTTGATTGTATTTTGTGAATGTATCTAGCAAATGATGCGTGAATGGTGTCGTCACACACACACACACACACACACACACATATATATATATATATATATATATATATATATATATATATATATATGCAATCACAAAGATATCTTAATTGTACTGAAACACATTTATTTATCTAAATATTGTTTAACTTTGTCCAAAGGATTTAAGCATAAAACAACTCCAAATATAGTATATACTTTAAAAGATGAAAATATAGGAGAAAACTAAATTATTATAAAGTTTTAGATGATTCATCCCAAAACTGCAGGAAAGTACATGGAGAACTTTTGGATCATTAATCGTAGTTAATTTATGTATTCAATGCTGTAGAGAAATTTTAGACCCGCAGTTGCTGGAACGAAACAAGCGAATTTCGACCTTCAGCTGATGGCCTACTGCCACATGATGCGTGAATGGTGTCGTCACAGTTAACTATGCTGCAAATAGGAAAATAAAATGATTTTTTTTACAGTCATTCTAGATTAACATAAGTAGTAAAGCTTCATCGACCGACGAGGTAGCGAAAATTGACATTCAAGTGCAAATCCATAGTTATATATTTAAAAAGTGAATATTTCGAAAATAAAAAAATCGATATACATTCAATAACATTGGTATTGTACTGTATTGTTACTCCATGAATAATCGATACTGAAATCGAGGTAAAGTAATATCTTTAAGTACTCTTTCAAATTGCTTTTATCCACATTGAACAGCTCGTGACTCTGACGTTCGTGGATACTTTAAATGCACAAATAAAGTCGCAGAGAAGGAAGACATGCAGGTACATACTGCAAATGAAGGTAAGATGGACGGTGTAAACCTTTCTTCTAGTTTACGGACAATTTCATTGTAGAAACCGTTTCATAAAATTATACAAAATATTTCGGGTTGATAATATAGAAAAAAATAATTTTAATATGTTACATCAAAAGCACACGCGTCAGTCAGAATTGTTTTACTTGTACTTAAACCATCAATGAATCATTAAAAAGAACATGCCTAATGGACTAAAATGACCTTCTTTTCCCTTTTCATTCACTAGGCAACCATCTCTTAACAAATTAAAAGGCCATTAAAATATCATTTTACACCAAAAATGCGATATCTACCTAATGAATGGAATGAATGTTATACGCCACTTACCTTGACATACTAGTAAAAAATTTACAAACACCTTACTAAAGCAGATATATCTCCAAAAGGAACGATAATTTTGCCAGCTGTCTTATCGTACAGACAAGCATTTCTGTCGTCTAAGACAGAAACGACCATTAGACTTACATCTCAATTAATAACATTGGCGACTCAGCATCTATATATCAATTTGTAGGCCAGCTATCAATTTCCGTCATTTTGTTTTGAAACTTAATATCGACGACAGAACAAATATATAATGTGTTCTCAGTATATGAACATGTATCCCAACAAAGCACCCAAGTATATATAAGCAGTTTTTATTGTA
Organism: Apostichopus japonicus; assembly: GCF_037975245.1. Lineage (NCBI taxonomy): Eukaryota > Metazoa > Echinodermata > Holothuroidea > Aspidochirotida > Stichopodidae > Apostichopus > Apostichopus japonicus. Next base: position 19,989,187 of record NC_092569.1, read on the forward strand.
ACATCAGATTATTCAGCGTTGGATTAGTTTCTGATGTTAAACGTCACCATGCTTGATTCAATCAAGAACCCTCTCACTCACAACAAAAAAATATCTTACCACCCCACCCCCACCACCACCCCACCACCTCCTCCGATTCGCCTAATTGGAAAAATTTCTAGAAAATCAGACATTAAGTAAAATATAGAAGCATTTGGAAATTATTCATAATTCTGTTTCACTCCTTTCTCCCATGATATTAAACGTATTCTAGTTACAAGTGCACTTGGTTCAGATAATGAGGTTACCTTGCCGTTGACACCACGTCATACACCACGCATAGAATATTTAATCAATTATGTTCATTGGAGAGTCGTATATATACGGCTCTGGTCCGTTGAGATGAACATTGCCCCAAATACCTTGCATTTGAATCCTTCCTTGGCATTGTAGAACACTTCTTACTTTTGTTTTGTTTCGCCTGTAATACTTTCATTGTGAAACTTAGTCATCATGTTTAACACGGGCCGCGAATTTTTTTTCCCAAACAGGTTTGCAATTGTGTGTAAATATAGTCGCTCATGATTGGTCGGAAAAGTTACGTCATAACAATGAAATCTTCACTTCGAGGTTATCAAAATGTCTGCATCCATTTGTTGCAACGAAGATATACCCGTTCAAAATTACCCGCAGCTTTTCGTAAATATATGTAGATGTGTTTTAAATTGGTTTAGACATATTGAGCCCACTAGTATTGTACGATCTACTTTGATCGAAGATTTCTGTGAAGGCATTAATCGATAACATCGCACAGTGAAAGTTTCGTACAGGGGTACATAACACATGCGCTGTAGGCCTATATGTATTAAAACTATGTATAGTAAAGGCTTTACAATTGACGCACCCCGTAATTGACGCACCTTCAATTATTACTAGCAACGATACAGCAGGCCACTTAAACTTTTTGCAGTCAAGCAGAGTTACACATTTCACGAGTTTGAATTCATTTCAGCTATTTAATGACCAAATTGTGGTACTTGTTAAGCTTTTAACACCCTTCCCCTAGTTTTGCACGTATTTTGGGCATTTGGAAATCTTACACCCTAAAAATAACCAACATTACCTCAGTATGATAACACTACTCTCTGGGACCTGACCTGTCGGAGCTTAGAGGCTCAGAGCATAGCAAACAACATCTAAAGTCAATGGATGTGTACTAAGGCCTACACTACAGTTAGCTTATCGACGAATGTGTCAATTTAGGGGTATGAAAGAACTTGACACGGCAAACAGTTTGTGATCAAATTCTGCTCAATTAAATAGTGCATAAGCACAGAATCTTAAATATTTTGAGATCATAACATTTCTGAGGAACTACTCATATGAAAAACACATACAGTTGAGTGATTTGGATTTTTCCTTGATAGTCATCGTTGAAAAAATCCTTAAGTGCGTCAATTATGAGCCTACCATGCTACACAGTGCAGTGACGGAAATATATCATACTGTACAATATACTGTTTTGCGTATATTCATTCAAGACTACTCGCGTCGTGAAGATGATTTTGGTGTAGGCCTACCCATTCCACGAAACGAATTCTGATTTCAATAGAACGGCTGACGAATCTTGGATGACGTAAACACGAACCCGATAGAATGTAGCGTATGTATCATAAGTAAGGTCAACATGTTGCCCAACCATTAAAAGTAAAGTTAGGGCGTTTGCAGGGAAACCGCGTAACAAGACTTCATTAAGTGTCAGTGTGTAACTCAGTGAATGCCTTCGAACTTCCAAGCGATGGTCATTATTGATGCTGACGTCACGAGCAATTGATTGGCTGAAAATTCCGTAATTGCAAACCTGTTTGGGAAAAAAAATTCGCACACGGGCCTAGGCTGGATGTAACAATGTTGTAGGACCATAGCCATATGCCTAGGCTATCATGTGATTTTACACTGTAATTAAGGACTTCAAGCGATATTACCCTCACCCTATAATATGTTTGGTGAAGACAGTGGATCAAAGAAGATCAAACAACGAATATTTTGAATACTAATTCCGTTTCACTCCTTTCTTACATGTACTTACACATATTAGTTCCCAGTGGACCTAACACCACGCCATACGCTACGACAAAAGAGGAACAGGACGTATCTACCACCAAGGATGGTAGGCTTGTTTGTTAATTTTGTTTAGTTAAATTCAATTTATTCCCCACCTCCCCCCAGTAAAAAAAAAAAAAATGTGCAATTTACTGTTAGTTAATGAACCTAAAGGAGAAGTAAGCCTAAAGACCATTGATAACATTATACACTTACTTTCATGGTTATCATAAGATAAAGATGCAGCCCACCCCCCCCCCCCCCCTTGCCCCTGTTAATAATAATTTCAATCTGTTTAGAAAATATCCGTGTGTTTAATATCGTGAGAACTGTACACTGTTTGGAACTTAAGGCAAGAGCACCCGACCATAGAACATTTTTGGTGAATACAACAGATCAAATAGAGAACGTTTGGAATACTAAATCTGTTTCACTCATTTCTACCATGACATTACTCACATTCTAGTTACCAGTGAACCTGGTTCAAGTAATGAGGGTACCTCGCTTCCGGTTGACACCACATCATACACCACGATCCGTACAAACTGCCTTACGAGTAATGGCAGTGTTATTCAGGTAAGAATTAGTAATAGCTATGTTTCGATAATGTTTCGATGTAATTCAAATTTTTAAATGTTAATAGCTTTGCTATTCTTTACTTTCATTAGCCAAGTTTAAGTTTAAGAATTATTAGAATGCAACTTATTGAAAGTTTCAGTCCACTGTTGCGTTTTACATGTGAGTAATACAAATTCGAAAAATGGATAAAGAAATGATGGGAGCCAGATGGAAACATTAAATATTTGTTCATAAACCTTTATTTTCAAGTTATATAATAACCTAATCGATAAGCCTGATTGTACAGTTGTTGACAATATACGGCGGATTTTAGTTTCAAGTTGTTTGTAGAATTGACGTGACATATTTTTGGTAACAACGGAATTATAAATATATCTGCATGGAAGAATGTACCGTTGTACTCGTTGTTCTTGGTAAAGAAGACCAAGGAATAACGCAAAACAAAGACAAAGGTTTTATCAACTGTACCATGAAACAAATATTAGTGAAGTGATTTGCGAGCTAATTTGGACCGTTATGTGTCTTCCCAGATACAGTAAAGTAAAACTGCATCTTGACTTAGCGTTTAGTGTGAAGTTAGTTTTTTTTTTCTGAACAAGCTATATCATCTTCACGCACCCGCTCAATTTAGCCAAGTTGATTTTACGCTGTTAGAACCATTTGAATTCATAATAAGTTATTGTGCATTTGGAATACAGACAATTGTATCCTACATAATATAATCTAAGATGATATTTTAAACGTAACTTGGAATCTTTGGGGAGGTTTAACAAGATTGCACAATTTCTTGTACGAGTTTGGTAGAATAAAATAAAATAAAATGAATAAAGTAGCTACAATTATTAGTATTCTTTCTCTTAACTTTTTGGAGTGTTGATTTTGGTAATGCCATATTATGATAATTACAATGCAAAAGTTTGAGAGTGGAATTCTGTTCTCTTCTTGCAAATAAAATATTATTTAAGTACAAGTTTATTTGATTGGTGTGTGTGTCTGTTTGCATTGTTTCGTCTTGTATTTGAAAAAAAAGTTTTAATTAACCATTTTTCTCTGCTGGTAAAAGCCATAAGATAGTATATTGATAGTATATTGCATACAGTGAACCACAGTTCCTTAATTATATGTTTTGTCTTTCAAATGTTTATGTCCTATATTTCCTGTCGGTTTCATTTAAATCACATTTTAACTTTTGAACTCTTATGACTTGATTTCTCTTTTGATTCAGAATGGTTCACTTCTCGTGAATGAAGACTGTACAAGGATTTCAACCTGTGATAATGGAGTAATGAACTACAATGATCTCTACCAGTGTAGCTCTGATGCGGTTTGTGAAGTCCGTAACGATGTACGCAAATGTTACTGCATGAGTGGTTACCATGGTAATGGAGTGAATTGTACAAAACACATGACCGACTGTAAGAATTGGTACGATGCTGGGAACACTACTAATGGTATTTATACCATCATACCAACTAACTGGAGTGGAGCATCATTTGATGTTTCCTGTAATATGACTGACGGAGGAGGATGGACGGTAAGTCTAGTATGACATCCTATAGTATAGACGATATATTGCATATGTATAATATGACTGACGGAGGAGTATGGACGGTAACTCTAGAATTACATCATATAGTATAGACGATATATTGTTTATGTATAATATGACGGACGGAGGGGGATGGACGGTAAGTCTATAGTTTGACATCTTATTGTATAGACGATATATTGTATATGTATAATATGACTGACGGAGGAGGATGGACGGTAAGTCTATAGTTTGACATCTTATTGTATAGACGATTGTATATTTTAATATTACTGACGGAGGATGATGGACGGTAGGTCTAGCATGACATCCTATAGTTTACACGATATATTGTATATGTATAATATGACTGACATGGGAGGATGGACCGTAAATCTGTTATAACTGCCTTTAATATAGACGGTATATTTGATTTTCACTAGAGAGGGGAGGTGTGACACAAAACCCAAACAGCAAACCTAATCCACCCAAACAAACCACACCCCAACACAACCGCACCCAGACACCACCACAACCCCGTATCTGAGCACTGTCTACAGTTTTACAGTGTAAACATGTTCCTCTTTGCGTTATACCTTTTCACATTACTCTTTAGGTTGTGAAAAGGCAAACTCATTTTCTGTTTCTCATTTTAATGCATTGCATAATTTACGCTAACACTTTCCTTTACATCCTTTGACCACATAACCTGTGGCGTATTACGTAAATAAGTAATGCACTATAAAAAATCATACTATTATATCCTATTTACACATGTTTAAGGTTGTGGGCATTTTTGACCTTATTACGTCATAACTCTAGTCTATTTTGTCATTTTGATATATACAACAATAGGCCAATGAGAATGGGGGAGAAGTTGCTGACATATTTAGTTTAGACAACCACATGCATGTAATTTAGTTGCTCGCTTCAAAATTTGAGAATAAATAACATCTCTTTAAAAGAAACTGGTATAACAGTGTTAGTATAATATTTTATCTCCCCATCAATCAGATATTCCAACGTCGCGTTGATGGTTCTGTTGATTTCAATCGGACCTGGATCAGCTACAAAGAAGGCTTTGGTGATGTCGGTCATGAGTTTTGGTTGGGTAACGATAAACTGTATTACCTCACCAATCAAGGCAATTATCAACTCCGGGTTGATTTTGTGATCAGAGATGGTGATCCATTCTATGCTAAATTTGACCGGTTCCGTATCAACAATGAAAGTGACAACTATCGACTGTCTAGAATTGGAGAGTACAGCGGAAATGCAGGTTTGTGAACAGTTAGGCTATTGTGTGATTAAACTTTATAACAGACAATCAATGCTTAAACGTCGTAAAACAAATTTCTCTCTCTTCTCTGAAATTAATTCGATGTAATCATGATTTAAAATCCAATCGGTTTAATTATAGTTGTCGTTGCTATAATTAAAATGTCAACGTGAAACCCTTCTGATTAGAATGATAATTTCAGGGCGATGGCAACAAGCCCGCCCTAGAAACTCGAGGGGGACTAATATGATGATATGTTGTATTCAAACCTGTGATTGGTGGACAATAGAACACCTCTAAAATAATAAGTAGCACATCGCTCAAACGAGCAATTCCCAAGTAAAGCCAAACAATCGATCAAAAAAATCGATAACCAAATATTATGAAACACATATTTTCTTAACTTGTTTGAAATAATTGAGAGTGAAAAAGTTTAGTGAGCACGTTCCAGTGATAAATGTAATGGGACTTAAAGGAGGTTACATGGTACAATAAATATATTACAGACTGTAATATATACTGACACTATCCCTGATAATTTTCACGATGCATGCGCTACAGTAGTTTTGTTACCAATATGATTTTGTGGAAATATCCGTTTGAACTTACTTATGTATGTTTCTACAGACAATACACAGATATACGCTAGTGCTGAAGGGACAATAAGTCAACAATGTCACAATATCCGTTGTAGCAGGATACGTCTTAATTTAAAATCACTCTCGTTGGACGAATCCAGATCAATTTAAAGTTTTATGCTGAGCCTATAAAAGCAATCCACGGAAGCTTTGAAAGCACATCCAATATTATATTAATATTAAGAAGAAGACAAGAGGAAACCATATGTTTCGGTTGACGTACGTGACACGTTAAGATCGTAGGATAATATGGACAGAAGGAGAAGTATATTCATTATAATATTAATAATACTTTGTGAATAGAATTTTTAAGTAAACTGGTAATATTTGGATGTCAAATATGTTTTGATTAAGTCTGGCAATGTATTTCTTTATACGTAAGCTGCATGTAATCATTCCATGGTAATACACGCTATAATAATAATAATTAAATATTTCACACAAGTTTTATCAAAGATAGTGATTTTTTATTACATTGATTTCGCTTACGTAAATTATGAGTAACTCCTTACCTGTATAAAGTTTGCATTTTATTACCACTTTTATGTTTATAATTTTATTTTGTTTTTATTGATGGCATTAAATAAAAATGATATTTCCGTATTTTAGACAGTAATCTTAAAAAGTATACAGACCAAGCGTTTAGCAGTTTGTCGGCATATTGAAAAATTAAAACAATGTAAAATAACAATGTCTTTTGGACCATATTCAAGTTTACTGTTAGTAACTCAAATTCAGGTGAAGCGGCAAGGAACTCAATTGGGGAGTGGGAAGGGGGGGGTGGGAGTGGGTTTTCAAAACCTTCCAGGGATAGAGAGGCATGTGACATTGGGAAAATCACGTCCGTGAGAAAGACCCTATGTTAATTTTATTTGTTGTTTTTCAACGGCACATTACTTTCATTAAAATTGTCTTTAAGTTGTCAAAATAGAGTATTTTCACAAAATTGGGAGGAGGTGAGAGATTCATCCCCAGCCCTGTGCCCGGATCTTCTTCACTTTTATTTTGTTTTTATCTTTTATCTTCAAGCATTATAATATGATAATAGAGATTCGATAGTTGATAATATGATATCTCGTGATGTTTTGAGATAATTTCCCAACTATGATGCATATTACTCTATCACGACGTTGATTGTTTATGGTTTTATTTTCAACTCAATATGCATTACCATAATTAAAATGCGTTCATGTTATTGTTTAATATTCAGGTGGTGCTGGAGGTTTAAAGAATCGCTTGAATTATTCCTTCAGTACCTCGGACAAGAACAATGGAGGATGTTCGGATGACTACCATTGTGGCTGGTGGTTCCGGGATTGTAATTTACGTTGCCTCAATGGTGACTATCATGCAGCGCGGAATGTAAGGTCAGGTGTATCCTGGTATAGAGAGTCTGGTTCCTATGATAATATCAAGTATACTGAGATGAAGATAAGGCCTGTCTAGTGCGTTGTAGATTTTTAGAATAATTCTCAGCTTTGAATAATCTAGAGATAACTTAAACATTATACACAGAGAATGATGATAAACTGATCACCATCGGCAGTGAAACAAGTCATTGATGTTGAAAATAAAGAAACTGCTATCATTCTTATCATGATGCATATTAAATGTTGTTACACAGAGTGAACTTGTAAGTATTTTGGTAAATAGCTACTATATTTCCCTTTATATTACTCTAATATGTAATCTATAGACATTACGATTCAAGTAAGTGTCTGGAAGTTAGCAGCTTCCTTATTTTTCTTGTTGTCGTGATTTTGTCTTTCTTTGATTTTTTTTTTCATTATATTATAACTGGTTACCTTCCATACCTCACAGATCACTAGTTTATTGACTCATGTGTATAAATTGTAGCCTACGGGTTCTTAATGATAACAACAGATTTACGTTAGAGCTGATAATTATAACCTCAGCTGGAATTTAGCAACTTCTGCTTTTTTTTTATAAAAACAAATTATGTTATAATAACTGGTTACCTTTCATACCTCACATATCACTAGTGGATTGACTGATGTGTGTTAATTGTAGCCTGTGGGTTCTTAATGATAACAACAGATTAACGTTAGAGCTGATAATTATAACCTCAGCTGACAGACCTACTTAGAAATATAAATCATTCAAGTACAGATGCTTATTGGGCAAAGTAAATTAGAATAATTGTTAAATTGGACAGGGTTGTCAGTTGGTATATTAAATACATCGGTTATTACTAATTGATTGGTAAAATACTGCCTTTGTTTTAAATTGTAACTGACATACTTTCTCACCAGGATTTAAACATCTACTCTGGCTGTATTGTAACAAGCTATAAATAAATTCAAAGCAGGAAAAGTTATCGTTGTTAACAATCTACATTAATGATTATAAAACAGTCTATGTACTATCATTCTTTATAAATCTTCTTTGTCGATCCAGAAATTATCGCAAATTTATTCGAAAAATATCCGCGAAGAAGAATACAACAGAAAAGAAAATCAAGAAAAAGGATAAATATTAGTATATATTACGATTTGTTTTGCGACGAAATTAGTAATAGTTTCAAAGTTGTAGGCAAAATCGGATAATGCCGGACGAAGAATTGGCTAAGATTGTATTTATTCACTATTATTCTTCAATAATGGTAAAGGCGAAGCAAAACCATATCAATTATTTATTTGTAGTTAATATCCATCCCATTTCCCCTTCCCTTATCATCGTGTACAATTATCATTGAGTATAATTTCACTTTAATCTATTTCAAATGATTATAGGAAGAAAACATTCAAAATCATTTTTTGTAAATATAGTTATAAATATTATTTGGAGATTCGATGAATATATGTAGTCACTCAAAAGTCAGCTTATTTCTTGTTATTGCCCTGTTTTCGTCGTTTTTTCTGTCTCCATAATGTCTCTAAAATGTGTTCTATAGTTTGGACCAATTCCAAGTTTAACAACCACCATTGTATGTTCAGATATATTAAATGGATTACCCATACCTAATATGCCAATTTACTTAATCCCGACTCCCCAATCTGCTAATTAATATAATCCGTCATCGATATGTCACTTTAGAAACCTGTTGTAGTTTCCATCGTTAACGATTATGTCATGATTCACCCCCCCCCCTCTGTCCTCCCCCAGGAATCAGATTCCCTACATCGGAACCAGCTTCAACGGTCCCACGGTCACACTTGCTCCTTTATCAGTTTATTAAATCCTGGATCCGTCTCAGATGACAATAGGTTCTTTCACTGACTGATGACGGTTGAGTCATTCTCGAGGAAACGATGTGTGATATTCTGTCTGTGTATGTATGTATGTATGGGGGGGGGGGTTGGGGTGTGGAGTGGTGGGGAGATTCGAGCGTTAGGCTGCGTTATCTGACTGAGTATCATTGCCAGGCTAGTAAAATGAATATGAACATCAGAAAAGACACTCAGGTAAAAATATTTGACATTATTCTATTTATGAGATTTCTCGAAATGAACGAAATATACGGAATGAAACGGTATGAAAGGGTATGAACGGGATGAACGGGATGAATGGGATGAGCGGGATGAGCGGGATGAGCGGGATGAGCGGGATGAGCGGGATGAGCGGGATGAACGGGATGAACGGGATGAACAGGATGAGCTGGATGCACGAGATGATCGGGATGACCGGGAACGAACGAACGAACGAACAAACGATCGAACGAATTAAATTGAATTGAATGGAATCAAATTAAAACCAAGGAATGAAATCCATCGAATTGAAATCTGTTGAAATTCATCGAGGAAATCGATGAAAAATCGGTATATCGATGAAATCGATAACCCATGTTGAGTAAGGTGCAGAGGTATACTATTATATTTAATTTGTTCATATTTGGCAAACCATTAATGTCACAATAATCCAAAAATATCCCAAACTAGAAATTTTACTATAAAAAATAAATTTAAAAGTTTACTTACTTTGTCAGTGAACGATCAACATCCTTTTAATGAGTAGGTCAAAGATCGTTTCCGGTCAACAATAATGAAATTATAAAAACTAATTACACCCGCTATTTAAACTAAGTACAGTATCATATAACTTTTTTTTATGATTTTATGTATGAAGCCTGTATGAATACCATATTTAATATAACTGTTTCTTTTATCTTGTTTGTTTCTTTGTTATACTTTCTTTCATTGGATGTCAAAAAAAAAAAAGAACTGCACTAAAAGAACGAATGTGAAAACCGAGAATACTCTCCCATAACGTTCACTCTGGTTTAGTAGTGTAAATGTAATACGTAGATTGGAGTCGATCTTAATCTTCACATCAAACACCGATAAATATGTTTAACCTTAATAATTATTCGTGCAATTTACAGTGTGCAGCATTGCAAGTTACACTACCAACGAAAACAAAGCACAGGCCAGTATATGTTACTCGTACGTACTTTCATAGATGCGTAGTATTTTACTTGCTTACTAAGATCGTTAATATGAATACCAGAATTCCGAGCTATTTGAAAGAAATGCAATAAAACCAGGATTATTCGAACTTCGAACTGTTAGGCAACGAATCCGAAACACTAGTAAATTTCTGCAGAAGAGGGCGACGTGATTTGAACTGTGTCATACGGTAAACGTTGTAGTGTGATAGTGATGTAGTGATATAGTGATCTATTTCCGCACCGCCACTTATAAACAACAGCTCATTATATGTTGGATGTTATCACAGTAAGCGTCAGCCCCGAACGAGTGTAGTCAATAATCTAACACTGGAAGCGTATATGATTTCTAGAAGGATACGTCTATAGATTTACGTAAACATTGGATGGTTTGGTATGTATTGAATGATCTTAGCACTAACCATACGCTATTGTTTAGGTACCATCACCATACATAAAGCATGTTGTATGCTTATCGTATTCAATTTACGCTCTTTTCATTGTTTGTGATTTAATTTGTTGATTTCATTAGTAATATCAATGTCATAATACAGTACGCCATATTTTCAAATCTAGGCATAGTTGACTTCAAACGACTAACGAGAAAACAGCAATATCTGCCAGTGTATATTTGTTTGTGTATCGTCACTTTATCCTGTATAACGAAGTACGCGAAAATTATTTTTTAATAATCCAATGGATTGTGTAGTTTATAGGCAGCTGATTTAAGTTCCTTTGAAAACAAACTGAGGAGAGAGTCTCAGTTTGGTTGATTGAATCTTTAGTCACGTTTAACTAGTATTGACTGTCTTGGTATAGTTTTGATCAATGCTACTGTCATCCAATGGAAGAAGGAACGAAGGTGTACTGAAGATATTCCAGAAAAGCTGAGCTTTTTACATACAAGCGATTACACAAGGTCACCGTGAAGGAAGAAAAGTTGAGGGATGACCATCGAAAGACGACCACGTAAGTATGCATTCAAAATGATGCATCTCGCGTCAGTATGGACAGCGGTGGATGTGGACATAACCGTTTACATGCCCTACTACTCCCCTGTTTAAAAATGCTTCAAAGGTGCCTCAAATAAGCTCATGCTTAGCATTGGATTGAACATGTACCTACAGTACAGATATGCGTCACTTTTTAGATGAACGGCGAGGTAATTATGACGTCAGCGATAAGTTTGTTTTTCATTTGCAAGCGAAGATGTTCACAAGTTGTCATTGTGCAGTCTTCAAGAAACCAATAGTATCACAGCACTTCCAGAAGATCGACGAAAGGTTGAACGTGACCGAGATCGCTTGATTAAACTCGTTCGAGGCGCTCTTCAAGACAAACAGAACATGACGTCATGTGTATCCAACATCGAAGAGTCCAAAAGTAATCCCAGACTGAAGCAAAAGCTGAAAGCTAGGACAAATCGGTTTGTCTACAAACCTGAGATAATTTCCATATTTAAATTTTAGTAACTGATTGATATACCAATATGATTTTATCTATGTTGTGACTGTAACAGTTGAACAGAAAGTATTTTCATTTCTAGTTACATCAGCTAATATGACTATGAATCAGCAAAGTGACTTTTTTGGTGTTTTTTTTTTTTTTTGCTGTAGGTTCTATTTAATGGCATTACAATGTAAGACTCTTGTTTCTCGATCACTGAAAAATCCTAATTCAGCTTCATGCATACAGGGTGGATATATACATACCGAAGGAAATTCGTCAGGGACATTAAATGTCACCATGTGTTGCAAACTCGTAGACCTTACTAGAGCAGACATGTCTCTGTTTTCCAATTTGACAATCAATACCGTTAATCTCTGCTCCTTCATGTGGATAAAGAAGATATGACATAAAAGAAACCTGTTCATAAGATTAACTACTCTTCAGCAGACTGGTGTATACTTAATTGGTTTACTATATACTGAATATGGCATTATATTGGCAGGTTTATGATTTAGATCTACATTGTAAATATTCATTATTCTTCAACAGCCTGGTGCGTATTCAAGTTAATAAACTATAAACTGTATATGGCTTTAGAGTACTAAGTGAGCGATTTGCAGCTAAATTGTCTATAATAGTAACAAGTTGCAATAACCAATACAATATCACTGTCTGTCTATCTATCTGTTCTGTAACATGATTGTACAACATCTGACTTTTTTGACCGTACTAAGACATACTCGATACTAATAGCTAGTACAGTAAATACTGTTCATATTCCACAACCGTGCATCGGTAACTACTGCCCTGTGTTCGCAACACGGTAACATGTGTTACAGGTGGCACAGTAATTACTGCAAAGCTGTTACACGTTGCACTACGAGTCCGAAAGGTGGAAATGCGCAGCGACTGGGTAACGAAGACTACTCACTAGCCGTACAATACGGAGTGCGTAGTCGGCGCTGGCACAACACGTAGCCGACACACTGCGGTGGTTATTTTAAACTGCATGCGAGATGGTAGCCTAACTTTTCTTGAATCGTATTAGTAAATCCATTTGATTGAAACATTCTTCACGGACAGGTGAGTGTGTGAAAATCTCAAATAGATACAGAACAGATACACAAAATGCAACCTAAGGTGGTGGAGGGGGGACCAGGATTTGCCTTATGGGTAGTTCCACGTCTAAATTAGGCAATTACATAGAATTGTTACTAGAATTTACATTAACATGTGAACAAATTGTTATTTTTTTTCAATAAATCATCCTCGTTTAGTTAAATGGAATAATATGTCCTGCACTGTTCACAACACGGAGAAATAATGTTTCTATACGGAAGGTTCTAAACTATATCAAAAGAGATGTGAGAAAGCAGTATTATTAGCAAGACTAAGTCCCTTTAGCATATGAGCCGTATAAAATGCATATAAAATAAAGCCATGAAAAGTAGGAGATTATAAAAACCTGAATGAATATTACGAGAAAACAAAAAATCGACAGTTCCCAGTAAAGTTCAAACAAGACGCTATTATAAAAAGCAAACTAGATGATTAATGAAAAGTAAATAAATCTAAGGTTGCTAGGAGAAACCTGGATTTTAAAGACTGTTAATAAGGGAGAAATCAATTATGAAAGAAACCTGATATAGAACGACACAAGAAACAATTGAAATCTCCAGCATAAGGCCAAATATAGCCTCATTATGAAAAAGAAAATAAAAAGAGAAAATTAATAAAGAGGATAACAATGTATATTGTGCCTTTTCTAGGATGAACAGTCCTTTTTCATTCACTATGTAAAGGGAAAAAGGAGAAAGAAACGAAAGCCGTCCATACTCATTAATATGAATTTAACAAGTCGGTTAATTATTATTTGTCCTGATTATACTGTAAGGCATTAACTCCAGCTATATGCTTCGTGTGGTTTTAGATTGCGAAGTGTTTGAATTACGCCTACATTCAAAGTGACTTATTGCAGTAAGGTACATGTCTGTATCAACTCCTGTTTGTTTCTGTTCACGTGACAAAAACATAAAAATGCATGATCCTATATTTCCCGAGCATTACATGTCGAACACACATATACTATTCATGACCGACTATTTAAGATGTGGTAAGTAAACTCCATAGAAATTGAACGGTAATTCATAGCATCGTACCATTCTGTTTGCACAGAAACTTATACACCTGAGTAACTTTGACCTGGATAGTATTACCATGACGTGGTACAGTAATACTTCGATACGGATAATAAACCTATGTTATCAGTAACATTGATTTAATGTATAATTGATATTATTACAAACAGTGGTTTTCGTGTAATGGAAGACCCGACTGAATAGTTCGAGGTGAATCTTTGCAGCTGTAGATCATTTACCACCATCCTTCGTAACAATCTCATAAACAAAATGTTTGAAAATGAAACTCACCCCACTCAATCCGTCTGTCCGTCCGTCCGTCCGTCCGTCCACCTATCCATCCATTCCGTCCGTCCAACCATCCATTCCGTCTGTCTATCTTATACCGGCTACTCCCATTTTCATAAGTGACAAAAAGGCTTTACAAAAAAAAAATTACAACCATGAGGGAATTGATGAATATCCATGAACCTTTTAATTGCTCGACAACATATGTCAATTTCTAAAAATCGATATAGCACATCAGAACAGGTGCCAACATTCGGAATTAGACTCTGCTGAAATCTTAGAAAAATTTACATATGAACTTTTGTCATAACTTATAACCAATTAAAACGCCCTTTTTGTATAATAAGAAAATAAGAAATCAAAGCCTCAGCTCTTTGACTGCATATGTGGAAAAGAAAACGAAACCGATTTTGGAACAAATTTAAATTTAGGAAATGAGTAAGAAACAGATTTAACTAACATTTCTTGGAGTTGATATCTACAGTTTATCAATACTGCGCAAAAATAATGTATGCTGAAAAGTATTATCGTCTACTTGAAAAGAAAATTAATGTACCCTTCCCTGCCTGTTGCGACCATCGTGTGTTGTAATAGGATGTTCTTTTTAATATGTTTTTATTTTCACTTCTTTATCAAAGTTTCGCAAGCTTTGAGACACTGAAATAGATATGTGTTTTCCCAAAAAACTAGACCCATGTTGATATTAATAACCAAAGATGAGATCTTTATTTCATTCACCTACTGAAAAACTCAACAAATATCATAAATGACCATTGCCACATATTTATGTGGTTGCGCACCCCTGCATTTTGCCTATATTCGAACCTCTTCTCCCCCACCTCTTCTCAAATTGTGGTAGATTAGATCAACAAATACAAATGTCCATCCTAAAACCAAGTGCATACATGACTATAAACTGAATATTTGTGGGACTCTAGACTTATGCTACCATGTGATATTATACGGGCAACCCCCACCCCCCCCCCCCCCCCCCACCACCCACCCATACAACAGTTTTGGTGAAGACAATGGATCGAGCAAAAAATGTTTGGAATACTCATTCTGTTTCACTTCTTTCTTTTTATGCCAATAGTACAACACAGAGTGCAGCTGTAAGACTACAGATACAGCCAAGATACACAGTTAACCACGTTCTGTTATAAACACTAGCCAACTTTTACACGCGTATAGACCGCGTGAATTTGATACTATTTATTCAATATCCTGAGTAAGTACACTCCAAGGATACAATAGGCAATTTAAGTAGTGTCCTACATGTGAAAGCAATATATGATTCCACATGTATAGTGTATACTGCATTAGTATACAGCGTCAATGAACTTTGACCGTAATGATGGTGTTGGCGATGACTATGATAATGAGAATGAAACCATGGTAAGGAAGTGATGAGCTGGATGTTAAGATGAGGCCGATGAAGAAAATAATGATAGACCAGTGTGGAAGCTGAAAACAATGAGGACGACTTCGCAGATGACGATGGTGAGTATAGGGATGACGAGGATGAAGATGATGTGATAAGGATGGGGAACACGACAAAGAGGAAGACGGTGAAATTGATGACAGTGGTACGATGAATATGACGATGGTGACGATGAATATGAAGATAAGAATAAATATTGTTACAAGGATGAGGATAAGATGAGTATGATAACGGTATATATGATGACGTTGATGACGATGAGGAAATCGAAAACGATGAAGTGGGTGACGACGTAGGTGCAGATGATATTGACGATTGCGATGAACATACAATGATGTATATGGTCAAAAGTACAAACAATCAATGGATTGGTTAAAATGTCACGTTAATAAGGAAAGTTTTATAAACTGATTAATTCTTATCATATTGGATTAACATTTGACTTGTTCAGTACAATTTCAGCCAAGAATAGTCAAACAAACCACCATTGCCTGAAAACTGCAAATCTCTCGTTTCCATGCCAATATGTTATTTACTTTTTATTTAAAATGACGTGTCATTAGTTACGAAGAGCCAAATGACAAAATAGACATTAATATCAGCCAATCGATCTAATTGGCTGTTTAACAGCCGTACACGACCGTCATTATACCATCATGCCACTTCATATTGTTAACATCTTTTAAGTACGTCGCAGTTCTTGATCTGGATTTGGAAGTTTCATTTCATATTACCGAGGTTTGAATCAGGAAACAGAAACATGAAGTCGACCGTTATTTTGCTTTTGACAGTAGCTTATGTATCCCTGATCAGAGGTAAGCCTATTGTAATTTCTTCTTAATGTTACTTAATGTCCATTCATATGTAAAACAGTGTAATGTGAAAGATGTTGACTAGTTCACGTCTTCGTTTAATGTTTATTTTGTAATAAAATTCCTCCCATTTAAAAAAAAACGAATATATCTGCTTTTTAATACTACCTTCTATTATCCGTATACATCGATACCTACCTTAGTTGACATTAGAAATGAAGCTCGAGTTTTATGAAGCTAATATATTATTTTGGCATTGCATATCGAACAGTACCAATATATCTACTCAAATGATGGCTAAGAAAACGTATGATATCCCTAATATGTTTTATTACAAACTTCACACAAAATTGTTAGATCGACTTATATATTAAGTATATTGTAAAGTTGTGTAATTCTGAGCCAAGGCAAGCCATATTTACAAATTACTGAATAGCCACTCGGTCTTAATTAGAAATCTGTGCGGTTACAATTATTATAGTAATCAAATGTATATAGTTTTTTTTCCGTTTGATACAGAATCTCACGAACCTTTAGGTACAGAAGCCCTTAATTTCGAAACCTAAGCTACCTTTTAGACACATGATTTTATCATATGTTGACGCCTTTTATGGTACATGGACTAACTTTATATTATAGTTGTGAGTATTTTATAGTAACCTTTTATCAGTTCAGAGTAGTTTTTAATTCATTTAATACGTGTTTGATACCTAAATAGCAAAACTATCAATGTAATGGATTGAATATCATTTCAAATAACAAAGGAAAGAACAAAGAATAATATGGAATTTTCCAATTGGCATGTTACACTAATAGAGAGGTAATTCTATGCGACAAAGCCTTGGTGATCAATTGTTTTTTTTTCAAATCAATTAACTATTTGCTCGTTAAACTGAATCATTTGGTAGCAATTTTAGTTCTTCTGATCAATGAAAGTCTCATTTTAAGGGTTTTTTTTTAGCTTAAAATTGATCAATGAAAAGTGAGAAAAAAAAACTGCAGTATGGGTTGACTGTGTTTGTCTCAAAGCACTGGTTTAATGTTCTATTTTGTAATCAAAGTTTATTTTGCACAAATTTAAATATATTCCGGGTTGATTTGTCAATAAACGTACAGGAAATTTCCTGCATATTTAGATCAAAATCACATCCTAACAGTATTTTTTATGACGAACAAAGGATTACATTTTCAAATTCGATTGTATTTTGTGAATGTATCTAGCGAAAGATGAGTGAATGGTGTCGTCACATCAACTCAACTGGAAATTTCTTTACTTTCTTTGTAAAGGTGAACTCACTTATTTCTTAGAGGCCAAACATATTTCTACAAAAATAAAGTTGTTTTTTTCTTTAACGTAAAATTAGCCGATGAAAAGTACAAAAGAAAAACAAGTTTTATGGGTTGACTGTGTATGTCTCATAGCACTGGTTTGATGTTATATGTTGTAGTCAATTTTTTGGGTATATATATAATTATATTCCGATGACAGAGGTTGATACGTCAATAATCGTACATGGAGTTTTCTGCATATTTAGATCTAAATCACATCCTTAAAGCATATTCTATGCCGAAGAAAGGAACATTTTCAAATTTGATTGTATTTTGTGAATGTATCTAGCAAACGATGCGTGAATGGTGTCGTCATATATATATATATATATATATAAATATATATATATATATATATATATAAATATATATATATAGCACTGGATTGGTATTTACGTTTACTTCTCCAAGTTGGTGCTTAGGTTTACCTGAGGTGAAATGATTGGATCAACTTGAAATTTTACATCAGTATACCTTATGGTACTAGGACTGCATATCAGTCGTTATAAGTTGCTACCTACTTTTTGGGTCATTTGGCAAGGAAAAATCCAATTGGTCAAACCCTTACGGTAAACCTAAGTCTTGCTCTCAAAGTATATCCCCCAGTTGGTATATAAGTTGACCTGACGTACAGGCATCCGTAGTTTTCTTGACAGCGGCAGTAGCCTGTATTCAGTGTATACGCTCTACACTGTGTACACTGTATACGCCAGGGCTAACGCTAAAGCATACCCGTCGGCTGCATTGCATGCAACCCAATAACAGTTTCGGCTAATATAAGATGATGTGTAGTATCTGTTTCCTCTCGATGCAAGGGGACTGGGCTTGAGATCGGGTCAGTCGTTCGCCGGGTAGTGTGGTTTTCGTGCCCAGGTTCTTTCCTTGTTGACTTTTTCTTAAAAAAGTACCGTTAAAACGAAAACGTCTCACCAACAACTTCAGGTAAGGTCCATGAGATTAGTCAATAAAGTTTGGTGATATTAATAACGTTGATATTGTAACGTTGTTGCATACAGCTTCACGTTATTTGTTCATACCCATATTTCAATACTATAGTCTAGACTAGCTTCTAGCCTAAAACTTGTAAGGCCTAGCCTACGTTCGGCTGTAGCCTAGGGCCATAGTCCAAGTCCTAACACTACCTTAGCATTGGGTCAAGGGTAAACTGGTCTGTAGTTTGAGCTACAAATTAATACCAACTGCCAGAGAAATTAGATTTCAAGTAGGTCAGCTTAACTTCTTAGCCTACTGTGCATGTATGTATCATATATGGCCTTAGATTTTGCTGGACAATTATGTTACTGTACATTGCCCTAATCATGACCAGATACTGTAGCATGGTGGGCTTATAATTGACGCACTTAAGGATTTGATCAATGATATCTATCAAGGAAAAATCCAACTTACTCAACTGTATGTGTTTTTCATATGTGTAGTTCCTCAGAAATGTTCTAATCTCAAAATATTTAAGGTTCTGTGCTTATGCACCGTACAATTGAGCAGAATTTGACCACAAAATGTCTGCCGTGTCAAGTTCTTTCATACCCCTAAATTGACACATTCGTCGATAAGTTAACTGTAGTGTAGGCCTTGGTATACATCCATTGACTTTAGATGCTGTTTGCTATGCTCTGAGCCTCTAAGCTCTGACAGGTCATGTCCCAGAGAGTAGTGTTCTCATATTGAGGTAATGTTGGGTATTTTAAGGGTGTAAGATTTCCAAATGGCCAAAAAATGTGCAAAACTGGGTGGAGGGTGTTAAAAGCTTAAAAAATACCACAATTTGGTCAGCAAATACCTCAAATGGATTCAAACTCATGAAATATGTAATTCTGTTTGGCTGCAAAAAAAGTTTAGGTGGCCTGCTGTATCGTTGCTAGTAATAATTTAAGGTGTGTCAATTACGGGGGTGCGTCAATTATGAAGCCTTTACTATACTGTACAGTAGCTATGCCTAGATTATTATAGACTGAAGTCCATGCAAATGTAACTTACAAGTAGCCTGTATTGAATAAAAGATGCTATAATTGCTAGAACTTTTCAAAAAGTTCTTGGAAGTCTTTACTCTCCAAAATATTCTCAGACATTCTAGACACCACTGTACTGTAAGATGTCTGAATATCCCAGTGAGGGTATCAATAAAAACAGTTAAAGGATATAATACTAGAAAATCCAGCATCAAATTTGGGCCAATGCAGAATACCTTTAATCTACTGTAAGTATCTCAAGTGATGCATTGTGTTTCAAGTGTCTTATTTATAACTAGCCAAAATTTGTACAAAATAACAATGCCATGCATCCAAAAGGTTATTGAGTCAGTACATTTCCATAATGTAACTATTACAAAAGCTGAGTGCACCTAATTAAAAGTTAACATCCTCCAAAAATCTATATAACACAAAAATTTGATAAAGCCTTCTATCCCCTCCCTTGCATATACTGTAAGTCATTTTGTTAAGTCTATTTAGATCCATAAGTAAACCAAGTTGACTAAATGTGCAATATTCAGTGTTTAAGATCTGAGCTCTGTATTGGCCCAAAATATATTGGAGAGAAGTGTACAATAAAAATTGAAATAATGCACATCTACACTCTGACCATTAATATTTATTTGATTGGCACTGTTAATGTTTTCTCAGACAAATTTGATGATCAACATTCTCAATCTCAAGATGAATGACAACAGCCCACTATCCAAGGGAATAACACTGTACGATGTAGCTGCCATGCAGTGAAAAAGTCAACGTTGGAACGACAGCAATCATAGCTAGAGCACAGATGCCGTCTGGGACAGACTGATGTGGTGACCTACTGCATCATTGACAGCAAAATGGAAGATATTTTTGAATTAATCAAAAAGTAAGTTAATATTCTGTAGGTTTGACATCGCATAAACTTGATACCATAAGACTCTATTATCTCAAATACGAGTAACATCTGAGGTAATTTATTCCAAAGTTATGGAATGAAGAAAGAAACAATCAGAAGGGATGAAAACTTTTGTATGATCTGGTTAATGTGGTGGTATCTTTCACTGGTTTTTAATCTTAAAGGTCAATGCAAGACAACACCAAATTGTCAGGCTAGGTCCACATAAAATGTACATGCATATTTAAATTTTGAAATCTTTACAATTGGTAAAGCTTGAATGACTTGCAACTTTTAAAAGCACTTGCTATGGTAGGGAGCTGTTTCAGCTCCAATTGAATGCATGGCTGCATAAATAAAATGTGTAATGTTGTATACAAGGCAAGATGAATCAAGAATTAATGGGCCCAAAATGGGATGGATAAACGAATTGAAATTTACAGTGAAAATAGTATATATGAAAGGTTGTGAGATGATTAAAATATTGGCTGAATTACAGGAGATTTAGTTTTGTAAAGCAGTTCATTGTTTTCTTCATTTGTAGAGTGTGAGGTCTATTCGGTAATCGCAAAACATTCCAAGCTATATTGCGCGTGCTATAATTGGGACCAAATCAGCATATCTTTAAGAGAAAGCTTTTCTTTTTGTACCAACAGATGGCTAATACAGCAAAGGATATGCTCTAATTAGAAATGCCAGGCAAGATTATCACACAGTTTACAGTGGGGTGAATACAATCATCAACCAAGCTTTTCATCATGCTGTACATAGTGGTATACAGTAGCTCCTTGTTGGGCTTATCAATTAAAAGCTTGCATAGAAGCCGATGCCAAGCAAAGCAAAAGTATGTCCTGTAAATCGCGAAGTAGATTCACACATCTCATGTATATCCTCTGGGACACAGCACATCTTTCAATAGAGTTAGGAAGTTGCTGGGAATAGTTGTTGGATTGGCACAGTAATGTAGTAGCAGTAACAGAAAACTAACTAGTTCCAGGATGTGTTACACTGTTACACCATATAAAAGATAGAGGAAATTAATATTATAAGCTTCAAGCAGACAGAACCAAGAGAATGCAGACCAGTCTTCATGGGAAGTCTTCTACATATTTAACTGTATAAATGGACTCATTCTTTTGCAATGTACTTCTTGAAATATTTTAGTTTGGTGACATTGTGGCACTACATGTTTTTGTAAGTATTAGGGAACATTTGCAGCTGCTTGTCAAGAACATGGAACTTGTTATACAACTGAAGTGGTCCTGATGCTTAAGTGTTGAGGTTACTGGATATTTTGCTGCCTTACCTTGCTTTAACTGTTCTTAAATGCATTTCTCATGTTTTAAGATGTTTTAATTTTGTATTCCAAGCAAGATCAGCAAGCCATAGTACAGTAATTTTCAACAACCACCACACAGATACTTGTGCAGGACTAAGGGTTTTTGTTAAGCAGATTACTATTATAAAAATCTTTCAAACTTCTATCCCTCAAAATCTCCAGGGGTACACTGCATTGTTCCTGAACCACAGTTTCACAATTCTACAAGTTGGGTTCAGGGGTTATGCTATGGGAAAAGTTTACAATGTTAGGCCTGACTTAATTACTGAAAGCTTGTGGTCTTTTATTACACCAAGAACCAGTTTATTCTTTAAACAAAATTAAATTATTTCCCCTCAAAATTGAGGGGAGTGAATACAGCAAAGGCACATGCAACTAGCACCAATGTCATGGAAACCTAGTGCAGCCCAATGAAACATACTGTAAAACCACAACATTTGTAACTATAGGTATGAAATTGTGCAATCCAGGGGTATTGTGTGTAATTTTGTCCCTCCAAGCATGGAAACTCCATGATATTGTGGTAATTTGCATTGGTTACGGTATTGGATACAGCCTATACTGGTAAGTCTAGATAAATACTTGAGGTATAAGTTAGTTCCCAAAATGTTTCTCATGTATGAGAGAGGTCAGTAAATTGAGGTCATGAAATAGTGCAAGTATCCTGGTTTATGTGAAATAAATCTTGTGGAAAATATAAACTGGGATTGAAAATACAATCAACTGCTTGAATATTATTGTACAATTTTTATTGTGTCTCGTCTTTTAATATCATGCTAATCTCCACTACTGTATGTGTTTGGTAATAAGCCAGATTTCTGGGTAGAAGTTTAAAAAAGCA
The DNA here is from genome assembly GCF_037975245.1 of Apostichopus japonicus. Lineage (NCBI taxonomy): Eukaryota > Metazoa > Echinodermata > Holothuroidea > Aspidochirotida > Stichopodidae > Apostichopus > Apostichopus japonicus. Next base: position 20,012,203 of record NC_092569.1, read on the forward strand.
AATCGTCAACAATTTTTGATGAATTTTAAGCAATCACATTCACTGCCTCTATCTCTGTTTATGTTTTGAGTCAGCAACACAGTATACTGTACAGTAGTGTACAGAAAGGGACACTTTCTGTTGTATTCCTGATCAATTGAAAATTGTTTGTTGTTTGACTGTTTGTAGCAGTATTCCTCTGAGGAGTGAAAAAAAATAAACATACAGTGAACAGTTGCAACTGCGCATGCATTTATACATTACTTAAATTATGTTCTGATGAAATTCATGTAATATTCACTGTCGATTTTAGTTCAAAACTGCCAGTATACCATTAGTTCCTGAGCCATAATTTTTTTGCTTTTAAAATCTGGCTTTGAGTGTATAGTATTTTGTCAAAAACATAAAAGTGGAGGGGCTGCTTATCATCATTCCCTGAACAGGCTTACCCAATTTGTTAACTATAATGGTAACATATCAAAATGTCTGGGGACTTGCCACAGTGCTGACAATTTTCAAATATTTCCATGGTTCCACCAGGGATGTTAGAGATGGACAAACAACATTTGAGCTTTCTTTAACGTTTGTTTTGTGCCGACATTAATACTGTTTTTGGTCCAATACTAATACCTAAATAGGGTGACAGGACAAAATCCCCCAGACAAAGTCCCCCTAGGACAAAATCCCCCAGAGCCAAAATCCCCCTGGACAAAATCCCCCTAGGACAAAATCCACCCAAGCCAAAATCTCCCCAAGCTATAAAAAATCCCATCAATTCTTTACAAAAATGCGTCATCCCGGTCCCCGGTATCGTCATCCAGTACCGTCATCCGGTACCCTCACCAGTATTTCCATTGGTACTCTCAGTGGTTCCCGGACCAGTACTCCGACCATACCCGACCGGTACCTTAATAGTGAGCCTGACAGTTACCCCCACCGGTGCTCCTCCCTGACCAGTACCCTGGACTGTACCCCGGCCGGTACCTCGACCGGTATCCCAACTGGTATCCTGAAAGGCACCCTGACATATACTCTGACACGTACCCTTACTAGTACTGGTACAATAAACAGTAATTTGACCAGTACCTTGACCGGTCCCTTAAATGTCACAACATGGAGCTATATCCCATGGCCACACTAACAGGTAGCCTTGCAATTACCCTCAATGAACTCCGGACCAGTCCCTTGACCAGTATCCTGACCAGTACCCTAACCAGTACACTGAGTGGAACCCTGACTGGTAGAGTGACCAGTATGATGACCGGTACCCTGACCAGTCACATGACCAGTACCTTGACCGGTACCCTCACAGGTACCCCAACAGGAGCCCTCACAGTTACACTCGCCAGTACCCTCACTAGTACCCTGACCAATCCCCTGAACGGTACCCTAACCAGTGCAATGTCCCATGCCTTGACTGTCACACCTGGGCCATCGCTGGTTGTTGCAGGCAGGCTTTGTATGGGTCAGTGGGATATTGTCTGGGGGGATTTTGTCCTAGAACCCCTAAATATCACTCAAAACGGATAATGGTACCAGACGGTACCTGTACGTTGTCTGCTAGATTAATACGATGTCAAAAGGCTAGAACATGCACTATAATACTGTTATCAGTCGCCAGTAGGTATATACCACACTCATCTCATATCAGTATTTGTTTCTAATGTCATAACAGGCAGTGGCGGAGCGTCCATACAGTCAGGCGGGGAGGGGCGGACTCAAATGGGAAGCTGGCGCCCTTTTCAGCTATTCAACACTTTTTACTTATTCGCGATTATTTACTTTCTTATTGCGCTCTCATCTACCTATTGACATTTGTCACATTTTGTTGGCGATGACACCTATACCTAAAGGGTCATTTCCGGCGATATAGGGAGTATCTTTACTCAAAAGATTTCTGTACGCTCTGCGCCAACCTGTGGTGGCGCTCCGCTTAGATAAAGTCGAAAGCGTCCGTACAGACCTTTCTCGCCCCTCTGACCAATATCCCTAGCTCCGCCACTGGCTCCCAATCTTCTTCCCCGTCAATCCGTCTACTACCTCCCCCCCCCCCCCCTTCCCCAACCGAACCTCGTATGTTAAAGGAATATCTAATGATTAGAGACACTTATTCTAATGTTAAATCAGCAAAGAGCAAGCAATAATGATTTTATCACTAAGATTTTTTTTAATTTCTCAGTTACACCGTCATTTAACTTCCCACTCAATTTTACACTCCCTGATACTCTTCCATTCCAATGTAGGAAACTTCATCGTTACACGCAGCACGCAACGATCCTTGTTCTACTTAATTGATCCTTACTGAGTCTTTCAACTTAAAAGCATATTTTTTTCCAAATAGATTAGTGAAAGTTACACAGTTTAATAAATTAGAGGCATCTCCTTTTTAAAGAATTGTATTATCGGCGTATAGTCTTCCGATAAGCGTAACTTAGGTTTGAAAGAAATCAATGGGAGCAGGCAGTAATGATATTAACTTACATATATATATATATATATATATATATATATATATATATATATATATATATATATATATATATATATATATTTTCAAATCTCTTATTGAACGAATTATAAGCCCCCTGGTTACATCGTCATTTATCATCCCTCCCCCATCCTGCCCTACCCTTCTTCACCTCACACACTCCGCTCTATAGGGTTAAAAGAAATCAGCGAGAGCAGGCAGTAATGAAATTTACTTACATTAATGAATTTTTTAAATCTCATTTAGGACAAATTATTAGGTCCCCTGGTAACATCATTTACCCCCCCCCCCCCCCATTCTCCCCTTCCCTTCCTTACAATCACCGCTTCTCTTACACCTAATATATGAGATATCCTCGCAAAGCGTGATGAACTAGGTCCCTCATTTATCTAATGCGTGGAAGGAACTCGAAACTTTCTTCCTTATCCGCCTATTCCAAGCTTTCTCCAAGAAAAGAGTTACAGTACCTATTCCCCAGATTTTTAAAAATAGCCTTCCTCCTCATAAAACGTGATGATCTATGTCTCTCATTTATCTAAAGCATGGATGAACTACCAACTTTAAGCATATTACAAAGTTTTTCCACAAAAGAGCTACGGAACCTACTACACACAAATTATGTAAATGTCCCTAAACAGCATCCGTAGGGACATCGTTTTTGGTCCACATTTGAGTTTCCATCATATCTTTGTTCTGCTTTTCATACATATCTTTTATTGTGATTGTTATGATAACCACATCTAAGGACTTTTGAGTCGTGTTATTGTATCCAGTGGAATTGTCTCGCTGAGATATAAAAGGATGACTTTTCCGTACGTTTTCACGGTAGGCCCCTCTGTTCAAGGTCAATGCACGACTATAACATTAGGTCCACTAAGTGCGGATATTGGTCTCCATTTGCCACTATTGCAGTAAACCCAACCGAGCAACGTGTCTACGGTGTCTCTTAAAAGACAATATTATTAACAAATTCGAAAAGAATTTGTAATCTCTTTGGTGTCATTTTAAAAGTATTTCTGATAACATTACGTACAGAATTCTTTTATATGAGAAAGGTACATATGAGAAACATGACAATGACCGTGATAAAACCAATTTCAAGATTACTAGCGATCAATTCGCTCAATTTGTTTCAAAAAATGATTGAAAAGTGATATGAATTCCTCCTCATTCATTCTTTTTATTTGAGCATGTTGAACGCTTGTGATAACATGTCATTAAGAATCATTGCAGACGCTCACCCAAACCGTTAAAAAATACCCTCCCTCTCCCCCCTTCTCTTCCTACACTGAGCTCCCAACAGTGGCGGAGCGTCAATACAGTCAGGGGGCGGATGCCCCCCCCCCCTCAACGGACTAATATGGACTGCTGGCGCCCTTTTCAGCTATTGATCACTTCTTTTACTTATTCGCGAGTATTGACTTTTTTATGGCGCTCTCATCTACCTATTGACATTTGTCACATTTTGTTGGCGATGACACCTATTTATTCTTCGTTTATCTGCAAATTAGCAAGGCCCGGAAAGGGTCATTTCCGGCCATATAGGGAGTATCTTTACTCAAAAGATTTCTGTACGCTCTGCGCCAACCTGTAGATAAAGTCGAAAGCGCCCATACAGACCATTCTCACCCCCTCTTACCAATACCCCTAGCTCCGCCACGATAACAGGAGTGACTTTCCATATGTTATTGGTAGGAAATTGCAGGAATTATTGGAATCCTCAATGAAAACTATACGTAGGTAGTCTTGTTTGCGTGGGGATTGAGTTGTGTAGGTGTTACACAAAAATGTAGATATGCTTTCTTTATTCTTGTGGAAAGCCGCTTTCACTTTGATATCAGATAAACCTGTGGTACATGCAGTGACGTAGCCAGGATTGTTCCAGTGGAGGGGGTGGGCGCTTGGGGGGGCTTGAACAATTCCTGGGAGGGCGTCTTGCTACTACCTGAGTGGAGTGCCACCATATGGGTTGGCGCTCAGCATACGGGAAATTTTCAGCTATAAAGACCTCCTAGATCGTTGGAAATAACACTTCCCAGGCCTTGTAAGCTGCTCTAAAGTTTCACAGCATCCTTTATTTTGAGATCCCCATGTCTTGATATGGTCATCAAATTGTTTAGAGAAATAGAAGAAAAAAGACAATCTGGTAAGTTGCTTTGAGATATCATGACATATCTCGGCCTATGCGCTATGTCACGTCAGGTTTTTCAGCAACTATAGCCTACTGCCGGTCCGCGGTCGAAGGGTCGTCCATGAGAGGTCATCATGGAGATTCGATACCATGCAGACCAATGAATGATATATTTTTCGCACAGTCTTGCAAGGTTTAAAGAAATAGCTCCTTACATAGTTGGCATAATTCAAATTCATCCAGATGCAAATTCATCAATATAATTGGTCGAGAACTTGCTAGAACAGTAAGCTGTCTGAATTAGCATCTTCAGATCGAATATGGGTTTGCTGAGTTAGGGAGCAACATGTTCGAAGTACAAGGACCAACCAATGAACACATTTTTAACATAAGAGGCAGAGATAAGACACTTTAGCAGAAATCATTATGTCTTCTTTCTGTTTATTACTGATAAATGCAAATATTTTCATTAAAAATCAATATGAAATTTCATGTTACTTTCAGAAATATATAAACAAAGCAACTTCAACAACTTCAGCTCATTCCCATTCATGCTATCAGCTAGAAAATTCACCATGAGGCACATTTTCTATGAGGCATTGATGTGAATACCACTGACATAACTTGTGCTATTCAAATGGATAAAGGGCTTGGTCAAGTCATGAATAAGGCTCTGCCCCATATATTGCACATGCACAAAAAGGGTTACTGTACATGCAATACTTTTTTGATGGGGGAGAGAGGGGGGGGGGGAGATGTGGTAACATGTTGAAAAGACCACATCTTTTAATTTGTCATTTTTCTTTTGAACATATGCAAATGCTAGAAATGAAAGCACTTGGAAATGTCTTAAAGAGATAGGCAGTTGTTGCCCTTGCACTGCTTTGAAGTCTACACCACTGTAAATATTGTTGAAGGAGTGGAGTTCTGCGAATCTTTTGATAGTCAAGTAATAGATTTTTCTTTCACTGTTTGTTAAACAGCTCCTAGCAGTAATATGCATTTGCACGACATTGTATCTGAGGTTCATTATGTAACCGGTGTTTTCTACATACAGTCAAATTAAAAACCAATGTTAAACTTGTTCACCTGCAATGGTCTAAATTCAGAAAGTACATCAATATCATAACTCTTTTGCATGTTGTATAACAGTACTGAATTTGAAGTGGATTATATTTATCAATGAATATAGCAATGTTTTGGGTAAAGCAATTAAAGCATCCACTTGAACTTCATGTTTTCCTTGCATTGTTTGCTACTTCCTCCTATCTAGTTTCGAAAGGGACATATAGAAAATGCTCAATACCTCAAACAACATTATTTAACCTTGTTTCCCACAAAAAATGTTCTGTCCCAGTTTCTGTAAACTACTCGGGATAAATGGAGGGGTGGGGGAGGGGAGGTGTTGGACAGGTTGGGAAACTAAATATTTGACAGATGTTGTATTTGACAATAAAATTCACCTTCCAAGGAAGTAATACCGTTCTTTAAGTGGCATTTTATGAAGGACCTACAGTATGTAACGATAGCAGAATTGGTTATTGCCTCCTGCTGAAATGTCCAATAAAGACTTGCAGTATTGGAATGTTCATCAGATTCCTCATTTATAGAAACATCTGTGTTTATTGAAACTTTCCTAGGATGTTGCCAACAAGATGCAGTTGAAGTCTACTGTACCTTGTTGTCAAAGGTGGAGCTCACAAAAAGTCCTATCAACTAGTCTTATTCAAGCAGTGGCAACATATGGGAAAAAAGAAAAGCAAACTATGGTACAATTTTGTTAATATTATTTTGAACTATTTATCCCAACACCCTATCCTCCTTTTAAGACTTTTGCAAGCTTGTAAACCAGTTACAGCACTCATGCAACATGATATGACAAAGGTTCATTGCCAGAACATGAAACTAGCAATTTGGAGTAAATTTGTTAAAATAATGATGAAGTTAATACACTGAAATATTGAATGGGGCTCAAAAGAGCTTAAGAAGTCTTTTGAGGTACAGTTCTTGTTCTGATAAATATATTAATTGCCCTAAGATTCAGCTATTAAAGCAGCTACTAGTCAGATACTAGATAGTATGGGATCATGAAGGTTTTCAGATTTTACCTATATTGGCCTCAAATAACCTTTGACTTGGCTAAGAGCTCAGCATATGATACACCTGCATACAAACTTCCATTCATCATTCCAATATTGAACTATCATGTTAACATGGCTTTCAGATTCAGATATCTAGTTATCTCACATGGGCTTCTGCTATACTGTTTATAGAATAGTACTCAATGTCAGAAACCTATATGCACTAAATATGACTACCAACTTTTCCTTGTTGAGTTAGATGCTCTATGTTACTCTACTGACCTTGAGTAGCCTTGACCCTCAATGAAGCCAACACCTACTGAAAATTCCAGTATAAATATAAAATTAATGAAATGATTCAGAAAATACTTTAACAGAAAGGAAAACTATTATAAACACTTCTGTTCATACTGACCTCAGCGTAAACAATTTAGAGACCAAGAACATATGGTATAATAACTATTAGCTAACATTTCTTCCTTCTACTCTGCAATTTTGAGAGAACAATAAGCAAAATTTATACAAAAGCAACCATGACAATGATGATGATTTGAAAATCTTAATGAGCAATCCTAAATGTAACTAGAATTTCACTTTTAGTAGAGCAGGGTTCTCACAAGCACGTTCTAACCTGGCGGTGGTCATGGTTTGAATATGATTTTGCCTCTCCCTGCATGGTTTGAAAGTTGAGCGCCTGGGCTGAACATTTATGAACCAGGAAAAGCTTGCTGCCACTTATCTGGTCCGAAAAAATTATAGCATGAGGTAAATTTCCTCCTGGGTGCATAATTATCATAACATTTCAAGAATTTTTACCAAAGGTGATCATATTTGAATATCTTTAGTCGGCTCGGACTTGAAGGGTCTTGGATTTGGCTCATACCAAGTGGGCTCGGACTTGGCTCAGACTCTGGCTAATTGGACTCGACTACAGCTCTGCCATAAATATAAAAAGATAATGGATTGTTAATAATTTATTATATGATGTTGAGAAGGTAGAGACTTAGAAAGTTAAATCCTAAATGTAATGGATAGCATTAAACTCTTCGTTTCACTAACAAAAGGATTCTCAAATACAGTACTAGCAACATTACAGCTAAAATAATGGATCACCAATACGATGCAGTGAAGAAAGGGAGTTTAATAAAGAGCATCCCTCAATGTAATGACTAGGATAAAACTCTTAGTTTCACTAACAAAAGGATACCACATGCAGTACCAACAAGAGGGATGCCCATTATATTGAGGGTCCACTAGACTTGCTAGACCCAACACCTCCATTGTGGGAAGCATTATTGAGCATCTAGTTAGCATTTATTGGGTAACTGAAGTATTGAAGGACCTTGGTGTCTCCCCTCCCAGTAGTTTTATAACATTTATGAACCAGGAAGAGCTTGCTGTCACTTATCTGGTCCGAAAAAATTATAGCATGAGGTAAATTTCCTCCTGGGTGCATAATTATCATAACAGTTCAAGAATTTTTACCGAAGATGATCTTTGGTATCTGGAGTCGGCTCGGACTTGAGGGGTCTTGTATTTGGCTCAGACAAGATGGACTCGGACTTGGATCGGGCGCTGGGTAATTGGACTCGACTACAGCTCTGCCATAAATATAAAGAGATAATGGATTGTTAATAATTTATGATATGATGTTGTGAAGGTAGACACTTAGAGAGTACTCCTAAATGTAATGGATAGCATTAAACTCTTCGTTTCACTAACAAAAGGATTCTCAAATACAGTACTAGCAACATTACAACTAGAATAGTTGATTACCAATACGCAGCAGTGAAGTAAAGGAGTTTAATAAAGAGCATCCCTGAATGTAATGACTAGGATGAAACTCTTAAATTCACTAACAAAAGTATACCACATGCAGTACCAACATAGGGGGAGGATGCCCATTACATTGAGGGTCCACTAGACTTAAGGTTTGCTAGACCCAACATCCCCATTGTGGGAAGCATTATTGAGCATCTAGTTAGCATTAATTTTGTAACTGAAGTATTAAAAGACCTTGGTGTCTCCCCTCCCAGCAGTATAACAACTGGAATAATGGATTGGTGAAACAATGTTTTATTTGATACAGTGAAGTAAGGGAGTTACATGAATAATAGTTAATGCAATGAATATGATTAAAATCTTTGTTTTACTAACGAAAATTATTCTCAAATACAGCAACATAAGAATTTGTATAAATGGATTATTAATAATGAATTATGATGATTATTATAATGAATTATGATGCTGTAAAGGAAGAAAATTCATTAACAAATTTTAATTTGTATGCTGCATGTCATATACCTGTCCAGAAACTAAAAAGAAAAATTCAAACTCATAGAATGCACCGTACCTGGCTCCAAGCAATGACATATAAATCTAGTCCTCATTATATCTACAGAAGTTGTTTGTCCAATTTGAATCGAAAGCCTTTCCTTTCATTGAAAATTTTGATCTTCAGTAAAAATATTCTTCTGTCTGCAGATTTTATTGATGACAGTACTTCCTTCTCTTGTGGAGAAATTCCATCAGCTCTCGTTAACCTACAATGAACCAAAACAACATTTCAATCATATGTCAAAGTTTCACTGAAGTACATTCCATGTAAATATTTTTTTAAAGCCTCACATTTTGATATTGACATTGTTGCAAAAGGTACAAATAAACACATCATAATCAAGGTTAAAATGTGATGGTGTGTTAACACCTCAAGTCTTTGCTTCACAATCCTACCTACAATTCATTCCAGCCTGCCAGATGGCAGATTTACAGTACATTTGGTTTTCAAAGACTACACATAAAGTCATTTCAATTCGGATAACATTCTATGATGGTGGAAGTAGCAAAGTAAACCAAAAGGTTTGGCAGTGGACTTGGTGGGAAGTGGAAAGTCTTTCTTACATTACTTTGTTAGCTGTGCCTTAGATCGTTTACAGTTTTTGAAAATAAACAGCAAATTTTCATCATCTTTGTCTGTGTTGAAACTTAGTACAGTAAATTTATATTATGTATAGTGTGTGTTGATCAGACTTAGAGGATATTAAAGGGAAGACTTTAGAAAACTAACTTCAGGTCATAGGGATTTAAAATATATCTCACAGTCAATACTTAATGAATATTAAAGACAACTGGGATGTTTGCAATATATGCTTGCGGGAGCTCCTTATTTCCATATAAGCCATTTCTCTCTGCATCCCATGGTCAGCATGAACCAGCAGCTCAAAGTTACAGTATTTTAATATCCTGTGTCGACCTTGAAATTGCAGCCCTGTACTTCTTGCAACAAAGTGGAGCATATCTGCTGTGGTGTTCTCATTCTGCATTCATGCATTCCTCAAATTGTGCCAAATTTGAGCCATCTTTTCTGACAAGAGAATGAACATAAATAAGTCCAGATAATTGTTTCATAAATTGCAAGTGGAAGTCTTGACAGTGCAGTTCCCTATTTGATGTCAATACTTAGTGTACATGTTGTCCAATATTCATGTCAGTTTAGTTAATTTAGCTATCACTTTTTTCATGGAAACCGCATATGCAACAATTGAGAAAAATGCCACACTATTTAGTTTGAATATTGATCTACTATTTGGTATGTAAGTTGTACCCAGGAATTTAGCATGCAATCACTTCAAGAGATTGACTGAGTATTCATGCATGGTTCAATGCCTCATCCCGCATGCAGTTCATTTACTAAAAAATTGCATGCACCCTAGACTATGTATGCCGGTACATTTAGTCCCTCAACGTATCATTTGGGGTTTAAGCTCAGGACTACTCGTGTACACAGACTTTGGCATTATGACTGAGTTCATTTTTAATGTTTGGTTTCAATGATGTTGAAACTTTCCACTCACGATGGCATATGTGTGCGTGTGCATTGGTAGGATTACTGTGTTTGTGATCCTAGCTTGTAAACACAGTTTCTCATGACAGTAAGCTTTATTGGACAGATCTCATAGTTGGTACAGTATGTATGTATAGATGCATCACAAGTACAAGAAGCCTATTGTTTTTGGTGAAGGTCAAAGGTAATTTAGGTAAAAATGGTCAAATTGTGAAAACTCAATTTGAAGAATGGATAGATCTATTTATTGGTATGTCTAGGCCAGTGGTTGGGTCAACAGGGCAAACTTGTGAAAACCTTATTTAAACCATGCGTCTCAAAGCAGGGTACACTAGCTTGCAGAGATATATAATGTTTAGTATCATGTTATATCGCTACAGAAGGCTTTCAGTGGTCTTTTTAGATCCCCAACTGTCACTTTGAAAATGTTGTTTATCACAGTTCTCAATAGTTTTTTGCTGTATATTATTAAGATACAATAAGTTGTACATGCAGCCTACACATATACAGTAGCATACATGTCAGATTGACAAATTCATAAAATGAAACTTATTACATAATGGAAACCATGTGCAGTGCAGTTTGCATAATGGTGATCTATTTATACACCCAACCAGCTAGTATCGGATCATAGCAACATGTTACCACATGTATGCATATAAGTGTTTTGTCACACAGTACAGTTCTAACATCATACAAGGGAGTTTTATTTGTTCCATAACAACTCTGATCATAATAGCCTGTTCGTGCAGGGAGTTGTAATGGAACAACTCCCTGGTTTGTGCTATGGACATGAGAACTATCTAGTGCCTGTTGAACATTAGTCTTGTGCATTTTCATGTTACTTACTAACACCAAATTACTGCACACAGATGGTCATTTTTAAAAGTATGAAAACTGAATACAATCAAGAGCTTTTATTTGGACATGATACCCAATATGAAACTACTTTAGTTGCACATACTGTATGTATGCTGGTTTTATCATGAATGATTTTTATAGGAGCCATGATTTTTTTTTTTTTATGAAGTAGGTCTGGATTCCCTTGGCATTATAACCTGATTGAAATTTAACCTCTGTGATTGCACTAATATGTGAGACCATTGATCAACCTAATTAATAGCTTTTAATGATGAAGACACTGATAACAATTTCATAACTTATTAGTGTGAACACAATGCAAGGTTCAATGAGGTACTGTTTATTTCCTTAAAATGCATAGTTGGTGGTTTTTCAACATACTCTAATCCTTTCAAATATGTTACATTGAATCTTTACACTTTTCCATTGAGATATCACAGACTGTGTTTTTTTGTTATGGGACTCCGTAAAACTGGATCAAACCTAGCAATTTTGGACAAGGAATTTGCTCTTTTTGCAAAAACTCCTAAGTGCTCAAGTGACTGTACAGTAGGTCACCCTGTGAAGGCATTGTGGGACTTTGAGGAATACTTTTGATCAAGCTATTACTTCAGCACTATTAACACTACCCACATCATAACGTTAATATCAAAATGCCTAAATTACTTAGCCATGATTGCGTTGTTATTCTAAAATGAATACTCAATTGTTTACCTTCAGCCATGATTCATCCCATAGGTGCAGGGGGAAAAAACTCATGTTACAGTACAAAAAATTGTTGTACACTGCTACACTGAGGCCCTGTGTGACTTAGTTCTCTGAATCAGAACCAATGACACACCACTACTACTGTACGCACAGGGCTTAGTGATGCACACTAACACATATAGAGAATATTGTGGGGATGAATATTGTACTGAGACGGCAAACGTTTTCACATTTTTTTACTTTTGTAACTCGTTTATGGAATCTGTCAGGCCCTTTCTTTTACTGTAGTGTTCCGTTTGCTTGTATATCTGTTTTTGTGGAGTTGTGACTTTCTGACTGCCTTATTTTATGTCAGAGAGATTGAGACATACCCAAAGATTTATATTTCGTGAAATGGTTCAAAATTGCATCGCACGAATGCAAGTTCTTTCATACTCCTACATTGACACATCTGTCAATGAGCTTACTGTAGTGAAGGCCTAAGTAAACATCCATTATCTTTGGATGCTGTTTGCTATGCTCTGAGCCTCTACATTCAGAAAGGTCAGGTCCCAGAGATTAGTGGTATTATATTGAGGTAATTTTGGTTATTTTTAGGGAGTAAGATTTCCAAATGCCCCAAAACATGCACAAAAACAATTTGATCAACAAATACCTGAAATGGATTCAAACTCATGAAATATTTAACTCTGCTTGGCAGCAAAAAGTTATGGTTGCCTGCTGTATAGTTGCTAGTACTAGCTACAGTAGTAGTAGGCTAGTATATAGTAATAGTAGCCTGGTATAGTCAGTATTGCGAAGTTCGCCATACTGCGAAGTTCGGGCACCCTAAGAAATACACGATTTTCACCATGAAAACCTACAGGAAGAGCCAAATTTCACCAAAAAGTACGAAGCTACAGTTATTTTCTCTCCAAAATGACCCGTGTGCAAGAAATTACTTACATATTTGTCAATAAAATGACGAAGATCTATGAAGTCTGTTATAATTACTGAAAGAGCAACTGCGCCCCCAATTTTATCACCATCGCCACACTGTGGGTTGCGCGTCCGAACTTCGCAATACTCTAGCAAGAAATACCAGTTCCACAATCACGAAGAATCTTCTTGGAAAACAACGTGAAAACAGTTTGCAGGAAAGAAAGTTTGGCCGTGTATCGTACTATAACAAAATTCTCCCACCATATGAAGTATATTTTCAAATGATTTATACCAGAAGATTTAGTTTTGGGGTGTTTTAAGTCTTAAGTGGCCGAACTTCGAAGTCACCATCCTACTAGTAGGCCTAGTAATATTTGGAGGTGCGTCAATTATTAAGCCTTTACTTTAAAAGATCTGGAAGATCACCAGGCTGCAAAATGTGTAGGTTGACCAGTCTGTTACAAGTATATACTTTAATTTATGTATCACATTTATATTCCGAGTATCAGCAAAGGCAGTAGCAGGCAGCTGTGATTTATCATAGCCAGTAATACTGATAGGTCCAATTTAGGGCTAACGTTAGGCCTAGGCTAGTCTACTCTAACTCTAACCATGGTCTTAATTTATTTGTGTTCAGCATGAAGGTATTTACTCTAAATGTTATTAATATATCCGGAACACTAGGAATTTACTTACAATGCATATACTGCACCAAAGTCCAAAAGCCAACTTCAAATGGGCAACGTTTACGGTAACCTGCGGCACTTTCCTTTGTAGACTACATGGCTAGGCCACATATAGTAACGTTGAATGTAGGCTATTGGGATAGCAACGATACGATCCGATCGACTGCCCTGCCACCGAACACAGAAAGAACTGCTTATGTGTGGGGGCGTTGTTTCGTTACGTGTAAATTTGCCAGTTAAAATAGAAACTCTTATTTTCTTCAATATCTCAATTTAATGGAAGAAAAAGTACAATTACGAAGATTTCAGTGTAATTAGAGGAACCTTTAAGTTTCGGAACTATATATAGCCGCATTTGGTCAAAATCGAGGTGTAAAGTTGGGATCAACATATATACCATGTTCGTAATTCTGTTATATACCCTTCGGAATTACCGCCACTTTTGAGGGGAAATTTTACCCTTTAAATGAACGATTTTTTTTTTGTAACTTCGGAATTGAAAAGTTTATGAGGTTTTCTCTTAACTCGAAATAATCATTCCTCAAAGGAAGTGAAATTGATTGAACAAGAAGACCCTAGACTTAGGTTTACCTGGTGTCAGGTAAACCTATCCCCGAGGTAAACCTAAGTCCCAGCTCTAATGCGTTGAAGTAAACAAATATACCAATGTATATATATATATATATATGTATATATATATATATATATATATATATATATATATATATATATATATATATATATATATATATATACATATGCAATCACAAAATATCTTAATTGTACTGAAACACATTTATTTGTCTAAATATGGTTTAACTTTGTCCAAAGGATTTAAGTATAAAACAACTCCAAATATAGTATATACTTTAAAAGATGAAAATATAGGAGAAAACTTCATTATTATAAAGTTTTAGATGATTCCTCCCAGTTAGCTATGCTGCAAATATGAAAATAAAATGATTTTTTTTTTACAGTCATTCTAGATTAACATAAGTAGTAAAGCTTCATCGACCGACGAGGTAGCGAAAATTGACATTAAAGTGCAAATCCATAATTATATATTTTAAAAGTGAATATTTCGAGAAAACATAAATCGATATACATTCAGTAACATTGGTATTGTACTGTATTGTAACTCCATGAATGATCGACACTGAAATCGAGGTAAAGTAATATTTTTTAAGTACTCTTTCAAATTGCTTTTATCCACATTGAACAGCTCGTGACTCTGACGTTCGTGGACACTTTAAATGCACAAACAAAGTCGCAGAGAAGGAAGACATGCAGGTACATACTGCAAATGAAGGTAAGATGGACGGTGTAAACCTTTCTTCTAGTTCACGGACAATTTCATTGTAGAAACCGTTTCATAAAATTATACAAAATATTTCAGGCTTGATAATATAGAAAAAAATAAAATGTTACATCAAAAGCACACGCGTCAGTCCTAATTGTTTTACTTTTACTTAAACCATTTACGAATGTTCAAAAAGAACATACCTAATGGACTAAAATGACCTTGTTTTCATTTTCCTTCACTAGGCAACCATCTCTTAAAAATTAAAAGGCCATTAAAATATCATTTTACACCAAAAATGCGATATCTACCTAATGAGTGGAATAAATGTTATACGTCACTTACCTTGAAAATACTAGTAAAAAATTTACAAACACCTTACTAAAGCAGAATATCTCCAAAAGGAACGAGACAGAAACGAAGACAGAAACGACGATTAGACTTACATCTCAATTAATAACATTGGCGACTCAGCATCTATATCTCAATTTGTAGGCCAGCTATCAATTTCCGTCAATTTGTTTTGAAATTTAATGTCGACGACAGAACAAATATTTAATGTGTTCTCAGTATATGAACATGTACCCCAACAAAACACCCCAGTATATATAAGCAGTTTTTATTGTAACATCAGATTATTCAGCGTTAGATTAGTTTCTGATTTTAAACGTCACCATGCTTGATTCAATCAAGCACCCTCTCACTCCACCCCACCCCCACCCCACCACCTCCTCCGATCCGCCTCATTGGGTAAATTTCTAGAAAATCAGACATTAAGTAAAATATAGAAGCATTTGGAAATTATTCATAATTCTGTTTCACTCCTTTCTCCCATGATATTAAACGTATTCTAGTTACCAGTGCACTTTGTTTAGATAATGAGGTTACCTCGCCGTTGACACCACGTCATACACCACGCATAGAATATTTAATCAATTCTATTCATTGAAGAGTCGTATATATACGGCTCTGGTCCGTTGAGATGAACATTGCCCCCAAATACCTCTCATTTGAATCCTTCCTTGGCATTGTAGAACACTTCTTACTTTTGTTTTGTTTTGCCTGTAATACTTTCATTGTGAAACTTAGTCATCATGTTAAACGCGGGCCTAGGCTGGATGTAACAATGTTGTAGGACTATAGCCATATGCCTAGGCTATCATGTGATTTTACACTGTAATTAGGGACTTCTGGCGATATTACCCCCCCCCCCCCCACCCTAGAATATGTTTGGTGAAGACAGTGGATCAAAGAAGATCAAACAACGAATATTTGGAATACTAATTCCGTTTCACTCCTTTCTTACATGTACTTACACACATATTAGTTCCCAGTGGACCTAACACCACGCCATACGCTACGACAAAAGAGGAACAGGACGTATCTACCACCAAGGATGGTAGGCTTGTTTGTTAATTTTGTTTAGTTAAATTCAATTTATTCCCACCTCCCCAAAGTAAAAAAAAAAAAAAACATGTGCAATTTACTGTTAGTTAATGTACCTAAAGGAGAAGTAAGCCTAAAGACCATTGATAACATTATACACTTACTTTCATGGTTATCATAGGATAAAGATGCCCCCCCCCCTTACCCCTGTTAATAATAATTTCAATCTGTTTAGAAAATATCCGTGTGTTTAATATTGCGAGATCTGTACACTGTTTGGAACTTAAGGCAAGAGCACCCGACCATAGAACATTTTTGGTGAAGACAACAGATCAAATAGAGAACGTTTGGAATACTAATTCTGTTTCACTCATTTCTACCATGACATTACTCACATTCCAGTTACCAGTGAACCTGGGTCAAGTAATGAGGGTACCTCGCTTCCGGTTGACGCCACATCATACACCACGATCCGTACAAACTGCCTTACGAGTAATGGCAGTGTTATTCAGGTAAGAAATAGCTATGTTTCGATAATGTTTCGATGTAATTCAAATTTTTAAATGTTAATAGCTTTGCTATTCTTTACTTCATTAGCCAAGTTTAATTTTAAGAATTATTAGAATGCAACCTATTGAAAGTTTCAGTCCACTGTTGCGTTTTACATGTGAGTAATACAGATTCGAAAAATGGATAAAGAAATGATGGGAGCCAGATGGAAACATTAAATATTTGTTCATTCACCTTCATTTTCAATTTATATCATAACCTAATCGATAAGCCTGATTGTACAGTTGTTGACAATATACGGCGGATTTTAGTTTCAGGTTGTTTGTAGAATTGACGTGACATATTTGTTTGTTAACAACGGACATATAATTATATCTGCATAGAAAAATGTACCGTTGTACTCGTTGTTCTTGGTAAAGAAGACAAGAAAACACGCAAAATAAAGACAAAGGTTTTATCAACTGTACCATGAAACAAATATCAGTGAAGTGATTTGCGAGCTAATTTGGACCGTTATGTGTCTTCCCAGATACAGTAAAGTAAAACTGCATCTTGACTTAGCGTTTAGTGTGAAGTTTGTCTTTTTCTGAACAAGCTATATCATCTTCACGCACCCGCTCAATTTAGCCAAGTTGATTTACGCTATTAGAACCATTTGAATTCATAATAAGTTATTGTGCATTTGGAATACAGACAATTTTGTATCCTACATAATTTAATCTAAGATGATATTTTAAACCTATCTTGGAATCTTTGGGGAGGTTTAACAAGATTGCACAATTTCTTGTACGAGTTTGGTAGACAAAAATAAGAGTAAATAAATAAAGTAGCCTAAATTATTAGTGTTCTTTCTCTTCACTTTTGGAGTGTTGATTTTGGTAATGCCATATTATGATAATTACAATGCAAAATAAAGCTTGAGGGTGGAATTCTGTTCTCTTCTTGCAAATAAAATATTATTTAAGTACAAGTTTATTTGATTGGTGTGTGTGTCTGTTTGCATTGTTTCGTCTTGTATTTGAAAAGTTTTAACTAACCATTTCTCTCTGATGGTACAAGCCAGAAAATAGTATATTGATAGTATATTGTATACAGTGAACCACAGATCCTTAATTATATGTTTTTGTTTTTCAAATGTTTGTGTCCTAATTTTCCTGTCGGTTTCATTTAAATCATAATTTAACTTTTGAACTCTTATGACTGGATTTCTCTTTTGATTCAGAATGGTTCTCTTCTCGTGAATGAAGACTGTACAAGGATTTCAACCTGTGATAATGGAGTAATGAACTACAATGATCTCTACCAGTGTAGCTCTGATGCGGTTTGTGAAGTCCGTAACGATGTACGCAAATGTTACTGCATGAGTGGTTACCATGGTAATGGAGTGAATTGTACAAAACACATGACCGACTGTAAGGAGTGGTACGATGCTGGGAACACTACTAATGGTATTTATACCATCATACCAACTATCTGGAGTGGAGCATCATTTGATGTTTCCTGTAATATGACTGACGGAGGAGGATGGACGGTAAGTCTAGTATGACATCCTATAGTATAGACGATATATAGTATATATATGATACGACTGACGAAGGAGGATGGACGGTAAGTCTAGTATGACATCATGTATTATAGACTATATATTGTATATGTATAATATGACTGACGGAGGTGGATGGACGGTAAGTCTACTATGACATCCTATAGTATAGACGATATATTGTATATGTATAATATGACTGACGAAGGAGGATGGACAGTAAGTCTATAGTATGACATCCTATACTATAGACGATATATTGTTTATGTATAATATGGCGGACGGAGGAGGATGGACGGTAAGTCTATAGTATGACATCTTATTGTATAGACGATATATTGTATATGTATATAATGACTGACGGAGGAGGATGGACGGTAAGTCTAGTATGACATCATATAGTATATACGATATATTGTATATGTTTAATATGACTGACGGAGGAGGATGGACGGTAAGTCCAGTATGACATCCTATATTATAGACGATACATTGTATAATATGACTGACGGAGCAGGATGGACGGTAAGTCTATTATAACTGCCTTTAGTATAGACGGTATATTTGATTTTCACTAGAGAGGGGAGGTGTGACACTAAACCCAAACAGCAACCCTATTCCACCCCAATAAACCCCACCCCAACACAACCGCACCCAGACACCACCACAACCCCGTATCTGCTCACCGTCTACAGTTTTACAGTTAAAACTGTTCCTCTTTGCGTTATGATTTTCTACATTACTCATTGAGGTTGTTAAAAGGCATAATCATTTTCTTTTTTCATTTTAATACATTGCATAATTTACACTAACACTTTCCTTTACATCCTTTGACCACATAACCTGTGCAGTGGCGGAGCGTCCATATAGTCAGGGGGGAGCGGATGCCCCCCCCCCTGACGGACTCAAATGGACTGCGGGCCCCCTTTTCAGCTCTTTACCACTTTTTACTTATTCACGATTATTGACTTTTTTATTGCGCTCTCATCTATAAATATTGACATTTGTCACATTTTGTTGGTGTAATTTGGCGATGACACCTATTTAATTCTTCGTTTATCTGCAAATTAGCTAGGCCCGGAAAGGGTCATTTCCGGCGATCTAGGGAGTATCTTTACATAAAATTGTGTACGCTACGCGCCAACCTGTGGTGGCGCTCCGCTTAGATAGGGTTGAAAGCGTCCCTTCAGCCCATTCTCGCCCCCCCCCCCCCCCTGACCAATACCCCTAGCTCCGCCACTGAACCGATGGCGTTTTACGTTGATGAGTAATGCACTATAAGCGATCAGAATATGATATCCTATTTACACATGTGTAAGGTTGTGGGCATTTTTTACCTTATAACGTCATAGCTCACGTAGGAACCATATCCATTTTGACATTTAGATATATACAACAATGGGCCATATGCAGTTTTTACCTCTTGGAGTTTCACCTCTGACCTTGGGCGCTATGATGAATGTCTTTTCTTTTCCGGATTGAGAATGGGGGAGAAGTTGCTGACATATTTAGTTTAGACAACCACATGCATGTAATTTAGTTGCTTGCTTCAATATTTGAGAATAAATAACATCTCTTTTAAAAGAAACTGGTATAACAGTGTTACTATAATATTTTATCTCCCCATCAATCAGATATTCCAACGTCGCGTTGATGGTTCTGTTGATTTCAATCGGACCTGGATCAGCTACAAAGAAGGCTTTGGTGATGTCAGTCATGAGTTTTGGTTGGGTAACGATAAACTGTATCACCTCACCATTCAAGGCAATTATCAACTCCGGCTTGATTTCGTGACCAGAGATGGTAATCCACTCTATGTTAAATGTGACCGGTTCCGTATCAATAATGAGAGTGACAACTATCGACTGTCTAGAATTGGAGAGTACAGCGGAAATGCAGGTTTGTGAACAGACAATAAATGCTCAAACGTCGTAAAACAAATTTGGTCATGCCGGCCATGTTAATGATGTGTTCGTGGTGATAATCAAAGAGTAATATATATTATTATAACCTTATATATTCTATGGCGTCGGTGGAGTAACACCGATCGGTGGAGGGCGCAGACGGTATTTACAGGCTGGCATAATGACTTATCAATTTATAAAGATAGTTTATGGAGCCTAGCAAAAATAAGTGACTGCGATATAATCGATTAAGCAAACTCAATTTGATTTTCCCTTGATTTTTTCTCTCTTTCTTCTCTGAAATTAATACTATGAAATCAGAATTTAAAATACAATCAGTTAAATTATAGTTGTCGTTGCCTTAATTAAAATATCAATGTTTTTTTTTTTTTGAATTGTATTCAAACCTGTGATTGGTGGACAAAAGAACATCTCTAAAATAATAAGTATTAAGTAGCACATCGCTCAAACGAGCTATTCCCAAGTAAAGCCAGACAATCGATCAAAAAAAAATCGATCAAAAAATAATGTAAAACACTTATTTTCTTAACTTGTTCGAAATAATTGAGCGTAAAAAAAGTGAGCACCTTATAGTGATAAATGTGATGGGGCTTAAAGAAGCTTACATGGTACATTAAATATATTACAGACTGTAATACATACTAACACTATCCTTGCTAATTTTTACGATACATTCGCTACAGTAGTTTCGTTACCAATATTATTTTGTGGAAATATCAGTTGAACTTAATAATAATAATAATAATAATAATAATAATAATAATAATAATAATAATAATAATAATAATAATAATAATAATAATAATAATAATAATAATAATAATAATAATAATAATAATAATAATAATAATAATAATAATAGTAATAATAATAATAATAATCATAATAATCATAATCATAATCATAATCATACTAATCATAATCATAATAATAATAATAATAATCATAATAATAATCATAATAATAATCATAATAATCATAATAATATTCATAATCATAATAATCATAATCATAATCATAATAATAATATTAATAATATTAATAATAATAATAATAATAATAATAATAATAATAATAATAATAATAATAATAATAATAATAATAATAATAATAATAATAATAATAATAATAATAATAATAATAATAATAATAATAATAATAATAATAATAATAATAATAATAATAATAATAATAATAATAATAATAATAATAATAATAATATTTTTTTTTCCTCCTGTTTATTTCTTCGACAATATATATACAGAAACATACACTGTCAAATGTTATTTTGTTGTTACACAATAATTAAACTAGAATGAAGCTGTTTTTTAAGTCATCATATAAATAGCGTTTCTTACAGTACTGTTGAACTTAAACTGATAAAAGAATGTTTCCGTGTCTAGTTGTACATTTCTTCTTGAGCAATCAGAAATATAAATCTTCATATGTAATATCAGAAAATTATATGGACTATATTCCTGACATTGAAAACCAAAGAAAATATCTTCTTTCGAAAAGAAAAACTGCTTGTTCAATAGTCCTCTCTCGATATCTAAAATAAAATAGGAGACCAGGCTACAATCCCAAAAGAGGTGTTCAATAGTCTCTTCATGTAACTTACAAAAAGAACAATTTGGCGAGTCTACAATATTCATTTTAAAAAGCAATTTCTTAGTAGGGATAATTCTATGCAAAAATTTGAACTGAAAATATTGCAAACGTGCTTCAGTAATACTCTTGTATGGCATCCAAAACAACATCGCCCACTGCTCAGAATCAAAAGAATAAACAGTGTTCCACTTATTAAGTGAGGTGGGCAAAGAGGTTACCCCTTTTAGAAACACTGGATAAAGTATGTGGGAAACGGAATAATTCCCCATAATTTTCTCAAGTAAGAGTTCACTGACAGTAGGGTTATTATCGGTATCCTGTTAGCCGATTTTCCAATGACGAGGAATCGCTTTAATTAAACCCCAGTAGTGAATAAACGAAAAATTACCAATATTGTAGGTCCTAACAAAAGTAAGGAAATCAAGAGGTCTATTATTAACATCAAAAAAGTCGGCAATTTTCATAATCCCCTTTTTGAAAAGAAAATCATAAAAAATGGTCTTACCGTTAATTTTTACACTGGAATTATTCCAGATATACTCATTTCCAAAATTATTATTAGGTGGGGCATAAGATACTTCACACCAAGCATCCAAAACTTGGCGGAGAAAAATATTCTTAATAAAACTAATATCCGTTTTTGAACAATTACACTGGAAGAAGAATTTATTTCCATATGGCTTCAAAATGGTAGTGAAAAATATTTTCCAAGGGCTCTCATTAACAGAAAAATAACGGCAAACCCAAGTACATTTTAAGGATTTCATAAAACTATCAATGTGTGTAACCCTTAGTCCTCCTTCATCAATATTATTAATCATAGTACTCCTCTTAACCTTGTCAGGGCGCCCACACCAAATAAAATCGAAGATTAATCTTTCCACATCCTTAACAAAACTAGAGGGAGGGTTAGGTAAGACAAGGCATAGAAACACAAGTTGCGAAAGGGCAAGACACTTAACTATGGTATTGGGGTCATATCCCTGACAGACCACGAACGTAGGCATGATTTTAGTCGGGGTAACTTTGGAGTATAGTTAAGCTCAAACAAATCATTTCTATTGTTCGTAAAGAAAATGCCCAAATAGCTAACTGGAAGTAAAAGGCCAATCACGAGCAAAAGAGCCAAGAGGAAAAAGAACAGACTTATTATAATTGATAACCAACCCAGAGGCTTCCTTCAAGTCACTTAAAATTTGCAAACTTTTCTGTAATGAACCTCTAGAGCTATCTAAAACGAAAACAGTATCATCAGCATACTGTAACAGTTTGTAATTATAGTTTCCTACACAAAGGCCCCTTATTTCCTTATTATGCAAAACACTAAGTGATAAGAGTTCTGCACATAAAATAAACAAATAAGGACTCAAGGGGCAACCCTGCCTAACTCCTCTACCAATACGGAAGTAACCTGTTGAGTAGCCGTTATTGATTACGCAAGCCATACTATTATTGTAAAGTACAGAAACCCATTTCCTAAAATCTTCACCAAAATTAAAGTAAGCAAGGGTTTTCTGAATAAAACACCATTCAATCTTGTCGAATGCCTTCTCAAAATCAACAAAAAGCAAAAACCCTGAAATTTTACTGTCAGTTGTATACTCAATTAAATCCAAAATACATCTTATATTCTCGCCAATGAAACGACCCTTAATGAAACCAGTTTGTGTAGACCCTACCAGAGAAGAAATACAAGATTTAAGTCGAGTTGCCAAAACTTTTGCACCGATCTTATAGTCAGTATTGAGTAAAGTAATTGGACGGTAGTTTTGAAGTTTGTTGGAGTCTTTACCCGGCTTGAGAATTAATGAAATAACCCCACGGGATTGTTCAGACGAAAGTAGTCCTGTACGAAAAGCATAATTCAAACTTGAAACCATTTGAGGGCCTATTAAGTGCCAGAACGTTTTATAAAAAATAGTGGATAATCCATCAGAGCCAGGACTTTTATCATTTGGCATAGAACTTAATGCCATCGAACATTCTTCTAATGTAAGCTCCCCTAATAATAATGATAATAATGATAATAATAATAATAATAATAATAATAATAATAATAATAATAATAATAATAATAATAATAATAATAATAATAATAATAATAATAATAATAATAATAATAATAATAATAATAATAATAATAATAATAATAATAATAATAATAATAATAATAATAATAATAATAATAATAATAATAATAATAATAATAATAATAATAATAATAATAATAATAATAATAATAATAATAATAATAATAATAATAATAATAATAATAATAATAATATTTATTTTTTTCATCCGTATTTTATTTCTCTTCTCAACACAATATAAAACAGCACGGTGTCACAGCACCTTTGTATCAAATTATAATACTCCAATACAATACATGCTCCTAAACATTTTCAAAACAATTATCGAACTTAATCAATTTATGCTCCTTTTTCTCTTTGTTCTGTACCTTACAAAAGAAAATATAATATTTGGGAGAAAGCTCAAAACTACATTTCCACCATTTTCTAACAACCTCCTTCCAAAATGAATCAACATAATTGCAAAACCAAAATAAATGCTCCAGAGTCTCATCAAAATTGTTGCAAAAACTACAAGTTGGGGTGTTAGCAATTCCGATTCTATGCATGTACTGATTAACACCAAGAAATCGATGCAAGAATCGGAACTGAAAATACCGAACTTTGGGATCCCTGACAGCCGTATATATTAAAGAAAATATTCGTTGCCAATTCCAGTCGACTGTGCGATATTTTTCTTCCCATTTTAGTTTTGCCCTAGGGGTAGTAACCTTATCTTTAACTTAGTTCTCATATACACATCTATAGCTTTTCGGTGCGAATATGAACTTTGTCATACGTTGACAGTTAATATTTAAATTAGCATCATCACCCAAATTATTTCTCCAATACCTCGGGATTGCCGAAACAATACTAAAGTAATTAAGATAGGAAAAATGTTTAATGTCGTGCTTTTCCATGAAGTCCCTATACTGTAGTATGGTACCATCCTCATTAAAAAAATTACTAACATAGTACGCACCGGCTCTAAAAAGACTTTCATTGTAAATGATCTGTTTATCAATCTTGATAAAAGAATTATTTAGGATTATTTGATTGCCATAATTACCTACAGGAATATTGTAATTATAATGAGCCCAAGCTTGACAGACCTCTTTTACAAATACATTTGAAATATCATTAACATCTGTGTTCTGAAAATTACAATTGAACAAGAACTTACAGCCGTGGGCCTTCAAGCAGTAATCAAACAGATCCTTCCACGGTCTATGATTATCATCTAGATACATTTTAACCCAAGATGTTTTTAAACTTGTTGCAAACAAGGCGACGTCAATCATACGTAGCCCACCATCTTGTTTATTTTTTAAGAGAACGCTTCTCCGTATTTTGTCTGGCTTATAATCCCACATAAATTTATGAAACAACCTATTTATCTCTTGAAGAAAATTCACAGGAGGAGACGGCAACACTGTAAGGATATACATCAATTGGGACACTGCGAAAGTTTTAATAATAATAATTTTGCCTATAGGAGTTAAATCTCGCTTCGACGATAATAATAATAATAATAATAATAATGATGATGATGATGATGATGATGATGATGATGATGATGATGATGATGATGATGATGATGATGGTGATGATGATGATGATGATGATGATGGTGGTGATGATGATGATGATGATGGTGGTGGTGGTGGTGGTGATGATGATGGTGATGATGGTGATGATGATGATGATGATGATGATGATGGTGGTGGTGGTGGTGGTGGTGGTGATGATGGTGATGATGGTGATGATGATGATGATGATGATGATGATGATGATGATGATGATGATGATGATGATGATGATGATGATGATGATGATGATGATGATGATGATGATGATGATGATGATGATGATGATGATGATGATGATGATGATGATGATGATGATGATGATGATGATGATGATGATGATGATGATGATGATGATGAGGATGGTGGTGATGATGATGATGATGATGATGATGATGATAATAATAATAATAATAATACGACTTTTAATGCGCACACACCACTAAAAGAATGTTCATGGCGCAATTAACAATTAGAAATAATACAAATAATACATAATAATACAAAACAATGACAGAAGAAAAAGTTAATGGTTCAAGATTATATAAAAGCTTTTGTCATTAAGTGGGATTTGATGCTCTTCTTAAAGTTAGAGAGAGTAGCTGCTTGTCTGATTTTTAAGGGGAGTTGGTTTCATAAGCGAGGGGCAGAAACAATAAATGACCTATCCCCCCAAGATTGTTTGGACTTAATTTCAGATGATAAAAATTGAGAGCTTGATCTTCGATTACGAGAGGGGACATAAATATAGTCAGAAATATACATTGGACCATATCCTTTAAGTGATTTATAAACCATAAGGAGAATTTTATACATAATACGATATTTTACAGGTAGCCAGTGCAGGTTTTTTAAGACAGGATGGATATGACAATGCCTATGAGATTGAGTTACAATACGCGCAGCTGAGTTATGGATTAATTGGATTCTATGAATCTGTTCTTGTGGAAGACCGAGAAGTACGGAATTGCCCATATCCAACCTTGAAGTGATAAAAGAATGTACAATTTGTTCAGTTGCCTTATCATTTAAATATTTTCGTAATTTGTAGACGCCTCTGAGATGAAAATGAAGCAGAACTTGTTATTTTGGAAATGTGGCGATTCATAGACATATTGGAATAAAAAATTACACCAAGATTAGCGCATGAGTGGAAGGGCGAACCTGAACATTACCAATTGATATGCATGGAAAGTTGATTTTAGCAAGCTGATGACAAGAACCAAAAAGCAAAAACTCACTTCTTCAAAACTTTCTTCATTAAGCTTCAAAAAATTACGTCTCATCCACAAACGGATATCATTGATGAAACTTTCAAGGCATCTGATGGCTTTAACACTCTCATCTTGAGAAGGACTGAAATCAATGTAAATCTGGGTATCGTCTGCATAAACGTGATATGAAATATTGTGCTTCATCAAAATTCTACGAATTGGAAGTGTATAAATATGGAACCACTGGGTTCCATGAACTTACTTAAGTACGTTTGTATAGACCATACACAGATATACGATAATGCTGATGGGACAATAAGTCAACAATGTCACAATATCCGTTGTAGCAGGATACGTCTTAATTTAAAATCACTCTCGTAGGACGAATCCAAGTCAATTTAAAGTTTTATACTGAGCCTATGATAGCAATTTAATGTTCCGCCATATATGTACAGTCCACGGAAGCTTTGAAGGCACACCAATCTCATGGTCATATTGAGAAGAAGTAAAAAGGAAGCCATATGTTTCGGCTGACGTACGTGACACGTTAAGATCGTAGGATAATATAGACAGATGGAGAAGTATATATTCATTACAATGTTAATAATAATTAGTGAATAGAATTTTTAAATATATTTGGATGTCGAATATGTTTGGACTAAGTCTGGCAATTTATTTCTTTATACGTAAGCTGCAAGTTGTCATACCATGGTAATACACGTTATAATGATAATAATTAAATATTTCACACAAGTTTTATCAATAGTGATTTTTTTTTACATTGATTTCGCTTACGTAAACTATGAGTAACTCCTTACCCGTATAAAGTTTGCATTTTATTACCACTTTTATGTTTATAATTTTATTTTGTTTTTGTTTGTTTTAATTAATGGCATTAAATAAAAACAATCTTTCCGTATTTTAGACAGTAATCTTAAAAAGTATACAGACCAAGCGTTTAACAGTTTGTCGGCATATAAAAAAATTAAACAAATGGAAAATAACAATGTCTTTCGGACAATATTCAAGTTTACTGTTAGGAACTCAAATGCAGGTGTAGCGGGAAGGGATTCAATTGGGGAGTGGGAAGGGGGGGTGGGGGTGGGAGTGCAAAACCTTCCAGGGACAGAGAGGCATGTGACATTGAGTAAATCACGTCCGTGAGAAAGAGCCTATGTCAATTTTAGTTTTTGTTTTTCAACGGCACATTATTTTTCGTTAAAATTGTATTTAAGTTGTCAAAATTGAGCATTTGCACAAAATTGGGAGGGGTGAGAGATTCATCCCCAGCCGTGTGCCCGGATCTTCTTCCCTATTATTTTGTTTTTATCTTTTATCTTCAGACATTATAATATGATAATTGAGATTGGATAGTTGATAATATGATAAATCGTGATTTTTTGAGATAATTTCCCAACTATGATGCATATTACTCTATCACGACGTTCATTGTTTATGGTTTTATTTTCAACTCAATATGCATTACCATAATTAAAAAAATGCATTCATGTTATTGTTTAATATTCAGGTGGTGCTGGAGGTTTTAAGAATCGCTTGAACTATTCCTTCAGTACCTCGGACAAGAACAATGGAGGATGTTTGGATGACTACCATTGTGGCTGGTGGTTCCGGGAATGTAAGAGATCTTGCCTCAATGGTGACTATCATGCAGCACGAAATGTAAAGTCAGGTATATCCTGGTATACATCGTCTGGTTATTATGATAATATCAAGTATACTGAGATGAAGATAAGGCCTGTCTAGTGCGTTGTAGATGTTTAGAATAATCCTAAGCTTTGAATAATCTAGAGATAACTTAAACATCATACACAGAGAATGGTGATAAACTGATCACCATCGGCAGTGAAACAAGTCATTAATGTTGACAATAAGGAAACAAGACACATTAAAAATAGTTAATTGTTAAATATCCGTGTTTAGACATTCTGCTATCATTCTTATAATGATGCATATTTAATGTTTGTAACACAGAGTGAACCTGTAAGTATTTTGGTAAATAGCTACTATATTCCCCTTTATATTACTCTAATATGTTATCTGTAGACATTACGATTCAAGTAAGTGTCCCGAAGTTACCAACTTCCTTATTTTGCTTTGTTGTCGTTTTTTTTTTCTGTTTGTTCCTTTGGTTTTGTCCATTATGTTATAATAACTGGTTACCTTTCACACCTCACATATCAATAGTGGATTGAATGATGTGTTAATTGTAGCCTGTAGGTTCTGAATGATAAAAACAGATTTACGTTAGAGCTGATAATTATAACCTCAGCTGACAAACTTACTTAGAAACAGAATTATTCTGGTACAGATGCTTATTAGGCAAATTGAATTAGGATAATTGTTCTATTGTACAAGGTTGCAGTTTAGGTTAAATTTATCGGTTATTACAAAGTGATAGGTAAAATACTGCCTTTGTTTTAAATTGTAACTGACATACTTTCTCACCGGGATTTAATCATCTACTCTGGCTGTATTGTAACAAACTATAAATTAATTCAAAGCAGGAAAATGTATCGTTGTTAACAATCTACATTAATAATTATAAAAGAGTCTATGTACTGTCATTCTTTATAAAACTTCTCTGTCGATCCAGAAGTTATAGCAAATTTATTCGAGAAATATCTACGAAGAAGAAGAAAACAGAAAAGAACATCAAGAAAGAGAGATTAATATTAGTATATATTACGTCATTTGTTGGGCGACGAAATTAGTAATAATCTCAAAGTTTTAGACAAACGCGGATAATGCCGGACGAAGAATTGGCTAAGATTGTATTTATTCGCTGATCATTAATGGTACAGGCGAAGCAAAGCCATATCAATTATCTATTTCTAGTTAATATCCATCCTCTTTCCCTTCCCTTCTCATCGTGTTCAATTATCATTGAGTATCATTTCACTTTAATCTATTACAATTGATTATAGAAAGAAAAAAATCTTTTTCTAACATATATTTATAAATGTCATTTGAAGATTCGTTGAATATATGTAGTCACTCAAAAGTCAGCTTATTTCTTGTTATTGCCCTCTCTTCGTCGTTTTTTCTGTCTCCATTATGTCTCCAAAATCTCTTCTATCGTTTTAAACAATTCCAGATTAACCAACCACTATCGTGCAACAGATATATTAAATGGATTATCCATCCGTAATATGCCAATTTACTTAATTCCCGACTCCCAAATCTGATAATTTACATAATCCGTCATCGATATGTCACTTTAGAAACCCTTTGTAGTTTCTATCATTAAAGATACTGTCATTATCCACCCCCTCCATCCTCCCCCAGGAATCAGCATCGGAATCAGTTTCCCTCATCGGAACCAGCTTCAACGGTCCCACGGTCACACTTCCTCCTTTATAAAATCGTGGATCCGTCTCAGATGACAATACGTAATTGCAATGACTTATGACTGTTAAGTGAATGCAGTATCATGTTTGACATTTTCGAGACAATTAAGGACATTAAATCTTTAGTGTGTGTGTGGAGGGGGGGGGGGGTGGGGTGGTTGCAGGGGTTAAGCTGGGTTATCTAACATATTAAATATTCATTGTCACCGGGCTACTAAAATAAATATGAACACCACAAATGACACTCAGTTACACATATTAGACATTATATTTCATGAGAGTTGCTCTCTTTCTCTCAAAGTATTTAATATAACATATGGATAGTTTAAAAACACTTTTTAATGTGAACTGATTGCCGTTTACTGATTTTCCACCTCAATATAATTATTCAACACAAGTAAAGAATAACACATATCCACTGTTTTTCATTATCACATGAAGTTGATCGCATAGTATTTATTACGTCAATATATGTGAAGAGTTGATATTTTCGAGGTCGGATAATTACTGTAGGCTGAGTAAAGTGCAGAGGTATACTATTATCTTTAATTAGTTCATATTTGGCAATCCAGTAATATCACACTAAACCAAATATATCCCAAACTGGAATCTATTTTACCAAAATAATCCTCCAGCTAAACTAACTTGAATTAATTACTTTAGGCTGTCTCTGATTGGTGAATAATTAGTCGAGACCCTAACCTTGGGGGACTGACGGACGAGGCGCAGCCGAGTTCATTATTGCGTAAACTTTTGGGTCGAGACTGCTTGTTCACCAATAACAGGCAGCCTAAATTAAATTATTCCTAAAATAACGGATGGTCAGAACATGATGTCATATCAGCCAAGCATATACGCAAGAATGAAAAATGACATATAGGAAGAGTATGTATGGTCATAACATGGGTCCGTTTGCTGGGGAAGGTTAATGTATGAGTGGTCTGCGTTCGATAATTTGATATTATGCAATAATAGCTCGCTTCTGTTTCCTTAATGTATGATGACGTTAAGTCCAGCTAGTTAGCGGGCAAAATACTTCTTTGAATAACACCTCATATGTTATTCTATTAATCCTCTTTTATTTTCGTTTTTTATTCTTTATTTCTCCACTTGCTCAGGAATGACAAAGATATACCATACACCCACAAAACTTTTAATATTTAGCAATTAATCCAGTTTCACCATCTAACAGTATAAAATTAGTGTGCATTTGATATGGAACTAACATTAAACATAAGACAACTATAAACATGTTAATGTACAGAATCATCCAAGGAATGTAATCAATGTCGTTTTACAAGCTTATTATGGATGTGAATTTCTATGGTTGCATTATTATTCAAATTGGAAGTAACGCTGGAAAAGTATACATAGTAGTGAAATAACTTTTTGGTAGTGTTCCTTCTCTCGGGTCGAAGCCTAGCCTAATCCCTGTCCTCAAAGATCTCGAGAATATCTGACAACCGCAGAGTAAAGATAATTGGTTTATACTTCATATATCTCATTTTTTCTTTATGGCTGACCCTGAGTATATCTCTTAGCGTTTAAAGGTATCTGGCTCTCAAGACTGTGCTATTGGAAGTTGGAATTGAAGGGTCCATTAAACTATTCACGTCCTATTTCAAAATGTTCGTGGATCATATCTTAATGATTACTTTTGGCAGACAATTCATTTTGTTATGCTGTAAATCGTTAACCCAATGCCATCAGTCAATATTGTACAGTAAACCATATGAAATGAGCCTTTCAACATCTCGCGTCAATAAATTAAATTGGGATGCCGACTTTGTCTAACACGTTGACCATTGGCTCAGTTCATCAATTGCACACAAAATCTTCATAGGAAAACATGTTGTGGATTAAAGACATGTTGTCAAGGATATAATAATAAAGTCTTCCCATTTATCTTTAACTAAGGGAAATCGAAAGTAAGATTCTGCCAAAGTCATCGTTTAGTATCTAACGGATGATAAATTTGTATCGTTATAGGTTTTTTCCTGGCTTTAATGTTATTGCTCTATATGAAGATATTAAAATATGAAGGGGTTTCACAACCGTCTTTGTTATCTTAAACTGCAATTTGTGTTGAATTTATTACACATTGGTGGTAGCACACTCAAGCAATGAAGGAAAGATCTTTACGGTGGATGGAAACGTTACCCTGTTGCTTCACTCCAAGAACATAGCAAGGGTTTCAAATGTGAAAACATCACATTGCCCTTTCGGGGTAAAAAGTTGTCTTAGTTTATATTAACTATGACAGTACAATAATATGAAATAGCCCAATGTTTGTATCCAGTTAGGTATATTTCTTATAACAGTAGCCGTTACCCAATAATCCTTTAATATTATACGCTTTGTTCAGAATATCAAAACGTTACAATTCATTTCATGAAAGCATGTACACATAAATATACTTTAATTTGTAGTTGATTGAAACAGGTCTAATATTCATCATTGTTTGGCAGGGAACGAATATGAAATATCTATTCTTATATTATCTGGCTTAGTTGCATGTAAAGTATTGTATTAACTTTCGTTTTTGCGTTGATTGCCTTTTTGGACAGTTGGACAATTCTGAAAGGGAAAGTTAAACAAACGATAAACCATTTTCTAAACAGACAATGTCATGAGAAGGTCTTGTTCAGTTTTGCCTATCCTCAGTTTGCATTCAACCCAGTTTTGATTGAATTGAACTGACACATATATAATGGGCATTCATATCCATGGATTGTTATTATTATTTTTACTGCCTATGGTGTAACATACTTCTACTTCACAACTAATAGCACAATGGACAATATGTGTTGTAATAATACATGCATGTGGCGCGTACCGAGCGACATTCGATATTTTTTGAAATGATAACTTACTGTGTGTCACTGTCCAAAAGAGACGAAGATGAGACGATGAAAACAGAAAATAAAAAGGGCCCCATCCCCCACCCCGCCTACCCATCCCCACGTCTACAATGACTATATAGTAAGTTACAACTCATATTCTGAATTATTACATATTTTATGGAGAAGAACGTTGCGACTTGCGTAATGGTCACTCATTGAATCCCAGCAATTCTTGTGTCATGCATATATATGCGTGCCAAAGTGCAATTTCTAGCTATCATGATTGTTGTTTTTCTTTGACATAATAATCTTACTGTATAAACCGTACCCATCAACACGCTCTATTCAGAACTGTTCTCCTTGAGTGTAGCATACATTATAGTGTTAGAAGCAGAATGATGACAACATGAACTAACATTCTTAGTTGCGGTCACACTTTCCCTTTGCAAAGAACTAGGACCCTGAAGCTGTTCGAAAAGTCGTTTAGCATTTAAAAATGTCGAATTAACATCATCACTATCTGTGGAGTGAATATCATTGATACCCCTACGAGCTGTCGTGTCCCTTTCAATATGTTCTTGCCCTTCTTTATTTAGAAAAACTGTCTTCTTTTTTCCACATTTAAGAATGTCTGTTTCATAGTTGAGTTTATCTTGCGTTAGGCAATCTGTCACACCTGGTATTTGATGCGCTCTACATACCTCAATATCAACGACAGCGTAAGGCTCTATGAGTTTATGGAAGTACGTTGAACTATTTTCACTCTTCTCGTCTTCTTCAATATTTTGAAGTTCATCAACCTCTTCATGATCCCGAGAAGATGGAGAACTATATGATTTCAATATTTCTTTTACTGATTGGTCAAAGAATTGACATGAAGCTCCTCTACATGTCTTGTATGTCGCCACAGCAGGTTCAACTTCAAGATTGCTATCTTCAATTGCAATATAAGTTGAAGGTTGATCCATATCGACAGGAGCAGATATTTTGAAGGATCCTACGTGATAAGAATGTCTAACACAGCATCTATTCCTTTCCATTGTAATTTCATCTTCATTATCTACATTAGAGGCGTCACAGTTATTTATTCCGCTACTTGTGCATGACAAATACGAATCCAGTGGACACTCCCGTGCTCGTCGCCACCATCGTGTTATGCTCCTTAATGCACCTGGGCGGCATCTGTGAATAATAATATGAAAAAAAAAACATGAAACAAGACAAGAACAATAAAGAACCCTCAAACTAAAACAGTACATATATCTTTGAAAATAGCCCCTCGTCTTCCACTTCCTATCTCCCTCGGGCCAATATTTAATCTGCACCAACACAATGACAGTTGTAAGTAACGCCGTAGTTCTTCTTAACAATTTTTCGCTTTGCAGCATAGGCATTGGTAATACAGGAATAATGTTCAAGACAGGGGTTATTCACATGATCGGCTGTTTTGGTAAATCCTCCCTATATTCACAGTTTTCTTTTGGTAAGTTTTTTCATTCTGTAATTTTCCCAATGTTGGGGTTTGCTTGTACAAAAAAAATACTGCATAATGATTATGGAGTTTCCTAGAGTTGTCCAGTCCCCAAACTATGGCGTCGAGCTAAAGCGTATGACAAACGTTTGGCATAGACCATTCTATACTTACTTGGAAATGAAATAGACCGAGCCAATAACCGACATGCACCCAAGGATAAATGACGTAGAAGATATAAGGAAATAAATTCCACCGAAACCGCTTTCTGTAAATTAAAATGATTCATCAGATCAAACCAAATAAATTGGATACTGGATATTCCGTGAATCAACATGAGTTTCATTTTACACTGCCATTAACAGTTTATGCAAAACGATATAACTTTTTTGTCTTATTTAGAGTACATTGATTTCAGTTCTGTAAGCTAATTACAATTGTTTTAGCCATAGAATTTTGAATAGAGACAATAACTCAACTAATAATAATTTTATACCTCGATAACTTGTTAATCATTAAATGTACTACATTCAATTACAAATGTCTTCGACTTACCGACATATTGCTGTAACTCCCAGCAGGAATTATTCAAAATAATCATTTTCAAAATATTATATTTTAGTTGGAAACGACAGTACTTGGAACGTGATTCTGCAACATTTCTTGTATGTTTAAAAGTCATAAATCGGACCCTTTTCTTAAAGTTCATCTTTTATACGAAACCCAAAGTATAATGTATATATATATTGTTTCTTGTTATAATTTCAAGGACTTGAATAAATGTATTTCAAACTCAACGACCTTGTATACATATTTCATGTAACATTTATATAGCAAATAAGAAAAGGGATTATTTAAGAATAGTTTGCGATATACAAGAAGGTAAATATTGTTACCAACAGTGGCAGCAAAACTGGGTACAGATAAACATTAAGTGTGAACATAATAGCAAATACTT
This sequence comes from Apostichopus japonicus, assembly GCF_037975245.1. Lineage (NCBI taxonomy): Eukaryota > Metazoa > Echinodermata > Holothuroidea > Aspidochirotida > Stichopodidae > Apostichopus > Apostichopus japonicus. Next base: position 20,047,686 of record NC_092569.1, read on the forward strand.
ATGATACTGGCACGATTAAAATGTCACCATTACACTATTTTTACCACAACGTTGAAGAAGATAGGTCAAAATTCATCCAAATCCTATGAAATGTCGAATTGAGAGTGAAATAGTAAGAAAAAGTTGAACTTACTCCTCTTAGCAGCCTTTTGTTTCCAAATTGCAATTCTTCCACTGCCTCCGCATTTTTCGGCTCCCGAACAAAATACACCATTTTCAAAGCAAGACGTCTTGTGCACATCTTTAGAAGGGAGTACGTCTTCGCACAAGCATTCGTTACCTCCAATGAGACCGTTGAATGAATGTGACATACATTTACGTTGACATAACTCTAAAGTTAAATCCGGAAATTTACCACCGAAATGGAAGATTTCTGAACTATCATTTGAAGAATGATGAAAGCAGCCCTGGTATTGATCGTCTTAATATGTAAATGAATATGAAATATGCAAACACGTAAATTAGATATTCGGATATTCATTTAATGAAGTAATACATGTTGATCAATGAAATCGAATCTGAAATACAGACTCAATGACGATCGCAGAAGAAAACAACACTGTAAATTGAAATAGTTCACGATGTTCCTTGAGTAATTCATCCGAGGTAAAAACTCAATAACAGACTCCAGAAAGACAACATAATAACATTGTTAATATACAATTTTTAAGAACATACACAATTACGACCTCACAATGGATTGCTACGTCATCGTTTAATTGAGTTCTACACGGTGTTCTTTCATTGTGTAATATGAAGTACTAACTCAGAAATGAACTCCAGAAGACATAGTTATGACAAATTGAAATTGAGTATTACATGCTGTTCTTTGATGCAGAATCTAGAAATACAGATGCCCTAACGACCTCACCAGTAATCATTACGTTATCGTTTAAATGAGTACTACACGGTGTTCTTTCATTATGTTTTTTGAAGTACTAACTCAGAAATGGAATATAAACAATGTCTAGCTTTAATGTGATATGGGGAATAATAAAATCGAAAGCAATTGACATTGTTAACATGTGAAAGTATATGCTGCCTAAAATCCAAGCTGTAACATTGCCGTGGTAACTTAGCAAACTTTACAATGAGCAAAGCTAGTGTACATTTTATTGGGCTTGAAAGATTAATTTAATAACTTTTTTATTTCCGTTAATGTTACTTTATTGAATGTATTTTTTTTTTATTTGCATGATAGAAATTTTGGAAGTTGGTGTAAGATGGTTGCCAAGACAAATGAAGATAAGATGAGAACAATTAAGTCACGTGATGTTATTGTCCACAGGCTATTACATCGTTTTACGGCGTATGATATATCGTATACGTGACCATAGAAAAACCTAATAGAATATAACATTATCAATATTTTCTCTTCTGAAGTGCTTTGATATCTTAAATGGAGATGAGTCATTTTCTTTCCATAAGCATATAAGAAATGCTGGTTTAGAGGTATGCAAACCCTATCCTTAAAATGCTGACAACAGTCGCTGTCTTTATATCCTACCTTGATACACGGCCAGAGCCTGTTCTCCGCCACATTTCACAGCTCCCGCACAGAATGTATTGCACTCTATGTCAGAAACATTTGTGAGTTTTTCATATAGGCCGTCATCCCCGTTTCTGCAGTGGCAATATGTTCCATTTTCCAAGCCGAAGTGTGTATAACTCCCAACGGCACAAAACCGAGAGCAATTTGAATGGCTTAAATCACTTTGATAGAGCCGTATTTCAAATTTTTCGTCAAAGTTACCAGAAAAGCATCCTAAGTAGTCTCTGTCTGTTTAAGAACAAACAAAAATGATCTTGGTCGGATTGGGTGAAGCGATTTACGAAAATAATATGATGACATCGAAAAGAAAAACTGGTTTACTGAGGTCACGAAATGGGTCAGCCAACATTGCTCAAAAAGTTAACCGTCTTGAGAATTTTAATTGATTTACACTATTAGTTTTATCTTAAGTTGAAAATGTGCTCGTCTTTTCTGCACGTCTTCCTCTTCTATGTCATAAATGCTCTTCAAGACAAGAAGCATTTTCGTTAATGTTTAGCATGATTATACCTTTATATAAACTTTTGCCATGTTTACGCATTAATGGAACACTGAATAGTAGAAGGTATACCGTTCTGGAATTCTCTTTATCTAGAAATTATAGCAATTTAAATGTTCCTTATTCTAACATAGTTGAAATATAATGATGTTGAAAAGAAAAGCATTGTGAATTTCAGAGGAATTCGCCCGTATTCTACTTTGAAGGTTGTATTGTAGATTCATTATGTAACACAGAACGAGTTCATATTTTTCAGACAACAAAAGTGAGCTCACCTGCAAAACACAGCATTGTTTCACACAAAATCACAATTATAAATACTTCAGTGCTTGAGAAACACATGATCAAATGTATCCATGTAATCCTGTGCAAAGATTATGACTTCAATTCCACCATAATATGGTACAGAAGAAACTGTCTCATTTCAATCATGAACAGTTACTCGTACAGTGTGCCTCATGCCGTATTTGCTACAAACCAACCTTCCAAGTTGTCTTCGTTGATTAAGAACATAACATATATGAGAATATGCCTTTATCGACTGCACGCTAACCTATACCGAAACCAAAAGCATCGATATGCTTCATTAGTATTCTGCATTCAGGTATATTTAAAGAGAATATTAAGATATATCGGTTATTAAGAAACCGAAACATGCTTACATGCATTTCAGTGATTTAGAAATATATGCTACATTATTAAAATGAATAACTCTGTATTCTATGCAATTCTTATAGCAAGGCCTGCATTGAAAAACCGAACAGAAAGTATTACCTGAGATAACACTCGCATGCCTAACACTTTATACTGTTTTAGTTTGCTACAGTAATTGACACTGATATCGTAGTCCTGCGGATTATTTTAGCATTATTCGCTTCTCAATCTTTCTTGTATATGTGCACCCGGTTTATAGCCTTATCATTGAAACTCAGTTTAAAGATTTATCAGTTAAAAGTGCGAGAAACCGTTAATCAGTTAAAACTGAATGTGTGTAAAAATTTCTTAACATGTGTTATTTCCTACCGAGAAAGAATTAACAACAGAATGCCGAAACAAACGAAGCGGCGCATAACGATTGATATGTGTTAACTCCTTACCAAGACAGGATTTGATTGATTCGTGGCAATTTGCCATTTTGCCAATTTGCTACAAGTCGCTTATGTGGGTTTCTACTGTCCTGGCCAATACGATATGATAGGACAATGGCAGTCCTGTAAAGTGATTCGACTTATTAGATTCTACATTGTTATGTCATGGTTTTCCTTAACCTATCCGGGAAATTTTAATATCGTGTTACAGTTGAAAGAATCCGAAAAAGACTTAAATCATGTTTTTTAATAAATAAAGACATGTGATTTGTATTCATATATTGAACAATAGCGTGTATAGGCAGTCCACAAGGCGCAGAGTTCTCTTTTTGGTTCGGAGGGTTAAAGCTTCAATACACGCATTGAAAGGCACGGGGACGATGTGTGTGTGGTGGCCGTTGGTGTCCAAAGTCCTCGGAAACTTGATTTCGGTGTTTTCTTCTTTATTGGTTACTGAACTCGTTTTCAGAAATATGCTGTTTTAATTGAACACCGTTTCCTCTTTATATTAAAACATGGGATATTAAAATATGTAAAGGTGAATATTGCCCTCATTTCCATTTGAAGTTTAACTGAGATTGACATTTGCCTATTGCAAAGAAGAAAAGAAATCACAATAAATATAAAAACCTTTATTTGAAGGAACTACATAGTGAAGTAAACCGGCCCATCGCTTGATTGCTCAACATTCAGTGACAACTTCCGTGCGTAATAATTTTGTCCTCGCCACGGAGGTTTGTGGACGTAAAGTTTGTTATCAAGAAAATGCATATTGTCATGCATATTGAAATCCCTAAACTGTCTCACGAAACAATTTGAACTTGATAATTTGTTATGCCATTTCATCATATCATATCAATATCATTAACAGTAGTTTTACAATAGTTATCTTCTGTCGTTGCTGATTTCCAGATCTCTGCGTTAGGTTGTAAATTGATATGGTATCATTATTTTCGATTTTTCGTTGTGATTACGCATTTGCAAGAGGACAGTTCCATGGGGTCAAATTCAAATACGGATTTACCATATTGTTATGTAGTAACTTCAAAGTTGTATCAATACCGTTCTATACTGAGTTCAATATATCGCGAGCGGCTCATCACAGTTAATTTACTCCATTACTCCTATTGATAGCGGTAAGGAAATGTATAGATTAGAGAAGGACCTTGCCACATTACAATATTATGTGTCAGTTAGCTATTTCGTCTACATCTGCCCATGTAGGCAGATGCTTTCAAAAATTACATTCCTAAAACAAGTGTTTGTATTTATCATTGAAATTGTGACATCTGGAATATTAGCTCAATCTGTCAATGCTCGTTGCATTTTGAATTTTAACAATTTCTCTTTGAGTAGAAATAGTAGTTTTCTTTTCTCTGTAGATAACTGTTTTACAGGAAATAAGGAAAGACGAAAGCCTTGTTTACATTACTTATAATCGTACAGTCTGCTGTTCACAGATGCATTCACAAATTATCGCTAAATTTAAACCAGAAATGCAAAAGTGCACGGTGCTTATGTAAATAGTCGTGCGTTTGTGGTATCTGAGACTAGAAGGTTGCGGTCTTTAGATATCATGGTTCCTAAAGTTTCCACGATTTTATCTATGTCACTGAAATGAAACGACCTCTCAATTGTATGTTTAAATTCAATGTATGTTTAAATTTAAATTCATTTCAATTAGTGAATTGTACCATCTATGTTTATTTATGCACCGGCTAATTAGTTGATATGTATTCGTGTATTTGTTGTAAGATTAAGGGTTTAAAATGTTTGATTTTATTTCCCACTTTCACATTATTCCAAACAAGACCAAACATTTAAAAGGAAGAAAAAGATAATCTTCCAACAATTGTGAAAAACAGAATACACACTTTGCTAATAAACTATAAATATATCAATTAATGAACTCGTCCATGTACATTATTATCATGCATAACAATAACCCTTGACCTTATCCAGGAAGAACCCCCGAAAAAGTGCAGTGATTGTTTGAAATAAACATCAAATATATATCAACTGTTTCAGGCATTCCCTTAGGTCATCATTATTATAATCCAAAGTAATAACCGTTGACCTTCGCGAGGCTTGTGATGATGTGATGTGATTGCTGGTGATGATGTGATGCGATTGGTTGAGAGAAATAATACTGCAACCAATCTTACGTTTTAACTGTAGAATAGTAAAGAAGGCGAGAGATCCAAGTTTGAATCATCCTTCCCTTTGGCTGCAGATAACTGTATTTGCCCTTTGCCCTCCTAATCCTGGTAGTGGGTTCTTCTTCTCACGTGAAGCACCTAAGTACAACATATGAGATATTATTGAGATATCTTGTCACAATCAAAGCGTTACAGACAAGTACGAGTAAACACACATTAACAAGCATACCGTCATGGCTTTTTTTTTACGATACAAATCAAAACCAAACATTCAGATCTTCGACATATAAAGTGCAAACAAAAAATAGTTGTAGTGTTCAGCTCTTGTTAAATGAGTATAAACCAATTTATCTCTCCACGTTGTTCTAGTCCTAATGTTGATGGAATTGATATATTCATTGATAACAGTGCAATACCTCTTGTCGGTCAATCGCGCTATAAATTTCTCTGTGTTTATCTTGAGTGCCAACGGAAGTTGTAGCATAATATTGGCACTCATATTTAGACAACATTTGACAGTGTTGTTGTTAGATTTATTGGTGATAGGGGTAAATATCCATGAGCAAAACAATATACATGTTAAATCTCCAATAAAGTTTGTATGATGATTTTTTTTAAATTTAATGTGTTAATATATCGCACTCCCTAAAATAGAACCAACGTTTAAGTGACTTCCTGTTTGTCACGAAACACTGTTAGTGTAGAGAAGAGGGCAACGAAAGTTGATTTATTTGTTGCAGACAATAATAGTATTGAATGAAACCAAAAGATAATCATAACAATGTCAGTAACATATTGAAAGAAAATTAAAGAAAGGGGTTGATAAGTTCATTTCATACTGATGATAAAATAGCTCCTGTATATTGCTATAAACTGTCACGTATCGAAACCGATGTTGTACATTAAACCGACATATTTTATTAGTAAACTGTGAATCTGCTGCAATTCAGGTAAAGGAAGAAGGAAAATAAAAACAGTAAGAAAGAGAGTAAAAAATAAACAGTGCTATTGTTGAGTGAATAAAACGACGTAATTGAAAGCAATGAAGCCTGTCATTTGGGAGGTCATGGGTTCGATCCTCGGCATGCCCCAATTAAGGTGGGTGATTTTTTTGATCCAGGCGAAGTTCCCATCTGAACTGGCCTTAACAATTGTTTACAATTTAATAATTATCCAAGACTGTAAATCGGAAGTGTAAGTAATAACCCATTTATGGATTAGGCATACGTGGCTGCCTAGCGTTGTAAAGTAACTGCCTTCCATGTCGATATATACACTCGCTTCAATCTTATATACTTAAAGTTATAACTAAGCGAAATCAGCTATAACACTAAACTCCACTTCGTGTTCTCAATAACGGTAACAGTGGAAAAAAACTCCTCGTACATTTCGTGTTTAGATATCATATAACCCTAATCCATACGCATCAAGTGAGTCAGCTTCCTGTGAAGGTCCCGTCTCCCTTCCTACCGTTACATTGCCTGTATCTTGTAAGGAATGATCTATTGATTCACAAAGAGTTCCATGATATGATTCAACAACATACTCCACGTCGGTCATATCATCCGGGTTCTCAGCTAAATATGAATGACGTACATCTATATTTGGTCTCCTTTCGTTATCATATTTAATTGTCGGTTTGGGGCGCATCTGCGTAAGGTACCAACGTGAAATCGTAGATCTGGTGGCAAAATGTAAGATTAATGAAGATAAACTAATTTTAAAGAGAGAGAAAAAAATACACCAAGTCTTCATGACATTACGGCATGCAGAGGTGCGCTCGAAGTTGTGTCAAAGTGAAATGGTGTACCCAATGTAGAGATATAAGACTATTTGGTCATTTTGATGGATCAGAAAAAGTTGAACACGCGCATTATCTATCTGTGTTGACATATTCTGATGTAGACACTCAATTCTTATATAAACTATTCCAAATTTATCTTATTTGATTTTTTCCTTGATGTAGGATTTTTTCGGTCACATTAAAATATTGTTCATTCATACTTAGTAAAGATTCCTAAATCCTATTGGTCCATTCAGGTCAGCTGACCGTGGTTAATCCTGTGAGTAACTCACGGTAAAATTACCGGCGGATGAATGCAATTGTTACCATGTTTTGTCGTCTGCTTTGCTGAGCTATTGAAATTCATCAAAAACACAAAATCTTGTTCAAAAGTCTTGCAAGATGCCATCACAGGTAAAGGACGCGAAACCATGGATCCGCACTCGAGTCTAGGCCAAAGTGTAGGCTGCACAGCTGTTGCCTCCAACAATGACATTAACGTTACTGCTGCTGTTAGGGCTGAAACGTCTAACATGTCCAAACTGTTTTTCAAATGTTCTTTCCAAAGTCCTGCGAATGTTTACTTCCAAAATTCATAGTAATATCCGTATTAAAACACCAAACAGTTGTGGATGCTTTGAGTTTAAATATATCCAGTATCTGTCCGTAATTAAATGTTCGCAAGGTCGTTATGTTGCTCATAGTGTTATAAAGTTAAAGTTAAACGACCGCAGTGCCAAGCACTGTGTAGTGTGTACGTTCAAGTGAGTGTACGTGTTCAATACAAGGCCTACTATGTTATCGTATGGCTGTATACCATACGTACATGTTTGTCCCTAGAATGGTTGCTATGGGAACCAGAAGCTGTAGGGCATTGATATGATGAAGCCAACTAGTAATTGTTTGTAGTTCCTTGTTATTGAGACCTTTCAAAAATAGTTTTATGGCCGCAATATTGCCAAAAATTAGTTAAATATTATTATGGTTCATCTTTTATGAATGACAGCCTTTCAAAGACGTTTCCTTTATCATTATTCACTATCGTTCAGTATTACTTTATAATTGCACATGTACATTAATGTTATGCTGGTTGTTAATCGTTAATTCGACTTACGGGGCATCACTTTAATAAATCTTCGGTTATATTTAACCAAAAATGTTTTTTTTTATGATTTTTCCCCCACACAAATGGTAGTGTATGAATGAACGGGGTTAATCAACGGTCTAGCGTGCGTTACTCACAGGATTAATGCACGATCGGGGAATAATGCAAGCGATGCACGAGGGCGGAGCCCGAGTGCATCCACGCTAGACCGTTGATTAACCCCTTATTGAAAACCTCACAGACGCAAGGAAACTCGTTCGGGAGCTGCATGATTTCCTTGGGGTAAACTCATGCCGCATGTATATGCCAACAGATGACAACAACAGTCATGTTTTTTTCAATAAATATTTGCAAGGATTGAGTATCAGCATGCCTATTCATTAGTCTATTTCATTGTTGAAAACGTAACCCTTGCTCTTTCTCTATATATCGTGGTATTATGACATTGCGTCATGTAGTATAGATAGAGGAACGGTGATGGGTCCCATCTCTCACACTGGACCCGGGGCTTCTGAATCCTTAGCATTACACAATTGATATATTATTATTGTTATAACTAGTTTATTTTATGATATAGTAGAATATCGATATTTACCTGCACAATGCAATTCCGGCAATCCCACCAATTAACACTCCTACAACAAACAGGAACGCTGTGATGAAATACCTGCTGGAAGTCACGACAGCAGGATCTGTGCTAATGAACAATACAAGCTTTCAGAAGGTAAATACAAATAAATAAAACGAGTAGTACATAACCTACACACACACAGGGGAGTAAGAGCTTGGGGGCAAAACATCAGAGGGGCACTTTCTCAACCACCACTCGTTATGCTATATACGATACACACCGGCCATGTCACTTAAATATATATAATGTGTTAGTATGCTATCAATACTAGTATGGTGCACGTGACTCTATCAACCTGCATACTGTACTACATACTGTACTTCTGTCCATCCATAATTTATAACTTTCCGAAAAAATCCTCCTGTGTTCATTACTTGAACAAAAGTCTTTAGCAACCTCGGTTAAATCCTTAGCATGTACAGTTTAAAGATAAATAATTAAAATAAAATATTAAAATTAAAAAACGCTTAAGATATCCAAAAGACAGTTCTTCATCAAAGGGGAAAAATATTTATTTACCAGTAGGGCACATTTGCTATTTTGAAAAAAAGTGGGGGAGCACGTGCCCCTAGTGCCCCCTGGTCCTACCCCCTGCACACACATATGTATATGTATACCATAAAATACACACACACACACCTATGTATTATATATATATAGCAAAGATTCAGTTGTTCATTTCCTGCTGTAATACTGCTCAATGCATGAAAGTAGAGCAAGTGCATAATATAGTATACGTAGCCTATATTTTATGGTAACCTACATCACGTTGCTACTCGAGGTTGACGGTCAATGCGGCGATCATCATACAACAGCATAGTTAAGCATGATCATTCTCGTTGGTTAACAATTTTCTCGCTTTGATAATTTGCTTAGGTCATTGTAAATTGGATTCGTTAACCTGTAACCAACTAATATACAATCCCACGTGAAAGGTAATACATACCTTGAGATGGAGTTGCTTCGGTTGTCAAGTTGACCTCAACAGGAATCGAGTATGGTGCTAACATAGAAAAGAGAAAAATTTATAGTAAACAGAACATCTGATTCAAACTATTTCAACATTTCCTATTTAAGTAAGTAAATTTGAAGCAATTTTCACCCTGAGGAAATGTTTTCAATGTAAAATATGTCACGTCACATAACGGTTTTTCCAAGCTCTAAATTCGTGATAATTATATGACTAGGGCAATTTTGTAATATTACCACGAATAGCAATAGACTCACTTATATTTTTTAGTTCCTTAATGTGGTCCCAGATTGCAACATATCCATAACCTCCACAAGTCTCCCCACCTGGACAAGTTATTCCTTCCTCTACACATTGGTGGTCTTCAAGAAACTGAGAGTTGTTTCCGTCGCGCGGAGACTCGAAGCTACAGAAACATTTGTTTCCTTCTGCTAAGCCAATGAAAGGATAGGCTTGACAACGTTCCATGCATGATCTAAGAGTTAGTTCGGTAATTGATCCCATGAAATGAAAGTCGTGGTCAGTCGTATGGTTCAAGCATCCAAAATAAGTAAAATCTGTAGGAAAACAAAACAGGCCAAGTAAATATTTCAGACAGTGCAGTCCTGGATTCTGCTGTAAATTTAATTTTAAAAGAAGCTTTGTTTTTAATTGTGTTCTAGCCGATATTGTCTACATAGGATGTATTGTTCGTATACTTCAAGGCTCAACTTGATGTGTGTTACTTGTACAGTACTGTGGTTCCTACGAACACTATATTTAAACAGAAACATCTATGAGTGACTTGCAACAACAACATTGGAGCTCTTCGTGGCGTGTTTGAAAAAGTTGATTTCATAATAATGTGTTCATAGTTCTCAAAGAAGATCAAATTGACCTCATGTCGACGAAAGAATGAAAGACAATATTTCAGTGACTTACAGTAGCATCAAAGCAATGCATTTGTGTTGTTTGTTTTATTTTTTTGCTCTTAATAATGTAAATTGAAATATTTAGCGATATTTAACCCACCTTATGTTTTTATTTTTAAAAACTTACTAGTGTAGACCGCCATTGCATCTTTACCACCACACGTTGGTCCACCTGAACACAAAGTATCACACCGTGTATCTGTAACAGTATTGTAAGCCTGGTGTTGACTTCGATCCGTCCCACAATAACAGTAAGATCCATACTGAAGCCCCAATAAAGTGTAGGTATCCACGTCGCATATTCGGGCACAAAGTGAGACCGTTAGATCGGGTCGGATATGTCTTACAGCAAGTACACTGGAATGGTTACTGCTATAGCAACCAAGATAGTTCCCACCTGTTGGTAAAATGAAACATGCAGTCACAGAATCATCCTTAAAACAAATTCAGAAAAGGTATTGTAGTGACATGAATACGTTAACAAGTAATATTCACATTTAGTTTGTTATTTTTACGAATAGATTTACTAATTCAACTCTAAAAGAACATAATGTTAGAATAACAGAAAGGACAACACAAAATTGGAAGGAAACTGACACGATTTTGTTGACGTAGTCCGTAAATAAAAAAGTTACAATTAAATTTATCCAAAGTCTACGACTGGAATTATAAGATACGAAGACACTGTGTATATTTGGCAATATTATATCTGATTGGAAAGTTGAAAACAATATTTTGAGATACATACAGATAGTTTCTGTTGATGAGTTGCCGAACGGTTGCTATGACAAGTCTGCAGTACATTTATTCCAAATATATGCTAATTATTGTTTTACACATTATCTTACTTTCACCCAATATCATGATATTTCTTCATTACAACTTTACAGAAACAGATAACAACATGTCATGTGCATTGCCCTTAGTTGTCACGTTAAGGTCTTGTTATTGTAAAAAAGGGCACCCTGTGTGAATTAACTCAGTAAACCACGAGTGTTAATACATCTGATTTACTCAAAAAAAGTCACACATTTCATATTTTCTACTTCCAAGGAGTTTCGACGAAAAACCTCCTTGGGTATTTCAAACTTTTATTTAATACAGAATATCGATTATAGATGTAAAATAGCATTCCTTTTATTCTTGTGCAGTATTTACACGAAAATATGAGAGAAAACAAACGTTTAAAAGACTGCCAAAATCTGAGGTTTTACTCCCAGAAAATAAATCATTTGCATAGACTATTTATTATGGTAGGGAATAAACGTTTGCTGAGTATTACGTTCATACAACACAAAGATTTTCGTTACTTACCAACTGAACTGACAGCCGATATTCCTACCAAACTCATACACGTCACAAGCGTTGTTACATAACCCATACTTTCCCAAAGCGGACGAGTTTCTGCTTTAAATTTTCTGTTCAGATGTATGAAATATTGTTTTTATTAATTCTTATCGACGACAGCGTTGACTTTTGTATTCGTGTGTACAAGCAGTAATGGTCAGGTTTACAAAATGCATACACTCTTGAATGAGAAACAATGCCTAGCACAAAAACTCTTTACAAATTCTTTATGGATTTGTGTTAATTAGTAACATTTAAAGTTTATAGAGAGAATGAATGTTACTGATGTAATAGTACAACAGACAGTAAATTATTAACTAGCTTATATAGTCAGAATAATTATCAAAGCATCGCACAAGGAAATGATGCCTTCTGTCAAGGTTGTCCGACGAGGTCTGATTAATTCCACATACAGCAAGTTTACGGCTGCTTTTTGGCAGAAGACTGTAATTGCTCTGGCTGGAAATCGTTTCTTCGACAGTTCAATCCAAACGAACCAGTATTTTGCTTTCAAAATTAAGAAATACTCCTTTAAAAACTAAATTTATTGGTGTAATCAGCATTTCAGCGGTGCAGAGTTTTTTGGTTTGCTCCTCTTGTTTCGTTGTTTTTTTTTTCTAGCATGTTAACATTAAGCCTAATTAGGTTTGGTAAAGCTGGGTATGATTTTTCGATGTCAGTTATTATCATGACATGTAAAACAGCAACACTCTCGCTGCAAAATACATTTGTGAATCAAATTTGGTGAAAATAGCATTCAGGAGATCTAGTCTAAACTTATGCTGTTTTTCGGTAGTAAATCAGTTTAATCAATAAATTCTTAAACTGACTGAATAATGGCGATTTGCTAAAAGATAACTTGTTTCCTTTTTTTTTTTTATATATCATCAATTTTGAGTTGAAGATATCAATACAAACATGATTGTCAATTAGTAGCAATTGATTCTTGTTTATTGCTTAGTTAGTTCGTGATATTTCTTATCAACGTGATTGAAAGAACTTTACACTAAATAAATAAGACAACATAAACTTTCGTTGATCGTTATTTCAAAATACTACTCCACGGACGATCTGCCGATTTAAAGCCAAACGAACGTCGTCTTCCATATATAATCAAAATTGTTAATCGGTAGTTGCCAAATCCCGCGCATGCGTACCGATCACGAGCAATGACTTTTAAAGTCTCACCAACGTACATTATACTCGTCTTGAATGATGTCACATTAAATAAACAAACTACTATCTCATATGTATAAATAACGTAACAAATGCAATTTATTTGTATCTGTGTGTTGCATTGAGTCTACTCCATCGTTGCGTATACTTCGCCTACATCGAAATATATAATAGAATCACAATCCGCATCATATCTATCAGCTTTGTCGATGGTCGACGCAGATTCAGAACCACACGTTTTGTCCCGATGAGATCTACTGGTATTAACATGATCATCCTTTTTATTAAAAGACAGTGACTTCAGTTTCAGAGATTTCTTTAACTCTGCTTTACCCACAGTATCTTGTATCGCAGACGGGTTATTATCATCTGCTTGGTAATAGGTAGAATCTCCAGGTTCGTCTACTGCTGCTGCTGAGGTGTCAGTCAAAACTTTAGGAGGATCTCGCTGAAACTTCGATAGAAAGAAACTTGTTGCATTTATCAGCTTCGGGCTGTCAGAAATCAAGAGAGATATAAAGGTCAAATGTAGTGTTGGGAAGTTCGTTTCGTGAAAGACGTTACACGTTATTCTAATTAAAAAATCCAGGAGGTAGACATATTTCGGTCTATGATTTATTGCTCACAGAATGGAGTGAATTGCGATATATGATCTACAATATTAAGCATTCCATATGGAGATACTTATATATTATTTACCACAATTCCACGAAGCATGAGAAGATATGATGAATATAAGACACATATTTTAGTATATTATATGAATTTACACAGTACCTTAGTGTTAGATATGATGTTACCGATCCAACTGCAAAGCCAATGCACAGAATTCCAATGACAGCAATGAAGAGAAAAACTGAACCGTTTCCCCCTGATTAATTTAAGAGAACCATGATTATGATAACAGTTTCTATTTAAAGAAAGCTTATATTACTACACTTCATTGTGTATATTTTTATATTGTATATATTTCATTCCTTGCATTTTTTTATTGCTCCGTTCTTTTCAGTATCATCTTTTTTACACATGAGAAGATATGTGATAGCTGTTGGTGTTATTTTACCATGAACGGATTATTACTACGTAAGATAAATGAATAATGGATAAATGAATAAATCAAATGAAGACATTAGCACACAAAGAATCTGCGTGCGAAATGACAAGAAGATATTAACTGGAGGACAAAACAGTACAACTGAGGGCAATTAAAGGGAAAAAATCAATTAATGAAAATAATTATGTTAAGCTATCATCTCAATATGGTTGTGTTAAATTAAAATAAAAAGTTCGTCCTCAAAGATAAATGAATATATAGCAGAAAGTTGATGTATATCATAGTCGTATAATACAAATGTTAAACTAACAATATCACACGTAAGCACAGAATGACAGGAAACAAGATAATTTTACTTTCAGTTTCCAAATAGATTGAAATGTATATTCCTGGATGTAACAGTATACAACTTGTTTAAAGTATATAAAATGAAAGGGACTTTGAAGAAGCCATTTGATGCAGTCAAAATAATGAATTTCTTGATCATTTCAAAATGACAACAAAATAAAAAAAACTAGATGAAATGCAATTCGCCCTACAATTTCCAAATGAGTCATGTAGGCCTTCTACAAAATTCGGCAATATTTGTGAATTTACATAATCCTTTTAACAAATTATTGCTTTTCTGTCATATTCGTAGGCAAAGTGAAAGTGAAATGTTCGTCATAATAAAAATACAACAACGTGTTATGTGTTTTTACATATTTATGTGTCCTTATGTGTACTCACTTGCAGTAATGTATGACTCATTATAATTGGTATGAACTAACAAGTTCTGTGTAGACTTCTGACTTAATGGATCTGAAAGGAAAAAAAGGAGTGTATAGAAAAATACTGTTGTGAAAGCTGCTTGTCTGCCTAACTACTAGTTTGATGATTAATCACATATACTTTATTTAATTAGTACACTTGTAAAATCAACACTAAATTATAAGGTTAAGGCTTATCAATAACATAATGCTGACGGCCCCATGTATTGCTTATCATATAAAGACAATAGACATGCGTTGGTACGTGTTTTTATTATGCTAGACCTAAACAGGGATGAAACGTTATTCAGCCCACGGTGATGTTAAGAAGATCTTTGGATTTTAATACGGCAAAATAAGCTACAATGGTATGCTGTGGTATGTAGATTTCTACATGGCCCACTTGGCCCATGGTACTATTTGATTAAAAAAAAAGCCGTAGCTAAATTAAACTTCAAGATATATTACACTCATCAGCAGTGGTAGTTAGTAATTCATTTTCTGCTGAATTATTTTCTGACGTGAGACTGTTGGCTGATGACACAATTGCGGTTATCCATTCTTGGTCCGTGGTCCTTCCCTCACCTGAGTGTGAAGCAAAATCCAATTAGATATAACATATCCTTCATGTAATCACCTAACACACCTTACAACTATATGTTTGCCTTGAGTTTGGCACAATCTGATAGTATGACACTGGACCGTTACAGAATCGAGAACAGATTATACACATATGCTAGCAGTTATACACGTCAATTGATTATATAACGAAGCAGTAAACATGAATCTTCTTTCACGTATATCTATTAGTGTGGGATCAGAATGATTCGATAAGAGTAGTCGGTATAGTTTTATCGATGTAAGTCTCTTAGACGATTGACTTTTATCCAGTTACAATGGAATGTTACATAGCTTTCATCAGAGCAACAAGGAATGCGTAAAATTCAACGACAAAATACAGACCACAAAACAACTCAAATGACTTGAGGATTACTCAGTAATGAATAAATTGAAAGATGACAAACCTTTGATAAAGGAGAACGCGCTGAACAAACAAGCAGTTAGCAGTAAAATATGTTTGCTATTCATAGTCTCGTGTGGCTGATGAGAAAACAAACTTTTCGAAATGTATCTGACAATTTCCTCTCAGGTAATAATACCGAACTACCGCAGGTACTTGTCTACCTTATCTGAGATTAAAGGAAAAATTCCACGGTATATATATGTATATAGTATATATACGAGCGAACAATGTCATTGCGTTTTTTTTTCTCCTTTCTGTGGTATTAAAATTATATGTGATCAGTCTCTCTAAGTAGATCAAAACATAAGTAAGCATTAAACAATTTGAATACCTCGCTAACTTAAACCTGATTCTTGCAAATTGTTAAGAAACTGCGATACGAAGGACGTGGTGCTTTTTCATTCGATCTATTAGGATCTAATAATGATAAGCACACTGTCCGACTGAATGATATGCGACTTACCTCAACTCGGCAGTTGAAACGTACTAAGAAAATCATGGAAAACCGAAAATAAACTGGTCAACGTGTTGCGTTTACCCAACTGTACGTAGGCGACCGCCTTGGGATGTAACAAATGTAACTTATTAAAGCACCGTGAATAACGTATGGAACACCAGTCGTCGTTAACAGAAAACAGCGCGGGAACAGCGCGGGAACAAATCAACTAAAATGGTAAGGAAACGTGCAGATTACTTACTTTGTCGATACCGGTCATCTTCAAATGTTGCAACGTATTATAGCAAACACGTCTTTCATCACCCGGAAATTATATGTTGTCTTCTTCGCTATATAATAACTTGAACGATGAAAAGGAAACTGTCATGTAGAGTTCAACAACCTTTCGTCTTTTTTTTGACAACTGTATTCAGTTAAGAAACACTTAAACGGTAATTCAAGATTTAATGTTCATCGACAGAGATGACAATTCTGAAAAAAAAATACTTAAAATGAAAGTTGTTGTCAAGTACGTAACTCTTTAACGAAGAAAGAAAAGTAAGATCATTAGTTTAAAAGTACGTTGTTAAATTTGAATTGAAAGAGAAACACTGTCAACATTACCTGTAAATTGCAGGGATATCTCTGTAGACAAAAGATGTTAGCGATATTAAATATCCAAAAACAGATAGCTCAAATCAGCTGTCCTTTCGATAATTGGGTCGTAAAAATTCCCTGATCATATAAACTGTACTTGTTGTGTACACTGTGTAGTCAGCAGAATAAATCGTTCGAAGTATTAACTGACAGATGCATGATAGTAGACTTTCTGTTGTAAATAACAATACGGGTTAATGCAATCCTACATACAAATCTCCTATCATACAGGTGTATATTTACCCTAAAAGTGATTAAGGATCAAATTATGTACACGTAGTATATTTAAAACGTTTGTCGTGTCACTTTTTGAGAGTCAGAAACTCTCTTGAGTTCATAAAACATATATAGTTGGCAGAGTATCAAGTTTGAACAAGATGATGTTCGATGCATCTCATTGTTCGTCTTGTAAATGAGTTACTGTTTAGAATGCCTAAGCATGATAATGCGTTAATTAATGTATAAACATTGATCAAAGATTATAAAAAAATAACCATGTTTTAACATAATTTGGCAGCAAGCATTATTGGATTGATGTAATTGACCGTGGAAGGAAAGTTTTAAAATAGTTTGAAGTATGATCTGATGAAGAATGTGTACAAGCCACACGGTATGTTGTACAACGATCTAATATAATTAAATATGAAAAGATGGCAAAAAGTGGTTTAAACTGTAAAGAAGAAAAAGTACAGGCAAGTTTCACCATGAATCGAAAAGGTAAATGTTTCTTTTTTTATATGCTAGAATTAAATAGATAATTATACGTTAACCAAGTAGAATATATGGTTGTTTCGTACAAAGACTTACATTTGTCACCTTGGTACCTACTGGAGCGAGCGGATTTAATCTCTAAAGCCACATTACTTATATTTATTCCCGAGTTTTCTTGTAATTACAATAAATCTGTTCAATTCCTACAAGCTAAACAAGAGGGTAATCCGTGGAGTTGCATATTTCAACGCCTTCAAACCATTTAAGAGGAGTTTTTGACACAACATTGCCCTTTGCCTCGAACCACGTTACCTTTGACCTCGGTTCCCACGGCAAACACCTATTTTGATAGAACTAGACCATTTCCATTATACCCATGGCGGTTCTATGTCAACTCAATGTGTTCCCTTGGAGTTAAAACAAGAACAAATTTTCAAGAGAATACAATTTTTATAAATTCCTGTCTATGAACCCTATGCCTAAGTTTGAGCTCAGAACCCGTTTCTCATACATACTGCTTTCAACAGTCTAAGCAGGTCAGCAGGATAATAATATCTCTTTTTCGAACAATTAAAATCCCATTGTCCATTGAAGTCAGACCAGTATTGTACGTTTCAAACGCGCTTTTTGTTTTTGGTTTTGAGCGTTTCACAAATTTTACCAGGTGTCTTGAAACATTCCTTATTTTATTTTTAGCCATAAGTTACATTTTTAAATATTTGGGAGATTGTCTGTAAATAACAGCCGGTGGTTAACTTTGAACATTTCCTTCGTCCTTTGAGGGAGCTGTAGAGTGGAAATATCTTTTGATGATTTTTCTAAAAGAAGAGAGACGAGGGTAACCACCAAGGTGTCTTGTTTTGGCTGCCTTCCTCAAGTAGTGTCTTCCTATACACTATACTCTAAGATTTCTATATTTCCGCATTTACAATGGAAACACACTCTTTTAGTAAGGTTGTTACAAACGGTGTTTGAATTTCTTCCAGTACTTTTCTCAATGGAATAAATCGTTTGGTACGAAGTGTCTGGCCATAAGCAAGGGTACGCTTATTATGTAAAGGATCATATTAAAGGTACATGTTCTGAAAAAAAGTGGCTTTGACATAAGGGCCATATTCCTCTTGTACTTCTTTAGTGAGTTTATGTATTAATATTACCTAAGGGATATAATCCAATTTAAAAGACGTAATAAATTCAACGATCTTTCATAAGGTCATAAAAGGCTTCATGCCCACTGGCAATCACCAATATAATGACAACACACTATATACTTAAGTTTGCAGAGCTCCATAATCTTTCTTCAACTGTAGTATTATCATCACTTGAAATGAGAAAATAAGACGCAGTCAAATTGATTTATTGCCCAGTATTGATTTCACATAACGTTTCATAATCTCTGTGCGTATCAAAAGAAATTAACTAACGCCACTATGACTATATAAGAACTTACGTTGTCATCTTGGTGAAACCAAAATACACACATGAATGTACGCTTCGCGACAAACAGTCAAACGCCATCAGTGGCAAAGTTAGTGCCAAGAGACGGTTTAGGAGTCTATTTAATAACTTCAATATGAGTCGATAACGTGCTTGACTGTTTTATGAATTCAAGCAGCATTGGAACAGTTTAACAGTCTGTTGTTGCTTCCGTGCACGCTATCCCGTTGTAGTCTGACTAGAAATTCAGAGTAAGCATTTGCATAACAATGTTATGCAAACGTTACTCATTAGTTTCTCTTTAAAGTGCTTTGGTTGTTTCCAAGTTGTCCAAACACAGGTTTGCACATTATGCCAGATATTGCATTATAACTTTATTCTGCAATGAATATTGAGCCTGATATGGCCGATACATACTAACTTGACACATTATCAGCATCATTTCAGCAATATTTAATTCTGCATTTCTGTTATCCTGTAGTAGAAGAGGTTTGTACGTTGGAAGGATATGTTACAATGATATTCATGAGCTACCTAGTTCATATCTAAATCAAAGAGAGAGGAAAATCTGCTAAGGCATATGTACTGATGAAAGCCTGTTTAGGCTAAATATGTAAAAGTTAGATTTTTTCCGTATCTCCTATCGTGTTCTTAAAAGTTTGTTTTCGTTCTAGTTTGCCTTTGAAGAAGATCCTGCTGAGATCGAAACTTCAGACCGTCTAAGTTTTACGTAGTTGCTATACATCCAACTGAACTGCCTGTCCATCTGTGTATCTTATTATTATTATTTTGCTTTTTTATTATTATTATTATTATTATTATTATTATTATTATTATTATTATTATTATTAAACAGGTTACATTTAATCAACCATATTTCGAGTTAGCGACCAGATATTGAGATGGAGCTCCAATTGTAGACAGTAAGGAATCGTTTTCACTAACTCAATGAAAGTATTTGCCTGGACTGCCACAGAAATGATACCATGTAGGATAGAAGGCGTCCATCTTAAATGCATTACTCTATTAATTTGATGGTGCTCTTTCTTTATTCGTAGCTTAGCAGCATGTTTCTGATTTATACGCTAGGTCTACAGAGCACAGTGGCAAATACGCACATACGGTCAATTACGCAGATAAGTCGGTAATATAGGGGAAGGTAAACTCGTTGTGTTGGAGAAGGGAGTGACAGAACTGGATCAGGGTGGAATATTGTCGGATTTCTGAGACAGTGACAATTAACATCTGACGAACCACCTGATAAACTTACCTCGTGTGTTGGTCCAACTTGGTAACTAAACGTACATTTTTACAGTCTTCTCATAGAGTTCATAGATCCATTGAGGTCAGGCTAGGTCTGAAACGTTGTAAATATGATTATGTAACTGCAAAAGAATACTTGTATGAACTCCAGACCTGGTGTCTAGATCCTCACGAGCTAGTATAAGAATACTAGTGTATACGTTCTGCCGTGAACTGTAAATCTAACTTGATATTAATAGGTGAAAATCCGAGAGAAAAAATTAGATAACTTAGATAATTCCTTTTTGTGTGAATTCCGTACTTTGTCAGTAAAAAATCAATAGCCTGTAATAAGAAAGTCAAAGGTCACTTGTAATCAACAATAATGAAAGTATGACAACTGTTAACATCCGATATCTAAACGAAGTACAGTATCATATAACTTTTTTATGATTTTATGTATGAAGCCTTTATGAATACCATATTTAAAATAGCTGTTTCTTTTATCTTGTTTGTTACTTTCTTTCATTGTATGTAAAAAAAGGAATTGCAATAAAAGTAACAAATGTTAAAACCGCGAATATTCTCTCATAACGTTCACTTGGTTTATTAGTGTAAATGTAATACGTAGATAGACGTCAATCTGAATCTTCTAACTTGTATCTATTACTTTCAAAACAAACACCAATATATAATTGTTGGACCTTAATAATTATTCGTGCAATTTACAGTGTGCAGCATTGCAAGTTACAGTACCAACGAAAACAAAGCACAGGCCAGTATATGTTACTCGCACGTACGTTCATAGATGCGTAGTATTTTCATTTGCTTGTTAAGATCGTTAATATGAATACCAGAATACCGAGCTATTTGTCAGAAATGCAATCAAACCAGGATTCTTCGAACTTTGAACTGTTAGGCAACGAATCTGAAACACTCGTAACTCTCTGCAGAAGAGCGTGACGTGATTTAAATTGTGTCATACGGTAAACGTTGTAGTGTGATAGTTATAAAGTGATATAGTGATCTATTTCCACACCGTCACTAATAAACAACAGCTCATTATATGTTGGATGTTATTACAGGAAGCGTCAGCCCCGAACGATTGTATTCAACAATCTAACACTGGGAGCGTATAGTCTGCATGGTTTGTACAAGGATTCTTTGATAGATTTCCGTATACATTGGATGGTTTGGTATAGAATTGAATGATTTTAGCACTAACCATATGCTATTGTTTAGGTACTATCACCATTCATAAACCATGATGTATGCTTATTGTATTCAATTTACGCTGTTTTCATTGTTTTTGATTTAATTTGTTGATTTCATTAGTAACATCAATGTCATATACAGTACGCCATATTATAAAATCTATGCACAGTTGACTTCAAACGACTAACGAGAAAAAAAGCAATATCTGCCAGTGTATATTTGTTTGTGTATCGTCACTTTATCGTGAATAACGAAGTACGCGAAAATTATTTTTTAATAATCCAATGGATTGCGTAGTTTATATGCAGCTGATTTAAGTTCCTTTGAAAACAAACTGAGGAGAGAGTCTCAGTTTGGTTGATTACATCTTTAGTCACGTTAAACTAGTATTGCCTGTCTTGGTATAGCTTTGATCAATGCTACTGTCATTCTATGGAAGAAGGAACAAAGGTATACTAAAGATATTCCAGAAAATCTGAGCTATTTACCTACAAACGATTACACAAGGTCACCGTGAAGGAAGACAAGTTGAGGGATGACCATCGAAAGACGACCACGTAAGTATGCATTCAAAATGATGCATCTCGCGTCAGTATGGACAGCGGTGGATGTGGACACAACCGTTTACATGCCCTACTACTCCCCTGTTTAATAATGCTTCAAAGGTGCCTCAAATATGCTCATGCTTACCATTGGATTGAACATGTACCTACAGTACAGATATGCGTCACCTTTTAGATGAACGGCGAGGTAATTATGACGTCAGCGATAAGTTTGTTTTTCATTTGCAAGCGAAGATGTTCACAAGTTGTCATTGCGCAGTCGTCAACAAATCAAGAGTATCACAGCACTTCCAGAAGATCGACGAAAGGTTGAACGTGACCGAGATGGCTTGATTAAACTCGTTCAAGGCGCTCTTCAAGACAAACAGAACATGACGTCATGTGAATCCAACATCGACGGATCCAAAAGTAATCTCAGACTGAAGCAAAAGCTGAAAGCTAGGACAAATCGGTTTGTCTACAAACCTGAGATAATTTCCATATTCAAATTTTAGTAACTGATTGATATACCAATATGGTTTTATCTATTTTGTGACTGTAACAGTTGAACAGAAAGTATTTTCATTTCTAGATACATCAGCTAATATGACTATAAATCAGCAAAGTGACTTTTGGGGTGTTTTTTGTTTTGTTTTGCTGTAGGTTCTATTCAATGGCATTACAATGTAAGACTCTTGTTTCTCGATCACTGAAAAATCTTAATTCAGCTCCATACATACAGGGTGGATATATACATACCGAAGGAAATTCGTCAGGGACATTCAATGTCACCATGTGTTGCAAACTCGTAGACCTTACTAGAGCAGACATGTCTCTGTTTTCCAATTTGACAATCAATACCGTTAATCTCTGCTCCTTTATGTGTTGCTTCAATTTGAACAAATTATAACCTTAACTTGGAATGGTCACAATCGTTCTTGCTCCACAACGCTGCTTTATTAATTAACAGTTTGAGAAGGTAGCTGATTAAATTGCTTTCATCCTGATTGTGTATATTCGTCATTTGTAAAATATATAAATATTAACCTTATTGGCCAAAACATATATGATTAGTTTGCTTTATTATTATTATTGATTCCTTGTTTACATGTGAACCGTATATAATGCACATAAAATAAAGTCATGTAAAGTAGGAGATGATAAAAACTGGAATGATCATTACAAAAACACCCACTTGGCAGCTCCTCTATATGGGCAAACGGGACGCCATTATGAGAATAACAAATAGGAGATTAATGAAAAGAATATGAATCGTACGTTGCTAGGAGGAACCGAAATTTGTCAACACTGTGAATAAAGAAGATATGACATAAAAGAAACCTGTTCATAAGATTAACTACTCTTCAGCAGACTGGTGTGTACTTAATTGATTTACTATATACTGAATATGGCATTATATTGGCAGGTTCATGATTTAGATCTACATTGTAAATATTCATTATTCTTCAACAGCCTGGTGCGTATTCAAGTTAATAAACTATAAACTGTATATGGCTTTAGAGTACTAAGTGAGCGATTTGCAGCTAAATTGTCTATAATAGTAACAAGTTGCAATAACCAATACAATATCACTGTCTGTCTATCTATCTGTTCTGTAACATGATTGTACAACATCTGACTTTTTTGACCGTACTAAGACATACTCGATACTAATAGCTAGTACAGTAAATACTGTTCATATTCCACAACCGTGCATCGGTAACTACTGCCCTGTGTTCGCAACACGGTAACATGTGTTACAGGTGGCACAGTAATTACTGCAAAGCGGTTACACGTTGCACTACGAGTCCGAAAGGTGAAAATGCGCAGCGACTGGGTAACGAAGACTACTCACTAGCCGTACAATACGGAGTGCGTGGTCGGCGCTGGCACAACACGTAGCCGACACACTGCGGTGGTTATTTTAAACTGCATGCGAGATTCAGATGGTAGCCTAACTTTTCTTGAATCGTATTAGTAAATCCATTTGATTGAAACATTCTTCACGGACAGGTGAGTGTGTGAAAATCTCAAATAGATACAGAACAGATACACAAAATGCAACCTAAGGTGGTGGAGGGGGGACCAGGATTTGCCTTATGGGTAGTTCCACGTCTAAATTAGGCAATTACATAGAATTGTTACTAGAATTTACATTAACATGTGAACAAATTGTTATTTTTTTTTCAATAAATCATCCTCGTTTAGTTATATGGAATAATATGTCCTGCACTGTTCACAACACGGAGAAATAATGTTTCTATACGGAAGGTTCTAAACTATATCAAAAGAGATGTGAGAAAGCATTATTATTAGCAAGACTAAGTCCCTTTAGCATATGAGCCGTATAAAATGCATATAAAATAAAGCCATGAAAAGTAGGAGATTATAAAAACCTGAATGAATATTACGAGAAAACAAAAAATCGACAGTTCCCAGTAAAGTTCAAACAAGACGCTATTATAAAAAGCAAAATAGAAGATTAATGAAAAGGAAATAAATCTAAGACTGCTAGGAGAAACCGGGATTTTAAAGACTGTTAATAAGGGAGAAATCAATTATGAAAGAAACCTGATATAGAACGACTCAAGAAACAATTGACATCTCCAGCATAAGGCCAAATATAGCCTCATTATGAAAAAGAAAATAAAAAGAGAAAATTAATAAAGAGGATAACAATGTATATTGTGCCTTTTCTAGGATGAACAGTCCTTTTTCATTCACTATGTAAAGGGAAAAAGGAGAAAGAAACGAAAGCCGTCCATACTCATTAATATGAATTTAACAAGTCGGTTAATTAATATTTGTCCTGATTATACTGTAAGGCATTAACTCCAGCTATATGCTTCGTGTGGCTTTAGATTGCGAAGTGTTTGAATTACGCCTACATTCAAAGTGACTTATTGCAGTAAGGTACATGTCTGTATCAACTCCTGTTTGTTTCTGTTCACGTGACAAAAACATAAAAATGCATGATCCTATATTTCCCGAGCATTACATGTCGAACACACATATACTATTCATGACCGACTATTTAAGATGTGGTAAGTAAACTCCATAGAAATTTAACGGTAATTCATAGCATCGTACCATTCTGTTTGCACAGAAACTTATACACCTGAGTAACTTTGACCATGATAGTATTACCATCACGTGGTACAGTAATACTTCGATACGGATAATAAACCTATGTTATCAGTAACATTGATTTAATGTATAATTGATATTATTACAAACAGTGGTTTTCGTGTAATGGAAGACCCGACTGAAAGGTATCTTTACCGTTTCGATTTCATTGATAAAATAGTTCGAGGTGAATCTTTGCAGCTGTAGATCATTTACCACCATCCTTCGTAACAATCTCATATCAACAAAGTGTTTGAAAATGAAACTCACTCCACTCAATTCGTCTGTCCGTCCGTCCGTCCGTCCGTCCGTCCGTCCGTCCGTCCGTCCGTCCGTCCGTCCGTCCGTCCGTCCGTCCGTCCGTCCGTCCGTCCGTCCGTCCACCTATCCATTCATTCCGTCCGTCCAACCATCCATTCCGTCCGTCTATCTTATACCGGCTACTCCCATTTTCATAAGTGACAAAAAGGCTTTACAAAAAAAAAATTACAACCATGAGGGAATTGATGAATATCCATGAACCTTTTAATTGCTCGACAACATATGTCAATTTCTAAAAATCGATATAGCACATCAGAACAGGTGCCAACATTCGGAATTAGACTCTGCTGAAATCTTAGAAAAATTTACATATGAACTTTTGTCATAACTTATAACCAATTAAAACGCCCTTTTTGTATAATAAGAAAATAAGAAATCAAAGCCTCAGCTCTTTGACTGCATATGTGGAAAAGAAAACGAAACCGATTTTGGAACAAATTTAAATTTAGGAAATGAGTAAGAAACAGATTTAACTAACATTTCTTGGAGTTGATATCTACAGTTTATCAATACTGCGCAAAAATAATGTATGCTGAAAAGTATTATCGTCTACTTGAAAAGAAAATTAATGTACCCTTCCCTGCCTGTTGCGACCATCGTGTGTTGTAATAGGATGTTCTTTTTAATATGTTTTTATTTTCACTTCTTTATCAAAGTTTCGCAAGCTTTGAGACACTGAAATAGATATGTGTTTTCCCAAAAAACTAGACTCATGTTGATATTAATAACCAAAGATGAGATCTTTATTTCATTCACCTACTGAAAAACTCAACAAATATCATAAATGACCATTGCCACATATTTATGTGGTTGCGCACCCCTGCATGGTGCCTATATTCGAACCTCTTCTTCTCCCCCACCTCTTCTCAAATTGTGGTAGATTAGATCAACAAATACAAATGTCCATCCTAAAACCAAGTGCATACATGACTATAAACTGAATATTTGTGGGACTCTAGACTTATGCTACCATGTGATATTATACGGGCAACCCCCACCCCCCCCCCCCACCACACACCAATACAACAGTTTTGGTGAAGACAATGGATCGAGCAAAAAATGTTTGGAATACTCATTCTGTTTCACTTCTTTCTTTTTATGCCAATAGTACAACACAGAGTGCAGCTGTAAGACTACAGATACAGCCAAGATACACAGTTAACCACGTTCTGTTATAAACACTAGCCAACTTTTACACGCGTATAGACCGCTTGAATTTGATACTATTTATTCAATATCCTGAGTAAGTACACTCCAAGGATACACAATATGCAATTTAAGTAGTGTCCTACATGTGAAAGCAATATATGATTCCACATGTATAGTGTATACTGCATTAGTATACAGCGTCAATGAACTTTGACCGTAATGATGGTGTTGGCGATGACTATGATAATGAGAATGAAACCATGGTAAGGAAGTGATGAGCTGGATGTTAAGATGAGGCCGATGAAGAAAATAATGATAGACCAGTGTTGAAGCTGAAAACAATGAGGACGACTTCGCAGATGACGATGGTGAGTATAGGGATGACGAGGATGAAGATGATGTGATAAGGATGGGGAACACGACAAAGAGGAAGACGGTGAAATTGATGACAGTGGTACGATGAATATGACAATGGTGACGATGAATATGAAGATAAGAATAAATATTGTTACAAGGATGAGGATAAGATAAGTATGATAACGGTATATATGATGAAGTTGATGACGATGAGGAAATCGAAAACGATGAAGTGGGTGACGACGTAGGTGCAGATGATAATGACGATTGCGATGAACATACGATGATGCATATGGTCGAAAGTACAACCAATCAATGGATTGGTTAAAATGTCACGTTAATAAGGAAAGTGTTATAAACTGATTAATTCTTATCATATTGGATTAACATTTGACTTGTTCAGTACAATTTCAGCCAAGAATAGTCAAACAAACCACCATTGCCTGAAAACTGCAAATCTCTCGTTTCCATGCCAATATGTTATTTACTTTTTATTTAAAATGACGTGTCATTAGTTACGAAGAGCCAAATGACAAAATAGACATTAATATCAGCCAATCGATCTAATTGGCTGTTTAACAGCCGTACACGACCGTCATTATACCATCATGCCACTTCATATTGTTAACATCTTTTAAGTACGTCGCAGTTCTTGATCTGGATTTGGAAGTTTCATTTCATATTACCGAGGTTTGAATCAGGAAACAGAAACATGAAGTCGACCGTTATTTTGCTTTTGACAGTAGCTTATGTATCCCTGATCAGAGGTAAGCCTATTGTAATTTCTTCTTAATGTTACTTAATGTCTATTCATATGTAAAACAGTGTAATGTGAAAGATGTTGACTAGTTCACGTCTTCGTTTAATGTTTATTTTGTAATAAAATTCCTCCCATTTAAAAAAAACGAATATATCTGCTTTTTAATACTACCTTCTATTATCCGTATACATCGATACCTACCTTAGTTGACATTAGAAATGAAGCTCGAGTTTTATGAAGCTAATAGATTATTTTGGCATTGCATATCGAACAGTACCAATATATCTACTCAAATGATGGCTAAGAAAACGTATGATATCCCTAATATGTTTTATTACAAACTTCACACAAAATTGTTAGATCGACTTATATATTAAGTATATTGTAAAGTTGTGTAATTCTGAGCCAAGGCAAGCCATATTTACAAATTACTGAATAGCCACTCGGTCTTAAATTAGAAATCTGTGCGGTTACAATTATTATAGTAATCAAATGTATATAGTTTTTTTTCCGTTTGATACAGAATCTCACGAACCTTTAGGTACAGAAGCCCTTAATTTCGAAACCTAAGCTACCTTTTAGACACATGATTTTATCATATGTTGACGCCTTTTATGGTACATGGACTAACTTTATATTATAGTTGTGAGTATTTTATAGTAACCTTTTATCAGTTCAGAGTAGTTTTTAATTCATTTAATACGTGTTTGATACCTAAATAGCAAATCTATCAATGTAATGGATTGAATATCATTTCAAATAACAAAGGAAAGAACAAAGAATAATATGGAATTTTCCAATTGGCATGTTACACTAATAGAGAGGTAATTCTATGCGACAAAGCCTTGGTGATCAATTGTTTTTTTTTTCAAATCAATTAACTATTTGCTCGTTAAACTGAATCATTTGGTAGCAATTTTAGTTCTTCTGATCAATGAAAGTCTCATTTTAAGGGGTTTTTTTTAGCTTAAAATTGATCAATGAAAAGTGAGAAAAAAAAACTGCAGTATGGGTTGACTGTGTTTGTCTCAAAGCACTGGTTTAATGTTCTATTTTGTAATCAAAGTTTATTTTGCACAAATTTAAATATATTCCGGGTTGATTTGTCAATAAACGTACAGGAAATTTCCTGCATATTTAGATCAAAATCACATCCTTACAGTATTTTTTATGACGAACAAAGGATTACATTTTCAAATTCGATTGTATTTTGTGAATGTATCTAGCGAAAGATGAGTGAATGGTGTCGTCACATCAACTCAACTGGAAATTTCTTTACTTTCTTTGTAAAGGTGAACTCACTTATTTCTTAGAGGCCAAACATATTTCTAAAAAAATAAAGTTGTTTTTTTCTTTAACGTAAAATGAGCCGATGAAAAGTACAAAAGAAAAACAAGTTTTATGGGTTGACTGTGTATGTCTCATAGCACTGGTTTGATGTTATATGTTGTAGTCAATTTTTTTGGTATATATATAATTATATTCCGATGACAGAGGTTGATACGTCAATAATCGTACATGGAGTTTTCTGCATATTTAGATCTAAATCACATCCTTAAAGCATATTCTATGCCGAAGAAAGGAACATTTTCAAATTTGATTGTATTTTGTGAATGTATCTAGCAAACGATGCGTGAATGGTGTCGTCATATATATATATATATATATATATATATATATATATATAAATATATATATATATATATATATATATATATAAATATATATATATATAGCACTGGATTGGTATTTACGTTTACTTCTCCAAGTTGGTGCTTAGGTTTACCTGAAGTGAAATGATTGGATCAACTTGAAATTTTACATCAGTATACCTTATGGTACTAGGACTGCATATCAGTCGTTATAAGTTGCTACCTACTTTTTGGGTCATTTGGCAAGGAAAAATCCAATTGGTCAAACCCTTACGGTAAACCTAAGTCTTGCTCTCAAAGTATATCCCCCAGTTGGTATATAAGTTGACCTGACGTACAGGCATCCGTAGTTTTCTTGACAGCGGCAGTAGCCTGTATTCAGTGTATACGCTCTACACTGTGTACACTGTATACGCCAGGGCTAACGCTAAAGCATACCCGTCGGCTGCATTGCATGCAACCCAATAACAGTTTCGGCTAATATAAGATGATGTGTAGTATCTGTTTCCTCTCGATGCAAGGGGACTGGGCTTGAGATCGGGTCAGTCGTTCGCCGGGTAGTGTGGTTTTCGTGCCCAGGTTCTTTCCTTGTTGACTTTTTCTTAAAAAAGTACCGTTAAAACGAAAACGTCTCACCAACAACTTCAGGTAAGGTCCATGAGATTAGTCAATAAAGTTTGGTGATATTAATAACGTTGATATTGTAACGTTGTTGCATACAGCTTCACGTTATTTGTTCATACCCATATTTCAATACTATAGTCTAGACTAGCTTCTAGCCTAAAACTTGTAAGGCCTAGCCTACGTTCGGCTGTAGCCTAGGGCCATAGTCCAAGTCCTAACACTACCTTAGCATTGGGTCAAGGGTAAACTGGTCTGTAGTTTGAGCTACAAATTAATACCAACTGCCAGAGAAATTAGATTTCAAGTAGGTCAGCTTAACTTCTTAGCCTACTGTGCATGTATGTATCATATATGGCCTTAGATTTTGCTGGACAATTATGTTACTGTACATTGCCCTAATCATGACCAGATACTGTAGCATGGTGGGCTTATAATTGACGCACTTAAGGATTTGATCAATGATATCTATCAAGGAAAAATCCAACTTACTCAACTGTATGTGTTTTTCATATGTGTAGTTCCTCAGAAATGTTCTAATCTCAAAATATTTAAGGTTCTGTGCTTATGCACCGTACAATTGAGCAGAATTTGACCACAAAATGTCTGCCGTGTCAAGTTCTTTCATACCCCTAAATTGACACATTCGTCGATAAGCTAACTGTAGTGTAGGCCTTGGTATACATCCATTGACTTTAGATGCTGTTTGCTATGCTCTGAGCCTCTAAGCTCTGACAGGTCATGTCCCAGAGAGTAGTGTTCTCATATTGAGGTAATGTTGGGTATTTTAAGGGTGTAAGATTTCCAAATGGCCAAAAAATGTGCAAAACTGGGTGGAGGGTGTTAAAAGCTTAAAAAATACCACAATTTGGTCAGCAAATACCTCAAATGGATTCAAACTCATGAAATATGTAATTCTGTTTGGCTGCAAAAAAGTTTAGGTGGCCTGCTGTATCGTTGCTAGTAATAATTTAAGGTGTGTCAATTACGGGGGTGCGTCAATTATGAAGCCTTTACTATACTGTACAGTAGCTATGCCTAGATTATTATAGACTGAAGTCCATGCAAATGTAACTTACAAGTAGCCTGTATTGAATAAAAGATGCTATAATTGCTAGAACTTTTCAAAAAGTTCTTGGAAGTCTTTACTCTCCAAAATATTCTCAGACATTCTAGACACCACTGTACTGTAAGATGTCTG
This sequence comes from Apostichopus japonicus, assembly GCF_037975245.1. NCBI lineage: Eukaryota > Metazoa > Echinodermata > Holothuroidea > Aspidochirotida > Stichopodidae > Apostichopus > Apostichopus japonicus. The sequence continues at coordinate 20,079,161 of NC_092569.1, forward strand.
AATATCCCAGTGAGGGTATCAATAAAAACAGTTAAAGGATATAATACTAGAAAATCCAGCATCAAATTTGGGCCAATGCAGAATACCTTTAATCTACTGTAAGTATCTCAAGTGATGCATTGTGTTTCAAGTGTCTTATTTATAACTAGCCAAAATTTGTACAAAATAACAATGCCATGCATCCAAAAGGTTATTGAGTCAGTACATTTCCATAATGTAACTATTACAAAAGCTGAGTGTACCTAATTAAAAGTTAACATCCTCCAAAAATCTATATAACACAAAAATTTGATAAAGCCTTCTATCCCCTCCCTTGCATATACTGTAAGTCATTTTGTTAAGTCTATTTAGATCCATAAGTAAAACCAAGTTGACTAAATGTGCAATATTCAGTGTTTAAGATCTGAGCTCTGTATTGGCCCAAAATATATTGGAGAGAAGTGTACAATAAAAATTGAAATAATGCACATCTACACTCTGACCATTTGATATTTATTTGATTGGCACTGTTAATGTTTTCTCAGACAAATTTGATGATCAACATTCTCAATCTGAAGATGAATGACAACAGCCCACTATCCAAGGGAATAACACTGTACGATGTAGCTGCCATGCAGTGAAAAAGTCAACGTTGGAACGACAGCAATCATAGCTAGAGCACAGATGCCGTCTGGGACAGACTGATGTGGTGACCTACTGCATCATTGACAGCAAAATGGAAGATATTTTCTGAATTAATCAAAAAGTAAGTTAATATTCTGTAGGTTTGACATCGCATAAACTTGATACCATAGGACTCTATTATCTCAAATACGAGTAACATCTGAGGTAATTTATTCCAAAGTTATGGAATGAAGAAAGAAACAATCAGAAGGGATGAAAACTTTTGTATGATCTGGTTAATGTGGTGGTATCTTTCACTGGTTTTTAATCTTAAAGGTCAATGCAAGACAACACCAAATTGTCAGGCTAGGTCCACATAAAATGTACATGCATATTTAAATTTTGAAATCTTTACAATTGGTAAAGCTTGAATGACTTGCAACTATTAAAAGCACTTGCTATGGTAGGGAGCTGTTTCAGCTCCAATTGAATGCATGGCTGCATAAATAAAATGTGTAATGTTGTATACAAGGCAAGATGAATCAAGAATTAATGGGCCCAAAATGGGATGGATAAACAAATTGAAATTTTACAGTGAAAATAGTATATATGAAAGGTTGTGAGATGATTAAAATATTGGCTGAATTATAGGAGATTTAGTTTTGTAAAGCAGTTCATTGTTTTCTTCATTTGTAGAGTGTGAGGTCTATTCGGTAATCGCAAAACCTTCCAAGCTATATTGCGCGTGCTATAATTGGGACCAAATCAGCATATCTTTAAGAGAAAGCTTTTCTTTTTGTACCAACAGATGGCTAATACAGCAAAGGATATGCTCTAATTAGAAATGCCAGGCAAGATTATCACACAGTTTACAGTGGGGTGAATACAATCATCAACCAAGCTTTTCATCATGCTGTACATAGTGGTATACAGTAGCTCCTTGTTGGGCTTATCAATTAAAAGCTTGCATAGAAGCCGATGCCAAGCAAAGCAAAAGTATGTCCTGTAAATCGCGAAGTAGATTCACACATCTCATGTATATCCTCTGGGACACAGCACATCTTTCAATAGAGTTAGGAAGTTGCTGGGAATAGTTGTTGGATTGGCACAGTAATGTAGTAGCAGTAACAGAAAACTAACTAGTTCCAGGATGTGTTACACTGTTACACCATATAAAAGATAGAGGAAATTAATATTATAAGCTTCAAGCAGACAGAACCACGAGAATGCAGACCAGTCTTCATGGGAAGTCTTCTACATATTTAACTGTATAAATGGACTCATTCTTTTGCAATGTACTTCTTGAAATATTTTAGTTTGGTGACATTGTGGCACTACATGTTTTTGTAAGTATTAGGGAACATTTGCAGCTGCTTGTCAAGAACATGGAACTTGTTATACAACTGAAGTGGTCCTGATGCTTAAGTGTTGAGGTTACTGGATATTTTGCTGCCTTACCTTGCTTTAACTGTTCTTAAATGCATTTCTCATGTTTTAAGATGTTTTAATTTTGTATTCCAAGCAAGATCAGCAAGCCATAGTACAGTAATTTTCAACAACCACCACACAGATACTTGTGCAGGACTAAGGGTTTTTGTTAAGCAGATTACTATTATAAAAATCTTTCAAACTTTTATCCCTCAAAATCTCCAGGGGTACACTGCATTGTTCCTGAACCACAGTTTCACAATTCTACAAGTTGGGTTCAGGGGTTATGCTATGGGAAAAGTTTACAATGTTAGGCCTGACTTAATTACTGAAAGCTTGTGGTCTTTTATTACACCAAGAACCAGTTTATTCTTTAAACAAAATTAAATTATTTCCCCTCAAAATTGAGGGGAGTGAATACAGCAAAGGCACATGCAACTAGCACCAATGTCATGGAAACCTAGTGCAGCCCAATGAAACATACTGTAAAACCACAACATTTGTAACTATAGGTATGAAATTGTGCAATCCAGGGGTATTGTGTGTAATGTTGTCCCTCCAAGCATGGAAACTCCATGATATTGTGGTAATTTGCATTGGTTACGGTATTGGATACAGCCTATACTGGTAAGTCTAGATAAATACTTGAGGTATAAGTTAGTTCCCAAAATGTTTCTCATGTATGAGAGAGGTCAGTAAATTGAGGTCATGAAATAGTGCAAGTATCCTGGTTTATGTGAAATAAATCTTGTGGAAAATATAAACTGGGATTGAAAATACAATCAACTGCTTGAATATGATTGTACAATTTTTATTGTGTCTCGTCTTTTAATATCATGCTAATCTCCACTACTGTATGTGTTTGGTAATAAGCCAGATTTCTGGGTAGAAGTTTAAAAAAGCAAATCGTCAACAATTTTTGATGAATTTTAAGCAATCACATTCACTGCCTCTATCTCTGTTTATGTTTTGAGTCAGCAACACAGTATACTGTACAGTAGTGTACAGAAAGGGACACTTTCTGTTGTATTCCTGATCAATTGAAAATTGTTTGTTGTTTGACTGTTTGTAGCAGTATTCCTCTGAGGAGTGAAAAAAAATAAACATACAGTGAACAGTTGCAACTGCGCATGCATTTATACATTACTTAAATTATGTTCTGATGAAATTCATGTAATATTCACTGTCGATTTTAGTTCAAAACTGCCAGTATACCATTAGTTCCTGAGCCATAATTTTTTTGCTTTAAAAATCTGGCTTTGAGTGTATAGTATTTTGTCAAAAACATAAAAGTGGAGGGGCTGCTTATCATCATTCCCTGAACAGGCTTACCCAATTTGTTAACTATAATGGTAACATATCAAAATGTCTGGGGACTTGCCACAGTGCTGACAATTTTCAAATATTTCCATGGTTCCACCAGGGATGTTAGAGATGGACAAACAACATTTGAGCTTTCTTTAACGTTTGTTTTGTGCCGACATTAATACTGTTTTTGGTCCAATACTAATACCTAAATAGGGTGACAGGACAAAATCCCCCAGACAAAGTCCCCCTAGGACAAAATCCCCCAGAGCCAAAATCCCCCTGGACAAAATCCCCCTAGGACAAAATCCACCCAAGCCAAAATCTCCCCAAGCTATAAAAAATCCCATCAATTCTTTACAAAAATGCGTCATCCCGGTCCCCGGTATCGTCATCCAGTACCGTCATCCGGTACCCTCACCAGTATTTCCATTGGTACTCTCAGTGGTTCCCGGACCAGTACTCCGACCATACCCGACCGGTACCTTAATAGTGAGCCTGACAGTTACCCCCACCGGTGCTCCTCCCTGACCAGTACCCTGGACTGTACCCCGGCCGGTACCTCGACCGGTATCCCAACTGGTATCCTGAAAGGCACCCTGACACATACTCTGACACGTACCCTTACTAGTACTGGTACAATAAACAGTAATTTGACCAGTACCTTGACCGGTCCCTTAAATGTCACAACATGGAGCTATATTCCATGGCCACACTAACAGGTAGCCTTGCAATTACCCTCAATGAACTCCGGACCAGTCCCTTGACCAGTATCCTGACCAGTACCCTAACCAGTACACTGAGTGGAACCCTGACTGGTAGAGTGACCAGTATGATGACCGGTACCCTGACCAGTCACATGACCGGTACCTTGACCGGTACCCTCACAGGTACCCCAACAGGAGCCCTCACAGTTACACTCGCCAGTACCCTCACTAGTACCCTGACCAATCCCCTGAACGGTACCCTAACCAGTGCAATGTCCCATGCCTTGACTGTCACACCTGGGCCATCGCTGGTTGTTGCAGGCAGGCTTTGTATGGGTCAGTGGGATATTGTTTGGGGGGATTTTGTCCTAGAACCCCTAAATATCACTCAAAACGGATAATGGTACCAGACGGTACCTGTACGTTGTCTGCTAGATTAATACGATGTCAAAAGGCTAGAACATGCACTATAATACTGTTATCAGTCGCCAGTAGGTATATACCACACTCATCTCATATCAGTATTTGTTTCTAATGTCATAACAGGCAGTGGCGGAGCGTCCATACAGTCAGGCGGGGGGGGGGGGGGCGGACTCAAATGGGAAGCTGGCGCCCTTTTCAGCTATTCAACACTTTTTACTTATTCGCGATTATTTACTTTCTTATTGCGCTCTCATCTACCTATTGACATTTGTCACATTTTGTTGGCGATGACACCTATACCTAAAGGGTCATTTCCGGCGATATAGGGAGTATCTTTACTCAAAAGATTTCTGTACGCTCTGCGCCAACCTGTGGTGGCGTTCCGCTTAGATAAAGTCGAAAGCGTCCGTACAGACCTTTCTCGCCCCTCTGACCAATATCCCTAGCTCCGCCACTGGCTCCCAATCTTCTTCCCCGTCAATCCGTCTACTACCTCCCCCCCCCCCCTTCCCCAACCGAACCTCGTATGTTAAAGGAATATCTAATGATTCGAGACACTTATTCTAATGTTAAATCAGCAAAGAGCAAGCAATAATGATTTTATCACTAAGATTTTTTTAATTTCTCAGTTACACCGTCATTTAACTTCCCACTCAATTTTACACTCCCTGATACTCTTCCATCCCAATGTAGGAAACTTCATCGTTACACGCAGCACGCAACGATCCTTGTTCTACTTAATTGATCCTTACTGAGTCTTTCAACTTAAAAGCATATTTTTTTCCAAATAGATTAGTGAAAGTTACACAGTTTAATAAATTAGAGGCATCTCCTTTTTAAAGAATTGTATTATCGGCGTATAGTCTTCCGATAAGCGTAACTTAGGTTTGAAAGAAATCAATGGGAGCAGGCAGTAATGATATTAACTTACATATATATATATATATATATATATTTTCAAATCTCTTATTGAACGAATTATAAGCCCCCTGGTTACATCGTCATTTATCATCCCTCCCCCATCCTGCCCTACCCTTCTTCACCTCACACACTCCGCTCTATAGGGTTAAAAGAAATCAGCGAGAGCAGGCAGTAATGAAATTTACTTACATTAATGAATTTTTTAAATCTCATTTAGGACAAATTATTAGGTCCCCTGGTAACATCATTTACCCCCCCCATTCTCCCCTTCCCTTCCTTACAATCACCGCTTCTCTTACACCTAATATATGAGATATCCTCGCAAAGCGTGATGAACTAGGTCCCTCATTTATCTAATGCGTGGAAGGAACTCGAAACTTTCTTCCTTATCCGCCTATTCCAAGCTTTCTCCAAGAAAAGAGTTACAGTACCTATTCCCCAGATTTTTAAAAATAGCCTTCCTCCTCATAAAACGTGATGATCTATGTCTCTCATTTATCTAAAGCATGGATGAACTACCAACTTTAAGCATATTACAAAGTTTTTCCACAAAAGAGCTACGGAACCTACTACACACAAATTATGTAAATGTCCCTAAACAGCATCCGTAGGGACATCGTTTTTGGTCCACATTTGAGTTTCCATCATATCTTTGTTCTGCTTTTCATACATATCTTTTATTGTGATTGTTATGATAACCACATCTAAGGACTTTTGAGTCGTGTTATTGTATCCAGTGGAATTGTCTCGCTGAGATATAAAAGGATGACTTTTCCGTACGTTTTCACGGTAGGCCCCTCTGTTCAAGGTCAATGCACGACTATAACATTAGGTCCACTAAGTGCGGATATTGGTCTCCATTTGCCACTATTGCAGTAAACCCAACCGAGCAACGTGTCTACGGTGTCTCTTAAAAGACAATATTATTAACAAATTCGAAAAGAATTTGTAATCTCTTTGGTGTCATTTTAAAAGTATTTCTGATAACATTACGTACAGAATTCTTTTATATGAGAAAGGTACATATGAGAAACATGACAATGACCGTGATAAAACCAATTTCAAGATTACTAGCGATCAATTCGCTCAATTTGTTTCAAAAAATGATTGAAAAGTGATATGAATTCCTCCTCATTCATTCTTTTTATTTGAGCATGTTGAACGCTTGTGATAACATGTCATTAAGAATCATTGCAGACGCTCACCCAAACCGTTAAAAAATACCCTCCCTCTCCCCCCTTCTCTTCCTACACTGAGCTCCCAACAGTGGCGGAGCGTCAATACAGTCAGGGGGCGGATGCCCCCCCCCTCAACGGACTAATATGGACTGCTGGCGCCCTTTTCAGCTATTGATCACTTCTTTTACTTATTCGCGAGTATTGACTTTTTTATGGCGCTCTCATCTACCTATTGACATTTGTCACATTTTGTTGGCGATGACACCTATTTATTCTTCGTTTATCTGCAAATTAGCAAGGCCCGGAAAGGGTCATTTCCGGCCATATAGGGAGTATCTTTACTCAAAAGATTTCTGTACGCTCTGCGCCAACCTGTAGATAAAGTCGAAAGCGCCCATACAGACCATTCTCACCCCCTCTTACCAATACCCCTAGCTCCGCCACGATAACAGGAGTGACTTTCCATATGTTATTGGTAGGAAATTGCAGGAATTATTGGAATCCTCAATGAAAACTATACGTAAGTAGTCTTGTTTGCGTGGGGATTGAGTTGTGTAGGTGTTACACAAAAATGTAGATATGCTTTCTTTATTCTTGTGGAAAGCCGCTTTCACTTTGATATCAGATAAACCTGTGGTACATGCAGTGACGTAGCCAGGATTGTTACAGTGGAGGGGGTGGGCGCTTGGGGGGCTTGAACAATTCCTGGGAGGGCGTCTTGCTACTACCTGAGTGGAGTGCCACCATATGGGTTGGCGCTCAGCATACGGGAAATTTTCAGCTATAAAGACCTCCTAGATCGTTGGAAATAACACTTCCCAGGCCTTGTAAGCTGCTCTAAAGTTTCACAGCATCCTTTATTTTGAGATCCCCATGTCTTGATATGGTCATCAAATTGTTTAGAGAAATAGAAGAAAAAAGACAATCTGGTAAGTTGCTTTGAGATATCATGACATATCTCGGCCTATGCGCTATGTCACGTCAGGTTTTTCAGCAACTATAGCCTACTGCCGGTCCGCGGTCGAAGGGTCGTCCATGAGAGGTCATCATGGAGATTCGATACCATGCAGACCAATGAATGATATATTTTTCGCACAGTCTTGCAAGGTTTAAAGAAATAGCTCCTTACATAGTTGGCATGATTCAAATTCATCCAGATGCAAATTCATCAATATAATTGGTCGAGAACTTGCTAGAACAGTAAGCTGTCTGAATTAGCATCTTCAGATCGAATATGGGTTTGCTGAGTTAGGGAGCAACATGTTCGAAGTACAAGGACCAACCAATGAACACATTTTTAACATAAGAGGCAGAGATAAGACACTTTAGCAGAAATCATTATGTCTTCTTTCTGTTTATTACTGATAAATGCAAATATTTTCATTAAAAATCAATATGAAATTTCATGTTACTTTCAGAAATATATAAACAAAGCAACTTCAACAACTTCAGCTCATTCCCATTCATGCTATCAGCTAGAAAATTCACCATGAGGCACATTTTCTATGAGGCATTGATGTGAATACCACTGACATAACTTGTGCTATTCAAATGGATAAAGGGCTTGGTCAAGTCATGAATAAGGCTCTGCCCCATATATTGCACATGCACAAAAAGGGTTACTGTACATGCAATACTTTTTTGATGGGGGAGAGAGGGGGGGGGGGGGGAGATGTGGTAACATGTTGAAAAGACCACATCTTTTAATTTGTCATTTTTCTTTTGAACATATGCAAATGCTAGAAATGAAAGCACTTGGAAATTTCTTAAAGAGATAGGCAGTTGTTGCCCTTGCACTGCTTTGAAGTCTACACCACTGTAAATATTGTTGAAGGAGTGGAGTTCTGCGAATCTTTTGATAGTCAAGTAATACATTTTTCTTTCACTGTTTGTTAAACAGCTCCTAGCAGTAATATGCATTTGCACGACATTGTATCTGAGGTTCATTATGTAACCGGTGTTTTCTACATACAGTCAAATTAAAAACCAATGTTAAACTTGTTCACCTGCAATGGTCTAAATTCAGAAAGTACATCAATATCATAACTCTTTTGCATGTTGTATAACAGTACTGAATTTGAAGTGGATTATATTTATCAATGAATATAGCAATGTTTTGGGTAAAGCAATTAAAGCATCCACTTGAACTTCATGTTTTCCTTGCACTGTTTGCTACTTCCTCCTATCTAGTTTCGAAAGGGACATATAGAAAATGCTCAATACCTCAAACAACATTATTTAACCTTGTTTCCCACAAAAAATGTTCTGTCCCAGTTTCTGTAAACTACTCGGGATAAATGGAGGGGTGGGGAGGTGTTGGACAGGTTGGGAAACTAAATATTTGACAGATGTTGTATTTGACAATAAAATTCACCTTCCAAGGAAGTAATACAGTTCTTTAAGTGTCATTTTATGAAGGACATGCAGTATGTAACGATAGCAGAATTGGTTATTGCCTCCTGCTGAAATGTCCAATAAAGACTTGCAGTATTGGAATGTTCATCAGATTCCTCATTTATAGAAACATCTGTGTTTATTGAAACTTTCCTAGGATGTTGCCAACAAGATGCAGTTGAAGTCTACTGTACCTTGTTGTCAAAGGTGGAGCTCACAAAAAGTCCTATCAACTAGTCTTATTCAAGCAGTGGCAACATATGGGAAAAAAGAAAAGCAAACTATGGTACAATTTTGTTAATATTATTTTGAACTATTTATCCCAACATCCTATCCTCCTTTTAAGACTTTTGCAAGCTTGTAAACCAGTTACAGCACTCATGCAACATGATATGACAAAGGTTCATTGCCAGAACATGAAACTAGCAATTTGATGTAAATTTGTTAAAATAATGATGAAGTTAATACACTGAAATATTGAATGGGGCTCAAAAGAGCTTAAGAAGTCTTTTGAGGTACAGTTCTTGTTCTGATAAATATATTAATTGCCCTAAGATTCAGCTATTAAAGCAGCTACTAGTCAGATACTAGATAGTATGGGATCATGAAGGTTTTCAGATTTTACCTATATTGGCCTCAAATAACCTTTGACTTGGCTAAGAGCTCAGCACATGATACACCTGCATACAAACTTCCATTCATCATTCCAATATTGAACTATCATGTTAACATGGCTTTCAGATTCAGATATCTAGTTATCTCACATGGGCTTCTGCTATACTGTTTATGGAATAGTACTCAATGTCAGAAAGCTATATGCACTACATATGACTACCAACTTTTCCTTGTTGAGTTAGATGCTCTATGTTACTCTACTGACCTTGAGTAGCCTTGACCCTCAATGAAGCCAACACCTACTGAAAATTCCAGTATAAATATAAAATTAATGAAATGATTCAGAAAATACTTTAACAGAAAGGAAAACTATTATAAACACTTCTGTTCATACTGACCTCAGCGTAAACAATTTAGAGACCAAGAACATATGGTATAATAACTATTAGCTAACATTTCTTCCATCTACTCTGCAATTTTGAGAGAACAATAAGCAAAATTTATACAAAAGCAACCATGACAATGATGATGATTTGAAAATCTTAATGAGCAATCCTAAATGTAACTAGAATTTCACTTTTAGTAGAGCAGGGTTCTCACAAGCACGTTCTAACCTGGCGGTGGTCATGGTTTGAATATGATTTTGCCTCTCCCTGCATGGTTTGAAAGTTGAGCGCCTGGGCTGAACATTTATGAACCAGGAAAAGCTTGCTGCCACTTATCTGGTCCGAAAAAATTATAGCATGAGGTAAATTTCCTCCTGGGTGCATAATTATCATAACATTTCAAGAATTTTTACCAAAGGTGATCATATTTGAATATCTGGAGTCGGCTCGGACTTGAAGGGTCTTGGATTTGGCTCATACCAAGTGGGCTCGGACTTGGCTCAGACTCTGGCTAATTGGACTCGACTACAGCTCTGCCATAAATATAAAAAGATAATGGATTGTTAATAATTTATTATATGATGTTGAGAAGGTAGAGACTTAGAAAGTTAAATCCTAAATGTAATGGATAGCATTAAACTCTTCGTTTCACTAACAAAAGGATTCTCAAATACAGTACTAGCAACATTACAGCTAAAATAATGGATCACCAATACGATGCAGTGAAGAAAGGGAGTTTAATAAAGAGCATCCCTCAATGTAATGACTAGGATAAAACTCTTAGTTTCACTAACAAAAGGATACCACATGCAGTACCAACAAGAGGGATGCCCATTATATTGAGGGTCCACTAGACTTGCTAGACCCAACACCTCCATTGTGGGAAGCATTATTGAGCATCTAGTTAGCATTTATTGGGTAACTGAAGTATTGAAGGACCTTGGTGTCTCCCCTCCCAGTAGTTTTATAACATTTATGAACCAGGAAGAGCTTGCTGTCACTTATCTGGTCCGAAAAAATTATAGCATGAGGTAAATTTCCTCCTGGGTGCATAATTATCATAACAGTTCAAGAATTTTTACCGAAGATGATCTTTGGTATCTGGAGTCGGCTCGGACTTGAGGGGTCTTGTATTTGGCTCAGACAAGATGGACTCGGACTTGGATCGGGCGCTGGGTAATTGGACTCGACTACAGCTCTGCCATAAATATAAAGAGATAATGGATTGTTAATAATTTATGATATGATGTTGTGAAGGTAGACACTTAGAGAGTACTCCTAAATGTAATGGATAGCATTAAACTCTTCGTTTCACTAACAAAAGGATTCTCAAATACAGTACTAGCAACATTACAACTAGAATAGTTGATTACCAATACGCAGCAGTGAAGTAAAGGAGTTTAATAAAGAGCATCCCTGAATGTAATGACTAGGATGAAACTCTTAAATTCACTAACAAAAGTATACCACATGCAGTACCAACATAGGGGGAGGATGCCCATTACATTGAGGGTCCACTAGACTTAAGGTTTGCTAGACCCAACATCCCCATTGTGGGAAGCATTATTGAGCATCTAGTTAGCATTAATTTTGTAACTGAAGTATTAAAAGACCTTGGTGTCTCCCCTCCCAGCAGTATAACAACTGGAATAATGGATTGGTGAAACAATGTTTTATTTGATACAGTGAAGTAAGGGAGTTACATGAATAATAGTTAATGCAATGAATATGATTAAAATCTTTGTTTTACTAACGAAAATTATTCTCAAATACAGCAACATAAGAATTTGTATAAATGGATTATTAATAATGAATTTTATGATGCTGTAAAGGAAGAAAATTCATTAACAAATTTTAATTTGTATGCTGCATGTCATATACCTGTCCAGAAACTAAAAAGAAAAATTCAAACTCATAGAATGCACCGTACCTGGCTCCAAGCAATGACATATAAATCTAGTCCTCATTATATCTACAGAAGTTGTTTGTCCAATTTGAATCGAAAGCCTTTCCTTTCATTGAAAATTTTGATCTTCAGTAAAAATATTCTTCTGTCTGCAGATTTTATTGATGACAGTACTTCCTTCTCTTGTGGAGAAATTCCATCAGCTCTCGTTAACCTACAATGAACCAAAACAACATTTTAATCATATGTCAAAGTTTCACTGAAGTACATTCCATGTAAATATTTTTTTAAAGCCTCACATTTTGATATTGACATTGTTGCAAAAGGTACAAATAAACACATCATAATCAAGGTTAAAATGTGATGGTGTGTTAACACCTCAAGTCTTTGCTTCACAATCCTACCTACAATTCATTCCAGCCTGCCAGATGGCAGATTTACAGTACATTTGGTTTTCAAAGACTACACATAAAGTCATTTCAATTCTGATAACATTCTATGATGGTGGAAGTAGCAAAGTAAACCAAAAGGTTTGGCAGTGGACTTGGTGGGAAGTGGAAAGTCTTTCTTACATTACTTTGTTAGCTGTGCCTTAGATCGTTTACAGTTTTTGAAAATAAACAGCAAATTTTCATCATCTTTGTCTGTGTTGAAACTTAGTACAGTAAATTTATATTATGTATAGTGTGTGTTGATCAGACTTAGAGGATATTAAAGGGAAGACTTTAGAAAACTAACTTCAGGTCATAGGGATTTAAAATATATCTCACAGTCAATACTTAATGAATATTAAAGACAACTGGGATGTTTGCAATATATGCTTGCGGGAGCTCCTTATTTCCATATAAGCCATTTCTCTCTGCATCCCATGGTCAGCATGAACCAGCAGCTCAAAGTTACAGTATTTTAATATCCTGTGTCGACCTTGAAATTGCAGCCCTGTACTTCTTGCAACAAAGTGGAGCATATCTGCTGTGGTGTTCTCATTCTGCATTCATGCATTCCTCAAATTGTGCCAAATTTGAGCCATCTTTTCTGACAAGAGAATGAACATAAATAAGTCCAGATAATTGTTTCATAAATTGCAAGTGGAAGTCTTGACAGTGCAGTTCCCTATTTGATGTCAATACTTAGTGTACATGTTGTCCAATATTCATGTCAGTTTAGTTAATTTAGCTATCACTTTTTTCATGGAAACCGCATATGCAACAATTGAGAAAAATGCCACACTATTTAGTTTGAATATTGATCTACTATTTGGTATGTAAGTTGTACCCAGGAATTTAGCATGCAATCACTTCAAGAGATTGACTGAGTATTCATGCATGGTTCAATGCCTCATCCCGCATGCAGTTCATTTACTAAAAAATTGCATGCACCCTAGACTATGTATACCGGTACATTTAGTCCCTCAACGTATCATTTGGGGTTTAAGCTCAGGACTACTCGTGTACACAGACTTTGGCATTATGACTGAGTTCATTTTTAATGTTTGGTTTCAATGATGTTGAAACTTTCCACTCACGATGGCATATGTGTGCGTGTGCATTGGTAGGATTACTGTGTTTGTGATCCTAGCTTGTAAACACAGTTTCTCATGACAGTAAGCTTTATTGGACAGATCTCATAGTTGGTACAGTATGTATGTATAGATGCATCACAAGTACAAGAAGCCTATTGTTTTTGGTGAAGGTCAAAGGTAATTTAGGTAAAAATGGTCAAATTGTGAAAACTCAATTTGAAGAATGGATAGATCTATTTATTGGTATGTCTAGGCCAGTGGTTGGGTCAACAGGGCAAACTTGTGAAAACCTTATTTAAACCATGCGTCTCAAAGCAGGGTACACTAGCTTGCAGAGATATATAATGTTTAGTATCATGTTATATCGCTACAGAAGGCTTTCAGTGGTCTTTTTAGATCCCCAACTGTCACTTTGAAAATGTTGTTTATCACAGTTCTCAATAGTTTTTTGCTGTATATTATTAAGATACAATAAGTTGTACATGCAGCCTACACATATACAGTAGCATACATGTCAGATTGACAAATTCATAAAATGAAACTTATTACATAATGGAAACCATGTGCAGTGCAGTTTGCATAATGGTGATCTATTTATACACCCAACCAGCTAGTATCGGATCATAGCAACATGTTACCACATGTATGCATATAAGTGTTTTGTCACACAGTACAGTTCTAACATCATACAAGGGAGTTTTATTTGTTCCATAACAACTCTGATCATAATAGCCTGTTCGTGCAGGGAGTTGTAATGGAACAACTCCCTGGTTTGTGCTATGGACATGAGAACTATCTAGTGCCTGTTGAACATTAGTCTTGTGCATTTTCATGTTACTTACTAACACCAAATTACTGCACACAGATGGTCATTTTTAAAAGTATGAAAACTGAATACAATCAAGAGCTTTTATTTGGACATGATACCCAATATGAAACTACTTTAGTTGCACATACTGTATGTATGCTGGTTTTATCATGAATGATTTTTATAGGAGCCATGATTTTTTTTATTTTTTATGAAGTAGGTCTGGATTCCCTTGGCATTATAACCTGATTGAAATTTAACCTCTGTGATTGCACTAATATGTGAGACCATTGATCAACCTAATTAATAGCTTTTAATGATGAAGACACTGATAACAATTTCATAACTTATTAGTGTGAACACAATGCAAGGTTCAATGAGGTACTGTTTATTTCCTTAAAATGCATAGTTGGTGGTTTTTCAACATACTCTAATCCTTTCAAATATGTTACATTGAATCTTTACACTTTTCCATTGAGATATCACAGACTGTGTTTTTTGTTATGGGACTCCGTAAAACTGGATCAAACCTAGCAATTTTGGACAAGGAATTTGCTCTTTTTGCAAAAACTCCTAAGTGCTCAAGTGACTGTACAGTAGGTCACCCTGTGAAGGCATTGTGGGACTTTGAGGAATACTTTTGATCAAGCTATTACTTCAGCACTATTAACACTACCCACATCATAACGTTAATATCAAAATGCCTAAATTACTTAGCCATGATTGCGTTGTTATTCTAAAATGAATACTCAATTGTTTACCTTCAGCCATGATTCATCCCATAGGTGCAGGGGGAAAAAACTCATGTTACAGTACAAAAAATTGTTGTACACTGCTACACTGAGGCCCTGTGTGACTTAGTTCTCTGAATCAGAACCAATGACACACCACTACTACTGTACGCACAGGGCTTAGTGATGCACACTAACACATATAGAGAATATTGTGGGGATGAATATTGTACTGAGACGGCAAACGTTTTCACATTTTTTACTTTTGTAACTCGTTTATGGAATCTGTCAGGCCCTTTCTTTTACTGTAGTGTTCCGTTTGCTTGTATATCTGTTTTTGTGGAGTTGTGACTTTCTGACTGCCTTATTTTATGTCAGAGAGATTGAGACATACCCAAAGATTTATATTTCGTGAAATGGTTCAAAATTGCATCGCACGAATGCAAGTTCTTTCATACTCCTACATTGACACATCTGTCAATGAGCTTACTGTAGTGAAGGCCTAAGTAAACATCCATTATCTTTGGATGCTGTTTGCTATGCTCTGAGCCTCTACATTCAGAAAGGTCAGGTCCCAGAGATTAGTGGTATTATATTGAGGTAATTTTGGTTATTTTTAGGGAGTAAGATTTCCAAATGCCCCAAAACATGCACAAAAACAATTTGATCAACAAATACCTGAAATGGATTCAAACTCATGAAATATTTAACTCTGCTTGGCAGCAAAAAGTTATGGTTGCCTGCTGTATAGTTGCTAGTACTAGCTACAGTAGTAGTAGGCTAGTATATAGTAATAGTAGCCTGGTATAGTCAGTATTGCGAAGTTCGCCATACTGCGAAGTTCGGGCACCCTAAGAAATACACGATTTTCACCATGAAAACCTACAGGAAGAGCCAAATTTCACCAAAAAGTACGAAGCTACAGTTATTTTCTCTCCAAAATGACCCGTGTGCAAGAAATTACTTACATATTTGTCAATAAAATGACGAAGATCTATGAAGTCTGTTATAATTACTGAAAGAGCAACTGCGCCCCCAATTTTATCACCATCGCCACACTGTGGGTTGCGCGTCCGAACTTCGCAATACTCTAGCAAGAAATACCAGTTCCACAATCACGAAGAATCTTCTTGGAAAACAACGTGAAAACAGTTTGCAGGAAAGAAAGTTTGGCCGTGTATCGTACTATAACAAAATTCTCCCACCATATGAAGTATATTTTCAAATGATTTATACCAGAAGATTTAGTTTTGGGGTGTTTTAAGTCTTAAGTGGCCGAACTTCGAAGTCACCATCCTACTAGTAGGCCTAGTAATATTTGGAGGTGCGTCAATTATTAAGCCTTTACTTTAAAAGATCTGGAAGATCACCAGGCTGCAAAATGTGTAGGTTGACCAGTCTGTTACAAGTATATACTTTAATTTATGTATCACATTTATATTCCGAGTATCAGCAAAGGCAGTAGCAGGCAGCTGTGATTTACCATAGCCAGTAATACTGATAGGTCCAATTTAGGGCTAACGTTAGGCCTAGGCTAGTCTACTCTAACTCTAACCATGGTCTTAATTTATTTGTGTTCAGCATGAAGGTATTTACTCTAAATGTTATTAATATATCCGGAACACTAGGAATTTACTTACAATGCATATACTGCACCAAAGTCCAAAAGCCAACTTCAAATGGGCAACGTTTACGGTAACCTGCGGCACTTTCCTTTGTAGACTACATGGCTAGGCCACATATAGTAACGTTGAATGTAGGCTATTGGGATAGCAACGATACGATCCGATCGACTGCCCTGCCACCGAACACAGAAAGAACTGCTTATGTGTGGGGGCGTTGTTTCGTTACGTGTAAATTTGCCAGTTAAAATAGAAACTCTTATTTTCTTCAATATCTCAATTTAATGGAAGAAAAAGTACAATTACGAAGATTTCAGTGTAATTAGAGGAACCTTTAAGTTTCGGAACTATATATAGCCGCATTTGGTCAAAATCGAGGTGTAAAGTTGGGATCAACATATATACCATGTTCGTAATTCTGTTATATACCCTTCGGAATTACCGCCACTTTTGAGGGGAAATTTTACCCTTTAAATGAACGATTTTTTTTTTGTAACTTCGGAATTGAAAAGTTTATGAGGTTTTCTCTTAACTCGAAATAATCATTCCTCAAAGGAAGTGAAATTGATTGAACAAGAAGACCCTAGACTTAGGTTTACCTGGTGTCAGGTAAACCTATCCCCGAGGTAAACCTAAGTCCCAGCTCTAATGCGTTGAAGTAAACAAATATACCAATGTATATATATATATATATATATATATATATATATATATATATATATATATATATATGTATATATATATATATATATATATATATATATATATATATATATATATATATATACATATGCAATCACAAAATATCTTAATTGTTCTGAACCACATTTATTTGTCTAAATATGGTTTAACTTTGTCCAAAGGATTTAAGTATAAAACAACTCCAAATATAGTATATACTTTAAAAGATGAAAATATAGGAGAAAACTTCATTATTATAAAGTTTTAGATGATTCCTCCCAGTTAGCTATGCTGCAAATATGAAAATAAAATGATTTTTTTTTACAGTCATTCTAGATTAACATAAGTAGTAAAGCTTCATCGACCGACGAGGTAGCGAAAATTGACATTAAAGTGCAAATCCATAATTATATATTTTAAAAGTGAATATTTCGAGAAAACATAAATCGATATACATTCAGTAACATTGGTATTGTACTCTATTGTAACTCCATGAATGATCGACACTGAAATCGAGGTAAAGTAATATTTTTTAAGTACTCTTTCAAATTGCTTTTATCCACATTGAACAGCTCGTGACTCTGACGTTCGTGGACACTTTAAATGCACAAACAAAGTCGCAGAGAAGGAAGACATGCAGGTACATACTGCAAATGAAGGTAAGATGGACGGTGTAAACCTTTCTTCTAGTTCACGGACAATTTCATTGTAGAAACCGTTTCATAAAATTATACAAAATATTTCAGGCTTGATAATATAGAAAAAAATAAAATGTTACATCAAAAGCACACGCGTCAGTCCTAATTGTTTTACTTTTACTTAAACCATTTACGAATGTTCAAAAAGAACATACCTAATGGACTAAAATGACCTTGTTTTCATTTTCCTTCACTAGGCAACCATCTCTTAAAAATTAAAAGGCCATTAAAATATCATTTTACACCAAAAATGCGATATCTACCTAATGAGTGGAATAAATGTTATACGTCACTTACCTTGAAAATACTAGTAAAAAATTTACAAACACCTTACTAAAGCAGAATATCTCCAAAAGGAACGAGACAGAAACGAAGACAGAAACGACGATTAGACTTACATCTCAATTAATAACATTGGCGACTCAGCATCTATATCTCAATTTGTAGGCCAGCTATCAATTTCCGTCAATTTGTTTTGAAATTTAATGTCGACGACAGAACAAATATTTAATGTGTTCTCAGTATATGAACATGTACCCCAACAAAACACCCCAGTATATATAAGCAGTTTTTATTGTAACATCAGATTATTCAGCGTTAGATTAGTTTCTGATTTTAAACGTCACCATGCTTGATTCAATCAAGCACCCTCTCACTCCACCCCACCCCCACCCCACCACCTCCTCCGATCCGCCTCATTGGGTAAATTTCTAGAAAATCAGACATTAAGTAAAATATAGAAGCATTTGGAAATTATTCATAATTCTGTTTCACTCCTTTCTCCCATGATATTAAACGTATTCTAGTTACCAGTGCACTTTGTTTAGATAATGAGGTTACCTCGCCGTTGACACCACGTCATACACCACGCATAGAATATTTAATCAATTCTATTCATTGAAGAGTCGTATATATACGGCTCTGGTCCGTTGAGATGAACATTGCCCCCAAATACCTCTCATTTGAATCCTTCCTTGGCATTGTAGAACACTTCTTACTTTTGTTTTGTTTTGCCTGTAATACTTTCATTGTGAAACTTAGTCATCATGTTAAACGCGGGCCTAGGCTGGATGTAACAATGTTGTAGGACTATAGCCATATGCCTAGGCTATCATGTGATTTTACACTGTAATTAGGGACTTCTGGCGATATTACCCCCCCCCCACCCTAGAATATGTTTGGTGAAGACAGTGGATCAAAGAAGATCAAACAACGAATATTTGGAATACTAATTCCGTTTCACTCCTTTCTTACATGTACTTACACACATATTAGTTCCCAGTGGACCTAACACCACGCCATACGCTACGACAAAAGAGGAACAGGACGTATCTACCACCAAGGATGGTAGGCTTGTTTGTTAATTTTGTTTAGTTAAATTCAATTTATTCCCACCTCCCCAAAGTAAAAAAAAAAAAAAAACATGTGCAATTTACTGTTAGTTAATGTACCTAAAGGAGAAGTAAGCCTAAAGACCATTGATAACATTATACACTTACTTTCATGGTTATCATAGGATAAAGATGCCCCCCCCCCCTTACCCCTGTTAATAATAATTTCAATCTGTTTAGAAAATATCCGTGTGTTTAATATTGCGAGATCTGTACACTGTTTGGAACTTAAGGCAAGAGCACCCGACCATAGAACATTTTTGGTGAAGACAACAGATCAAATAGAGAACGTTTGGAATACTAATTCTGTTTCACTCATTTCTACCATGACATTACTCACATTCCAGTTACCAGTGAACCTGGGTCAAGTAATGAGGGTACCTCGCTTCCGGTTGACGCCACATCATACACCACGATCCGTACAAACTGCCTTACGAGTAATGGCAGTGTTATTCAGGTAAGAATTAGTAATAGCTATGTTTCGATAATGTTTCGATGTAATTCAAATTTTTAAATGTTAATAGCTTTGCTATTCTTTACTTCATTAGCCAAGTTTAATTTTAAGAATTATTAGAATGCAACCTATTGAAAGTTTCAGTCCACTGTTGCGTTTTACATGTGAGTAATACAGATTCGAAAAATGGATAAAGAAATGATGGGAGCCAGATGGAAACATTAAATATTTGTTCATTCACCTTCATTTTCAATTTATATCATAACCTAATCGATAAGCCTGATTGTACAGTTGTTGACAATATACGGCGGATTTTAGTTTCAGGTTGTTTGTAGAATTGACGTGACATATTTGTTTGTTAACAACGGACATATAATTATATCTGCATAGAAAAATGTACCGTTGTACTCGTTGTTCTTGGTAAAGAAGACAAGAAAACACGCAAAATAAAGACAAAGGTTTTATCAACTGTACCATGAAACAAATATCAGTGAAGTGATTTGCGAGCTAATTTGGACCGTTATGTGTCTTCCCAGATACAGTAAAGTAAAACTGCATCTTGACTTAGCGTTTAGTGTGAAGTTTGTCTTTTTCTGAACAAGCTATATCATCTTCACGCACCCGCTCAATTTAGCCAAGTTGATTTACGCTATTAGAACCATTTGAATTCATAATAAGTTATTGTGCATTTGGAATACAGACAATTTTGTATCCTACATAATTTAATCTAAGATGATATTTTAAACCTATCTTGGAATCTTTGGGGAGGTTTAACAAGATTGCACAATTTCTTGTACGAGTTTGGTAGACAAAAATAAGAGTAAATAAATAAAGTAGCCTAAATTATTAGTGTTCTTTCTCTTCACTTTTGGAGTGTTGATTTTGGTAATGCCATATTATGATAATTACAATGCAAAATAAAGCTTGAGGGTGGAATTCTGTTCTCTTCTTGCAAATAAAATATTATTTAAGTACAAGTTTATTTGATTGGTGTGTGTGTCTGTTTGCATTGTTTCGTCTTGTATTTGAAAAGTTTTAACTAACCATTTCTCTCTGATGGTACAAGCCAGAAAATAGTATATTGATAGTATATTGTATACAGTGAACCACAGATCCTTAATTATATGTTTTTGTTTTTCAAATGTTTGTGTCCTAATTTTCCTGTCGGTTTCATTTAAATCATAATTTAACTTTTGAACTCTTATGACTGGATTTCTCTTTTGATTCAGAATGGTTCTCTTCTCGTGAATGAAGACTGTACAAGGATTTCAACCTGTGATAATGGAGTAATGAACTACAATGATCTCTACCAGTGTAGCTCTGATGCGGTTTGTGAAGTCCGTAACGATGTACGCAAATGTTACTGCATGAGTGGTTACCATGGTAATGGAGTGAATTGTACAAAACACATGACCGACTGTAAGGAGTGGTACGATGCTGGGAACACTACTAATGGTATTTATACCATCATACCAACTATCTGGAGTGGAGCATCATTTGATGTTTCCTGTAATATGACTGACGGAGGAGGATGGACGGTAAGTCTAGTATGACATCCTATAGTATAGACGATATATAGTATATATATATGATACGACTGACGAAGGAGGATGGACGGTAAGTCTAGTATGACATCATGTATTATAGACTATATATTGTATATGTATAATATGACTGACGGAGGTGGATGGACGGTAAGTCTACTATGACATCCTATAGTATAGACGATATATTGTATATGTATAATATGACTGACGAAGGAGGATGGACAGTAAGTCTATAGTATGACATCCTATACTATAGACGATATATTGTTTATGTATAATATGGCGGACGGAGGAGGATGGACGGTAAGTCTATAGTATGACATCTTATTGTATAGACGATATATTGTATATGTATATAATGACTGACGGAGGAGGATGGACGGTAAGTCTAGTATGACATCATATAGTATATACGATATATTGTATATGTTTAATATGACTGACGGAGGAGGATGGACGGTAAGTCCAGTATGACATCCTATATTATAGACGATACATTGTATAATATGACTGACGGAGCAGGATGGACGGTAAGTCTATTATAACTGCCTTTAGTATAGACGGTATATTTGATTTTCACTAGAGAGGGGAGGTGTGACACTAAACCCAAACAGCAACCCTATTCCACCCCAATAAACCCCACCCCAACACAACCGCACCCAGACACCACCACAACCCCGTATCTGCTCACCGTCTACAGTTTTACAGTGTAAAACTGTTCCTCTTTGCGTTATGATTTTCTACATTACTCATTGAGGTTGTTAAAAGGCATAATCATTTTCTTTTTTCATTTTAATACATTGCATAATTTACACTAACACTTTCCTTTACATCCTTTGACCACATAACCTGTGCAGTGGCGGAGCGTCCATATAGTCAGGGGGGAGCGGATGCCCCCCCCCCCCTGACGGACTCAAATGGACTGCGGGCCCCCTTTTCAGCTCTTTACCACTTTTTACTTATTCACGATTATTGACTTTTTTATTGCGCTCTCATCTATAAATATTGACATTTGTCACATTTTGTTGGTGTAATTTGGCGATGACACCTATTTAATTCTTCGTTTATCTGCAAATTAGCTAGGCCCGGAAAGGGTCATTTCCGGCGATCTAGGGAGTATCTTTACATAAAATTGTGTACGCTACGCGCCAACCTGTGGTGGCGCTCCGCTTAGATAGGGTTGAAAGCGTCCCTTCAGCCCATTCTCGCCCCCCCCCTGACCAATACCCCTAGCTCCGCCACTGAACCGATGGCGTTTTACGTTGATGAGTAATGCACTATAAGCGATCAGAATATGATATCCTATTTACACATGTGTAAGGTTGTGGGCATTTTTTACCTTATAACGTCATAGCTCACGTAGGAACCATATCCATTTTGACATTTAGATATATACAACAATGGGCCATATGCAGTTTTTACCTCTTGGAGTTTCACCTCTGACCTTGGGCGCTATGATGAATGTCTTTTCTTTTCCGGATTGAGAATGGGGGAGAAGTTGCTGACATATTTAGTTTAGACAACCACATGCATGTAATTTAGTTGCTTGCTTCAATATTTGAGAATAAATAACATCTCTTTTAAAAGAAACTGGTATAACAGTGTTACTATAATATTTTATCTCCCCATCAATCAGATATTCCAACGTCGCGTTGATGGTTCTGTTGATTTCAATCGGACCTGGATCAGCTACAAAGAAGGCTTTGGTGATGTCAGTCATGAGTTTTGGTTGGGTAACGATAAACTGTATCACCTCACCATTCAAGGCAATTATCAACTCCGGCTTGATTTCGTGACCAGAGATGGTAATCCACTCTATGTTAAATGTGACCGGTTCCGTATCAATAATGAGAGTGACAACTATCGACTGTCTAGAATTGGAGAGTACAGCGGAAATGCAGGTTTGTGAACAGACAATAAATGCTCAAACGTCGTAAAACAAATTTGGTCATGCCGGCCATGTTAATGATGTGTTCGTGGTGATAATCAAAGAGTAATATATATTATTATAACCTTATATATTCTATGGCGTCGGTGGAGTAACACCGATCGGTGGAGGGCGCAGACGGTATTTACAGGCTGGCATAATGACTTATCAATTTATAAAGATAGTTTATGGAGCCTAGCAAAAATAAGTGACTGCGATATAATCGATTAAGCAAACTCAATTTGATTTTCCCTTGATTTTTTCTCTCTTTCTTCTCTGAAATTAATACTATGAAATCAGAATTTAAAATACAATCAGTTAAATTATAGTTGTCGTTGCCTTAATTAAAATATCAATGTTTTTTTTTTTTTGAATTGTATTCAAACCTGTGATTGGTGGACAAAAGAACATCTCTAAAATAATAAGTATTAAGTAGCACATCGCTCAAACGAGCTATTCCCAAGTAAAGCCAGACAATCGATCAAAAAAAAATCGATCAAAAAATAATGTAAAACACTTATTTTCTTAACTTGTTCGAAATAATTGAGCGTAAAAAAAGTGAGCACCTTATAGTGATAAATGTGATGGGGCTTAAAGAAGCTTACATGGTACATTAAATATATTACAGACTGTAATACATACTAACACTATCCTTGCTAATTTTTACGATACATTCGCTACAGTAGTTTCGTTACCAATATTATTTTGTGGAAATATCAGTTGAACTTAATAATAATAATAATAATAATAATAATAATAATAATAATAATAATAATAATAATAATAATAATAATAATAATAATAATAATAATAATAATAATAATAATAATAATAATAATAATAATAATAGTAATAATAATAATAATAATCATAATAATCATAATCATAATCATAATCATACTAATCATAATCATAATAATAATAATAATAATAATCATAATAATAATCATAATAATAATCATAATAATCATAATAATATTCATAATCATAATAATCATAATCATAATCATAATAATAATATTAATAATATTAATAATAATAATAATAATAATAATAATAATAATAATAATAATAATAATAATAATAATAATAATAATAATAATAATAATAATAATAATAATATTTTTTTTTCCTCCTGTTTATTTCTTCGACAATATATATACAGAAACATACACTGTCAAATGTTATTTTGTTGTTACACAATAATTAAACTAGAATGAAGCTGTTTTTTAAGTCATCATATAAATAGCGTTTCTTACAGTACTGTTGAACTTAAACTGATAAAAGAATGTTTCCGTGTCTAGTTGTACATTTCTTCTTGAGCAATCAGAAATATAAATCTTCATATGTAATATCAGAAAATTATATGGACTATATTCCTGACATTGAAAACCAAAGAAAATATCTTCTTTCGAAAAGAAAAACTGCTTGTTCAATAGTCCTCTCTCGATATCTAAAATAAAATAGGAGACCAGGCTACAATCCCAAAAGAGGTGTTCAATAGTCTCTTCATGTAACTTACAAAAAGAACAATTTGGCGAGTCTACAATATTCATTTTAAAAAGCAATTTCTTAGTAGGGATAATTCTATGCAAAAATTTGAACTGAAAATATTGCAAACGTGCTTCAGTAATACTCTTGTATGGCATCCAAAACAACATCGCCCACTGCTCAGAATCAAAAGAATAAACAGTGTTCCACTTATTAAGTGAGGTGGGCAAAGAGGTTACCCCTTTTAGAAACACTGGATAAAGTATGTGGGAAACGGAATAATTCCCCATAATTTTCTCAAGTAAGAGTTCACTGACAGTAGGGTTATTATCGGTATCCTGTTAGCCGATTTTCCAATGACGAGGAATCGCTTTAATTAAACCCCAGTAGTGAATAAACGAAAAATTACCAATATTGTAGGTCCTAACAAAAGTAAGGAAATCAAGAGGTCTATTATTAACATCAAAAAAGTCGGCAATTTTCATAATCCCCTTTTTGAAAAGAAAATCATAAAAAATGGTCGTACCGTTAATTTTTACACTGGAATTATTCCAGATATACTCATTTCCAAAATTATTATTAGGTGGGGCATAAGATACTTCACACCAAGCATCCAAAACTTGGCGGAGAAAAATATTCTTAATAAAACTAATATCCGTTTTTGAACAATTACACTGGAAGAAGAATTTATTTCCATATGGCTTCAAAATGGTAGTGAAAAATATTTTCCAAGGGCTCTCATTAACAGAAAAATAACGGCAAACCCAAGTACATTTTAAGGATTTCATAAAACTATCAATGTGTGTAACCCTTAGTCCTCCTTCATCAATATTATTAATCATAGTACTCCTCTTAACCTTGTCAGGGCGCCCACACCAAATAAAATCGAAGATTAATCTTTCCACATCCTTAACAAAACTAGAGGGAGGGTTAGGTAAGACAAGGCATAGAAACACAAGTTGCGAAAGGGCAAGACACTTAACTATGGTATTGGGGTCATATCCCTGACAGACCACGAACGTAGGCATGATTTTAGTCGGGGTAACTTTGGAGTATAGTTAAGCTCAAACAAATCATTTCTATTGTTCGTAAAGAAAATGCCCAAATAGCTAACTGGAAGTAAAAGGCCAATCACGAGCAAAAGAGCCAAGAGGAAAAAGAACAGACTTATTATAATTGATAACCAACCCAGAGGCTTCCTTCAAGTCACTTAAAATTTGCAAACTTTTCTGTAATGAACCTCTAGAGCTATCTAAAACGAAAACAGTATCATCAGCATACTGTAACAGTTTGTAATTATAGTTTCCTACACAAAGGCCCCTTATTTCCTTATTATGCAAAACACTAAGTGATAAGAGTTCTGCACATAAAATAAACAAATAAGGACTCAAGGGGCAACCCTGCCTAACTCCTCTACCAATACGGAAGTAACCTGTTGAGTAGCCGTTATTGATTACGCAAGCCATACTATTATTGTAAAGTACAGAAACCCATTTCCTAAAATCTTCACCAAAATTAAAGTAAGCAAGGGTTTTCTGAATAAAACACCATTCAATCTTGTCGAATGCCTTCTCAAAATCAACAAAAAGCAAAAACCCTGAAATTTTACTGTCAGTTGTATACTCAATTAAATCCAAAATACATCTTATATTCTCGCCAATGAAACGACCCTTAATGAAACCAGTTTGTGTAGACCCTACCAGAGAAGAAATACAAGATTTAAGTCGAGTTGCCAAAACTTTTGCACCGATCTTATAGTCAGTATTGAGTAAAGTAATTGGACGGTAGTTTTGAAGTTTGTTGGAGTCTTTACCCGGCTTGAGAATTAATGAAATAACCCCACGGGATTGTTCAGACGAAAGTAGGCCTGTACGAAAAGCATAATTCAAACTTGAAACCATTTGAGGGCCTATTAAGTGCCAGAACGTTTTATAAAAAATAGTGGATAATCCATCAGAGCCAGGACTTTTATCATTTGGCATAGAACTTAATGCCATCGAACATTCTTCTAATGTAAGCTCCCCTAATAATAATGATAATAATGATAATAATAATAATAATAATAATAATAATAATAATAATAATAATAATAATAATAATAATAATAATAATAATAATAATAATAATAATAATAATAATAATAATAATAATAATAATAATAATAATAA
The DNA here is from genome assembly GCF_037975245.1 of Apostichopus japonicus. NCBI lineage: Eukaryota > Metazoa > Echinodermata > Holothuroidea > Aspidochirotida > Stichopodidae > Apostichopus > Apostichopus japonicus. The sequence continues at coordinate 20,106,067 of NC_092569.1, forward strand.
TAATAATAATAATAATAATAATAATAATAATAATAATAATAATAATAATAATAATAATAATACTAATAATAATAATATTTATTTTTTTCATCCGTATTTTATTTCTCTTCTCAACACAATATAAAACAGCACGGTGTCACAGCACCTTTGTATCAAATTATAATACTCCAATACAATACATGCTCCTAAACATTTTCAAAACAATTATCGAACTTAATCAATTTATGCTCCTTTTTCTCTTTGTTCTGTACCTTACAAAAGAAAATATAATATTTGGGAGAAAGCTCAAAACTACATTTCCACCATTTTCTAACAACCTCCTTCCAAAATGAATCAACATAATTGCAAAACCAAAATAAATGCTCCAGAGTCTCATCAAAATTGTTGCAAAAACTACAAGTTGGGGTGTTAGCAATTCCGATTCTATGCATGTACTGATTAACACCAAGAAATCGATGCAAGAATCGGAACTGAAAATACCGAACTTTGGGATCCCTGACAGCCGTATATATTAAAGAAAATATTCGTTGCCAATTCCAGTCGACTGTGCGATATTTTTCTTCCCATTTTAGTTTTGCCCTAGGGGTAGTAACCTTATCTTTAACTTAGTTCTCATATACACATCTATAGCTTTTCGGTGCGAATATGAACTTTGTCATACGTTGACAGTTAATATTTAAATTAGCATCATCACCCAAATTATTTCTCCAATACCTCGGGATTGCCGAAACAATACTAAAGTAATTAAGATAGGAAAAATGTTTAATGTCGTGCTTTTCCATGAAGTCCCTATACTGTAGTATGGTACCATCCTCATTAAAAAAATTACTAACATAGTACGCACCGGCTCTAAAAAGACTTTCATTGTAAATGATCTGTTTATCAATCTTGATAAAAGAATTATTTAGGATTATTTGATTGCCATAATTACCTACAGGAATATTGTAATTATAATGAGCCCAAGCTTGACAGACCTCTTTTACAAATACATTTGAAATATCATTAACATCTGTGTTCTGAAAATTACAATTGAACAAGAACTTACAGCCGTGGGCCTTCAAGCAGTAATCAAACAGATCCTTCCACGGTCTATGATTATCATCTAGATACATTTTAACCCAAGATGTTTTTAAACTTGTTGCAAACAAGGCGACGTCAATCATACGTAGCCCACCATCTTGTTTATTTTTTAAGAGAACGCTTCTCCGTATTTTGTCTGGCTTATAATCCCACATAAATTTATGAAACAACCTATTTATCTCTTGAAGAAAATTCACAGGAGGAGACGGCAACACTGTAAGGATATACATCAATTGGGACACTGCGAAAGTTTTAATAATAATAATTTTGCCTATAGGAGTTAAATCTCGCTTCGACGATAATAATAATAATAATAATAATAATAATAATGATGATGATGATGATGATGATGATGATGATGATGATGATGATGATGATGATGATGATGATGATGATGATGATGATGATGATGATGATGATGGTGATGATGATGATGGTGATGATGATGATGATGATGATGGTGGTGATGATGATGATGATGATGGTGGTGGTGGTGGTGGTGATGATGATGGTGATGATGGTGATGATGATGATGATGATGATGATGGTGGTGGTGGTGGTGGTGGTGGTGATGATGGTGATGATGGTGATGATGATGATGATGATGATGATGATGATGATGATGATGATGATGATGATGATGATGATGATGATGATGATGATGATGATGATGATGATGATGATGATGATGATGATGATGATGATGATGATAATAATAATAATAATAATACGACTTTTAATGCGCACACACCACTAAAAGAATGTTCATGGCGCAATTAACAATTAGAAATAATACAAATAATACATAATAATACAAAACAATAAAAGCTTTTGTCATTAAGTGGGATTTGATGCTCTTCTTAAAGTTAGAGAGAGTAGCTGCTTGTCTGATTTTTAAGGGGAGTTGGTTTCATAAGCGAGGGGCAGAAACAATAAATGACCTATCCCCCCAAGATTGTTTGGACTTAATTTCAGATGATAAAAATTGAGAGCTGGATCTTCGATTACGAGAGGGGACATAAATATAGTCAGAAATATACATTGGACCATATCCTTTAAGTGATTTATAAACCATAAGGAGAATTTTATACATAATACGATATTTTACAGGTAGCCAGTGCAGGTTTTTTAAGACAGGATGGATATGACAATGCCTATGAGATTGAGTTACAATACGCGCAGCTGAGTTATGGATTAATTGGATTCTATGAATCTGTTCTTGTGGAAGACCGAGAAGTACGGAATTGCCCATATCCAACCTTGAAGTGATAAAAGAATGTACAATTTGTTCAGTTGCCTTATCATTTAAATATTTTCGTAATTTGTAGACGCCTCTGAGATGAAAATGAAGCAGAACTTGTTATTTTGGAAATGTGGCGATTCATAGACATATTGGAATAAAAAATTACACCAAGATTAGCGCATGAGTGGAAGGGCGAACCTGAACATTACCAATTGATATGCATGGAAAGTTGATTTTAGCAAGCTGATGACAAGAACCAAAAAGCAAAAACTCACTTCTTCAAAACTTTCTTCATTAAGCTTCAAAAAATTACGTCTCATCCACAAACGGATATCATTGATGAAACTTTCAAGGCATCTGATGGCTTTAACACTCTCATCTTGAGAAGGACTGAAATCAATGTAAATCTGGGTATCGTCTGCATAAACGTGATATGAAATATTGTGCTTCATCAAAATTCTACGAATTGGAAGTGTATAAATATGGAACCACTGGGTTCCATGAACTTACTTAAGTACGTTTGTATAGACCATACACAGATATACGATAATGCTGATGGGACAATAAGTCAACAATGTCACAATATCCGTTGTAGCAGGATACGTCTTAATTTAAAATCACTCTCGTAGGACGAATCCAAGTCAATTTAAAGTTTTATACTGAGCCTATGATAGCAATTTAATGTTCCGCCATATATGTACAGTCCACGGAAGCTTTGAAGGCACACCAATCTCATGGTCATATTGAGAAGAAGTAAAAAGGAAGCCATATGTTTCGGCTGACGTACGTGACACGTTAAGATCGTAGGATAATATAGACAGATGGAGAAGTATATATTCATTACAATGTTAATAATAATTAGTGAATAGAATTTTTAAATATATTTGGATGTCGAATATGTTTGGACTAAGTCTGGCAATTTATTTCTTTATACGTAAGCTGCAAGTTGTCATACCATGGTAATACACGTTATAATGATAATAATTAAATATTTCACACAAGTTTTATCAATAGTGATTTTTTTTTACATTGATTTCGCTTACGTAAACTATGAGTAACTCCTTACCCGTATAAAGTTTGCATTTTATTACCACTTTTATGTTTATAATTTTATTTTGTTTTTGTTTGTTTTAATTAATGGCATTAAATAAAAACAATCTTTCCGTATATTAGACAGTAATCTTAAAAAGTATACAGACCAAGCGTTTAACAGTTTGTCGGCATATCAAAAAATTAAACAAATGGAAAATAACAATGTCTTTCGGACAATATTCAAGTTTACTGTTAGGAACTCAAATGCAGGTGTAGCGGGAAGGGATTCAATTGGGGAGTGGGAAGGGGGGGGTGGGGGTGGGAGTGCAAAACCTTCCAGGGACAGAGAGGCATGTGACATTGAGTAAATCACGTCCGTGAGAAAGAGCCTATGTCAATTTTAGTTTTTGTTTTTCAACGGCACATTATTTTTCGTTAAAATTGTATTTAAGTTGTCAAAATTGAGCATTTGCACAAAATTGGGAGGGGTGAGAGATTCATCCCCAGCCGTGTGCCCGGATCTTCTTCCCTATTATTTTGTTTTTATCTTTTATCTTCAGACATTATAATATGATAATTGAGATTGGATAGTTGATAATATGATAAATCGTGATTTTTTGAGATAATTTCCCAACTATGATGCATATTACTCTATCACGACGTTCATTGTTTATGGTTTTATTTTCAACTCAATATGCATTACCATAATTAAAAAAATGCATTCATGTTATTGTTTAATATTCAGGTGGTGCTGGAGGTTTTAAGAATCGCTTGAACTATTCCTTCAGTACCTCGGACAAGAACAATGGAGGATGTTTGGATGACTACCATTGTGGCTGGTGGTTCCGGGAATGTAAGAGATCTTGCCTCAATGGTGACTATCATGCAGCACGAAATGTAAAGTCAGGTATATCCTGGTATACATCGTCTGGTTATTATGATAATATCAAGTATACTGAGATGAAGATAAGGCCTGTCTAGTGCGTTGTAGATGTTTAGAATAATCCTAAGCTTTGAATAATCTAGAGATAACTTAAACATCATACACAGAGAATGGTGATAAACTGATCACCATCGGCAGTGAAACAAGTCATTAATGTTGACAATAAGGAAACAAGACACATTAAAAATAGTTAATTGTTAAATATCCGTGTTTAGACATTCTGCTATCATTCTTATAATGATGCATATTTAATGTTTGTAACACAGAGTGAACCTGTAAGTATTTTGGTAAATAGCTACTATATTCCCCTTTATATTACTCTAATATGTTATCTGTAGACATTACGATTCAAGTAAGTGTCCCGAAGTTACCAACTTCCTTATTTTGCTTTGTTGTCGTTTTTTTTTTTCTGTTTGTTCCTTTGGTTTTGTCAATTATGTTATAATAACTGGTTACCTTTCACACCTCACATATCAATAGTGGATTGAATGATGTGTTAATTGTTGCCTGTAGTTTCTGAATGATAAAAACAGATTTACGTTAGAGCTGATAATTATAACCTCAGCTGACAGACTTACTTAGAAACAGAATTATTCTGGTACAGATGCTTATTAGGCAAATTGAATTAGGATAATTGTTCTATTGTACAAGGTTGCAGTTTGTAGGTTAAATTCATCGGTTATTACAAAGTGATAGGTAAAATAATGCCTTTGTTTTAAATTGTAACTTACATACTTTCTCACCAGGATTTCATCATCTACTCTGGCTGTATTGTAACAAACTATAAATAAATTCAAAGCAGGAAAAATTATTTTTGTTAACAATCTACATTAATGATTATAAAACAGTCTATGTACTATCATTCTTTATCAAACTTCTCTGTCGATCGAGAAATGATAGCAAATTTATTCGAGAAATATCCGCGAAGAAGAAGAAAACAGAAAAGAACATCAAGAAAGAGAGATTAATATTAGTATTTATTACGTAACTTGTTGTGGGACGAAATTAGTAATAGTCTCACAATTGTAGGCAAACACGGATAATGCCGGTCAAAGAATTGGCTAAGATTTAATTTATTCGCTGATCATCAATGGTACAGGCGAAGCAAAGACATATCAATTATCTATTTCTAGTTAATATCCATCCTCTTTCCCTTCCCTTCTCATCGTGTTCAATTATCATTGAGTATCATTTCACTTTAATCTATTACAAATGATGATAGAAAGAAGAATAAAATCATTTTTTAACATTTATTTATAAATGTCATTTGAAGATTCGTTGAATATATGTAGTCACTCAAAAGTCAGCTTATTTCTTGTTATTGCCCTCTCTTCGTCGTTCTTTCTGTCTCCATTATGTCTCCAAAATCTCCTCCCTAGTTTTAAACAATTCCAGATTAACCAACCACTATCGTGCAACAGATATATTAATAGGGTTATCCATCCGTAATATGCCAATGTACTTAATTCCCGACTCCCAAATCTGATAATTTACATAATCCGTCCTCGATATATCACTTTAGAAACCTTTTGTAGTTTCCATCCTTAAAGATACTGTCATTATCCATCCCCCTCCATCCTCCCCATCAGTATCGGAATCAGTTTCCCTACATCGGAACCAGCTTGAACGGTCCCACTTCTTCCTTTTTAAAATCCTGGATTCGCCTCAGATGACAATACGTAATTGCAATGACTTATGACTGTTAAGTGAATGTAGTATTAAATTTGACATTTTCGAGACAATTAAGGACAATAAATCTTTAGTGTGTGTGTGTGGAGGGGAGGGGGTGCCGGGGTGGTTGCAGGGGTTAAGCTGGGCTATCTAACATATTAAATATTCATTGTCACCGGGCTACTAAAATAAATATGAACATCACAAATGACACTCAGTTACACATATTTGACATTATCTTTCATGAGAGTTGCTCTCTTTCTCTCAAAGTATTTAACATAACATATGGATAGTTTAAAAAACACATTTTAATGTGAATTGATTGCCTTTTACTGATTTTCCACCTCAGTATAATTATTCAACACAAGTAAAGAATAACACTTATCCACTGTTTATTATTATCACATGAAGTTGATCTCATAGTCTTTAGTACGTCAATATAGGTGAAGAGTTGATATATTTCGAGGTCGGATAATTACTGTAGGCTGAGCAAAGGGCAGAGGTATACTATTATCTTTAATTTGTTCTTATTTGGCAAACCTAATATCACACTAAACCAAAAACATCCCAAACTGGAATTTATTTTACCAAAATAATCCTCCAGCTAAACTAACTTGAATTAATTACGTTAGACTGTCTCTGATTGGTGAATAATTAGTCGAGACCCTAACTTTGGGGGACTTACGGACGCGGCACAGCCGAGTTCATTATTGCGTAAACTGTTGGGTCGAGACTGCTTGTTCACCAATAACAGGCAGCCTAAATTAAATTATTCCTAAAATAACGGATGGTCAGAATATGATGTCATATCATCCAATCATATACGCAAGAATGAAAAATAACATATAGGAAGAGTATGTATGGGTCATAACATGGGTCCGTTTGCTGGGGAAGGTTAATGTATGAGTGGTCTGCATTCGATAATTTGATATTATGCAATAATAACTCGCTTCTGTTTCCTTAATGTATGATGACGTTATGTCCAGCTAGTTAGCGGGCAAAATACTTCTTTGAATAACACCTCATATGTAATTCTTTTAATCCTCTTTTATTTTCGTTTTTTTCTTTATTTCCCCACTTTCTCAGGAATGACAAAGATATACCATACACCCACAAAACTTATAATATTTAGCAATTAATCCAGTTTCACCAACTAACAGTATAAAATTAGTGTGCGTTTGATATAGAACTAACATTAAACATAAGACAACTATAAACATGTTAATGTACAGAATCATCCAAGGAATGTAATCAATGTCGTTTTACAAGCTTATTATGGATGTGAAATTCTATGGTTGCATTGTTATTCAAATTGGAAGTAACGCTGGAAAAATATACATAGTAGTGAAATAACTTTTTGATAGTGTGCCTTCTCTCGGGTCGAAGCCTAGCCTAATCCCTGTCCTCAAAGATCTCGAGAATATCTGACAACCGCAGAGTAAAGATAATTGGTTTATACTTCATATATCTCATTTTTTTTCTTTATGGCTGACCCTGAGTAAATCTCTTAGCGTTTAAAGGTATCTTGCTCTCAAGACTGTGCTATTGGAAGTTGGAATTGAAGGGTGCATTAAACTATTCACGTCCTATATCAAAATGTTCGTGGATCATATCTTAATGATTACTTTTGGCAGACAATTGATTTTGTTGTGCTGTAAATCGTTAAACTAATCCCATCAGTCAATATTGTACATTAAACCATTTGAAATGAGCCTTTAAACATCTCGCGTCAATAAATTAAATTGGGATGCCGACTTTGTCTAACACGTTGACCATTGGCTCAGTTCATCAATTGCACACAAAATCTTCATAGGAAAACATGTTGTGGATAAATGACATGTTGTCAAGGATATAATAATAAAGTCTTCCCCTTTATCTTAAACTAAGGGAAATCGAAAGTAAGATTCTGCCAAAGTCATCGTTTAGTATCTAACGGATGATAAATTTGTATCGTTATAGGTTTTTTCCTGGCTTTAATGTTATTGCTCTATATGAAGATATTAAAATATGAAGGGGTTTGACAACCGTCTTTGTTATCTTAAACTGCAATTTGTGTTGAATTTGATTACACATTGGTGGTAGCACACTCAAGCGATGAAGGAAAGATCTTTACGGTGGATGGAAACGTTACCCTGTTGCTTCACTCCAAGAACATAGCAAGGGTTTCAAATGTGAAAACATCACATTACCGTTCCTGGGTAAAAAGTTGTCTTAGTTTATATTAACTATGACAGTACAATAATATGAAATAGCCCAATGTTTGTATCCAGCTAGGTATATTTCTTATAACAGAAGCCGTTACCCAATAATCCTTTAGTATTATACGCTTTGTTCAGAATATCAAAACGTTAAAATTCATTTCATGAAAGCATGTACACATAAATATACTTTAATTTGTAGTTGATTGAAACAGGTCTAATATTCATCATTGTTTTGCAAGGAACGAATATGAAATATCTATTCTTATATCATCTGGCTTAGTTGCATGTAAAGTATTGTATTATTTTTCGTTTTTTAGGTTGATTGCCTTTTTGACAGTTGGAACATTCTGAAAGGGAAAGTTGAACAAACGAGAAATCCTTTTCTAAACAGACAATGTCATGAGAAGGTCTTGTTCAGTTTTGCTTATCCTCAGTTTTCTTTCAACCCAAATTTGATTGAATTGAACTGACACATATATAATGGGCATTCATATCCATGGATTGCTATGATTATTTGTACTGCCTATTGTGTTACATAATTATATTTCACAACTGCTAGCACAATGGACACTATGTGTTGTAATGATAAATGCATGTGGCGCGTACCGAGCGACATTCGATATTTTTTGAAATGATAACTTACTGTGGGTCACTGTCCAAAAAAGACGAAGATGGGACGAAGAAAAAAGAAAATAAAAAAACCCAAATCCCCTCCACACACACCTCACCCACATCCCCACGTCCCCAATGACTATAAACTAAGTTACAAATCATATTCTGAATTATTGCATATTTCATAGAGACGAACGTCACGACTTGCGTAATGGTCACTCGTTGAATCACAGCAACTATCGTACCATGCAGATATATGCGTGCCAAAATGCACCTTCCATGTATCATGATCGTTGTTTGTTCTTTGCTATAATAATCTTACTGTTTAAACTTTACCCCTTAACCCGCACTATTCAGAATTGTTCTCCTTGAATGTAGCATACATTATAGTGTTAGAAGCAGAATTATGATAACATGAACTAACATGCTCAGTTGCAGTCACACTTTCCCTTTGCAAAGAACTAGGACCCTGAAGTTGTTCGAAAAGTCGTTTAGCATTTAGAAATGTCGAATTAACATCATCACTATCTGTGGAGTGAACATCATTGATTCCCCTACGAGCTGTCGTGTCCCTTTCAATATGTTCTTCCCCTTCTTTATTTAGAAAAACTGTCCTCTTTTTTCGACATTTAAGAGTGTCTGTTTCATAGTTGAGTTTATCTTGCGTTAGGCAATCTGTCACACCTGGTATTTGATGCGCTCTACATACCTCAATATCAACGACAGCGTAAGGCTCTATGAGTTCATGGAAGTATGTTGAACTATTTTCGCAGTTCTCGTCTTCTTCAATATTTTGAATTTCATCAACCTCTTCATGATCCTGAGAAGATGGAGAACTAGATGATTTCAATATTTCTTTTACTGATTGGTCAAAGAATTGACATGAAGCTCCTCTACATGTCTTGTATGTCGCCACAGCAGGTTCAACTTCAAGATTGCTATCTTCAATTGCAATATAAGTGGAAGGTTGATCCATATCGACAGGAGCAGATATTTTGAAGGATCCTACGTGATAAGAATGTCTAACACAGCATCTATTCCTTTCCATTGTAATTCCATCTTCATTATCTACATTAGAGGCGTCACAGTTATTTATTCCGCTACTTGTGCGTGACAAATACGAATCCAGTGGACACTCCCGTGCTCGTCGCCACCATCGTGTTATGCTCCTTAAAACAGTTGGGCGGCATCTGTGAATAATAATATGAAAAAAACATGAAACAAGACAAGAACAATAAAGAACCCTCAAACTAAAACAGTATATTCATCTTTGAATACTCCCTCGTCTTTCACTTCCTATATCCATCGGGCCAATATTTAACCTGCACTAACACAATGACAGTTAAAATTAACGTCGTGATTCTTCTTAACAATTTCTAGATTTGCAGCATAGACATTGGTAATACAGGAATAAGGTTCAAGACAGGGATTATTCAGATGATCGGCTGTTTTGGTAGAACCTGGTCTAAATCCTCCCTATATTCACAGTCATTTTTGGTCAGTGTTTCATTCTGTAATTTTCCCAATGTTGCTCTTTGCTTTTATAAAAGAAAATACTGCATAATGATTATGCAGCTTCCTAGAGTTATCCAGTCCCCAAACTATGGCGTCGAGCTCATGCGTATGACAAACGTTTGACATAGACCATTCTATACTTACTTGGAAATGAAATAGACTGAGCCGATAACCGACATGCAACCGAGGATAAATGACGTAGAAGATATCAGGAAATAAAATCCACCGTAACCGCTTTCTGTAAATTAAAATGATTCATCAGATCGATAGGAAATGTCATACAATTGGGTAACCACTGCGGAATGGGATGTGTGGAAACAGACGCGCTTGGTTAAATTAATGACATCTGAACTTGTTTTAAACAAATGGGAAAATCATGTGGTAATAACGAAACAGTGAGATGGGTGTAAAGAATGAAGTTGAGCATCCCGCGCTTGACCATACTTTTATTTTTTACAAGTTTAACTCCCTCCTGGTTTTCTAATATTAAAATTGTGATGTTCATGTATACATTATCTTTGTTCTCTCCTGCGACTACTCTTAATTATTTAGTGGAATACATACATACATATATATATATATATATATATATATATATATATTTATATATATATATATATATATATATATATATATATATATATATATATATATATATATATATATATATATATATATATATATATATATATATATATATATATATATATATATATATTGTTTCTTGTTATCACTTCAAGGACTTGAATAAATGTCTTTCAAACTCAACGAGCTGTTTCACATATTTCATGTAACATTTATTTAACAATAAGAAAAGTGATTTATTTAAAAACAAGTTGCAATATACAAGAAGGTAAATATTGTTTACCAACAGTGGCAGCAAAACTGGGTACAGATGAACATCAAGTGTGAACATAAGTAAGTAAGTAAGTAAGTAAGTAAGTAAGTAAGTAAGTAAGTAAGTAAGTAAGTAAGTAAGTAAGTAAGTAAGTAAGTAAGTAAGTAAGTACAACTTGATTGCTCCAAATAAGGAAATTAGTGTCTCGCACATAAAAGTTCAAAACAGTACAAAAATATATGAGCATAGGAAAATATATCAGGATATATACAGATGGAGATTAAAGAATGAGAATGATAAACAGTAAGACAAGGACAAGATAAAAGAGTATTGCAACAGCCTAGCAACGTAAGTTGACATCGAAAAGTTTGATTGCACGGGGAGTGAACGAGTTACGATAGCGATTAGTTCTCGTGTACGGCTGTTTCAGTCTGCCACTGCCTCTGTTAATTACATTGTCATTAAGATAACAGTGAAGGGGGTGGCAACAGTCATTCCAAACTGAATCTAGCTTTGTTTGAAGCAGTGACTGGTACACCGAGTCGACTGTATGCTGTTGACCTCCAATGACTCCCCCAGCTTTTCTAATTATGTGATCGATACAGTCCTTCTCGACTTTAGTGACATTCCCATCCCAACATATAAGACAGTATCTCCAAACTCGGCAAATAATAGAATTATAAAACATTTGCATTATATCGGTACGTACGTTGAATTTTGACAACTTTCTGAGGCAATATAACCTGGTATTTAACTTATTTACCAGGGCATCCACGTGACCATCCCACGTTAAGCTATTGTTGAGGTGAATACCCAGATACTTGTAGGAGTGAACCCTTTCAACTTCTTTACCCTTGATCATGACTGGAGGAGGTTCAACAGCATTACGGCGGAAGTCGATGATCATTTCCTTCGTTTTAGAAATATTCAATTGCAAGAAGTTACTGTCATAATAGTCAACGAATGACTGCAGCTGGCAGAGATATGCCCCATCATCATTACCACGAATGAGTCCAGCCATGGCTGTGTCATCGGCAAACTTGATGATGGGACATATCTTCTCCTTGGATCTGCAGTCAGACGTGTACAAGGTGAAAAGAAACGGAGCTAGAACTATGCCTTGCGGCGCTCCGGTGTTGGAGGTAATAATGTTAGATCGACAAGTGGGACCGAGTTTGACAAATTGGGTGCGATTTGTGAGATACTTGACAATCCAGTGAATAAACCCATGTGGGATGCCCATGTTGATAAGCTTTGTAGCAAGATTGTGAGGCTGAATAGTGTTGAATGCAGATGAGAAGTCAAAGAACAACACGCGTGCAGAATTGCCATGGTGCTCTAAGTGTGAATACAGGCATTAAAGAAGTAGCAGTATGGCATCTTCACAACTACGGCTAGCCTTGTAAGCAAACTGTAAAGGATCTAAAAATGGAGCAACTATAGGATTAAAACGATTTAAGAATAAACGCTCGCATACCTTCATTGGCACTGCAGTTAACGCTATAGGGCGAAGGTCGTTCATACAAGAGATGACAGAACATTTTGGCACTGGAATAATACTGGATTGCTTCCACAGATGGGGCACCTCCCCAGTTTTGAAGGACAAATTGTAAATTACAGTAAAAATGTGAGCCAGCTCTATTGCACAATGCTTCAAAAACCTTAGGTTGGACATTATCGGGTTCAGCAGCCTTAGATGGGTTTAACCTGGAGAACTGCCGGCGAACGCCCCCCTCGGACACCACTACGTCACAAGTATAATTTGGCAATAAGGTTTGAAGCTTACTATATTCATCTGTAAAATCTTGCTGGTCAAAACGGTTATAAAAGTGATTCAAATCATTGGCATAGTCAGGGCTCATTTCTGGTATGTGGCGAGAACTAGAGTTATTACTGTAGCCACTCATAAGGCGAATACCCTTCCAGACACGTTTCATGTTATTGTCTGTGAACAGTTTCTCTATCTTGTCCCGGTAAGCGGCTCTCTCCTGGGCGATCACTCTTTTAAGCTCCTTTTGTACCTCCCTCAGTGCGCCCGAGTCACCCCCTCTTGAATAGGCCCTTCTTCTTGTTGATGATATTCTTCACCTTCTTTGTGATCCACGGTTTGTTATTTGGGAAAACTTTGACTTCCTTCTTAGGGATGGTATTGTCAACACAGAAAGATATGTAATCGCTTATTGTACGTGTCAGTTCATCCAGGTCAGCGCTGGCCTCCACAAACATATCCCAGTCTGTACTGTCCAACTCAGCCCGCAGATGATCAACAGCGTCATTGTTCCATTGTTGTACATGGATTACGCGGGGATTCTCCCTCTTCACAATGGGTCGATATCTGGGCATCAGATTAACCAGATTATGGTCTGCTCTACCGAGTTTGGGAAGTTGGACGGACAGATAAGCGTTTTTAACATTTTTATAGAGCAAGTCCAGGGTTGCAGCTTCGCGGGTGGCACACTTGACTTGTTGATAATAATGCACACTGCTTCGTCTGAGATTACAATGGTTAAAATCACCGTTGATTATAGTGAGAGCATCCGGCGCGGAGGTTTCAAATTTATAATAATGTCAATGAGTTCCATTGCCGCTGATTTGGCAACATTGCGATGTGGAACATAGACAGTGTGAATAATAAGGTGTGAAAACTTCCGTGGCAAGTAATAAGGGCGACATGTGACAGTTAAAATCTCGATATTGGGGGAATATGAGTGACGTTTACTATGGGCATTATTCGGGTGGCACCACTTCTGATTCACGTGTACGCACACCCCACCCCCTTTTCCTTTCCCGGATTGAGTTGTTTGATCCCCTCTTAATAGTGTGAATCCTTTTATCGAGGCATGGGAGTCAGTATGGTGTTCGGTAAGCCAGGTCTCGGTGAATGATAGTATACTTGCATTCCGAAATTCCTGCAGAAATTTGCAGTTAGCGGAGATCTCATCAATTTTATTAGTTTTTGATTGTACGTTACCCATTATGATAGATGGTAGGTAGGGTTTGTGCTTCAATCGCCTGTTCCTCTTCCTCACACCTCCTGCCTTGCCCCGTTTCCGTTTTCGAATTTCCTTGGGAATGCCATTGTCAATGAACATACGTTGCAACTCACTATGTATGGGCTGGCTGCGTAGTGCGTAGAACTCGGCTGTAGAATATCTCTTGTCGGCGGTCTACTGAAAATCACTGATTTCTCCAAAACAAAGAGATAATGTCCCAAGAAATACGACCAATATGGTCATCCAGACGATTGGCTTCATCTTGTATGTATGAAAGTAGACGATTATACAAAACGAACATTAAAATGGACGAAAAACTGGAGAGAACTAGTGCGAGTGTGTCGCCACTAGAGCAGCGCCACATAATAGCAAATACGTATAATAATGTACGAATACAATTAAAATGTCCCACTACACTTTTTACCACAACGTTGAAGAGGGGAGGTCAAAGGTCATCCAAATCCTATGAAATGTTGAACTGAAAGTGAAATAGTAAGAACAAGTTGAACTTACTCCTCTTAGCAGCCTCTTGTTTCCAAATTGCAATTCTTCCACTGCCTCCGCATTTTTCGGCTCCCGAACAAAATACACCATTTTCAAAGCAAGACGTCTTGTGCACATCTTTAGAAGGGAGTACGTCTTCGCACAAGCATTCGTTCCCTCCAATAAGACCGTTGAATGTGTGTGACATACATTTACGTTGACATAACTCTAAAGTTAAATCCGGAAATTTACCACCGAAACGGAATATTTTTGAACTATCATTTGAAGAATGTTGAAAGCAGCCCTGGTATTGATCGTCTTAATATGTAAATGAATATGAAATATGCAAACACGTAAATTGGATAATCGGATATTCATTTAATGAAGTAATACATGTTGATCAATGAAATCGAATCTGAAATACAGACTCAATGACGATCGCACAAGAAATTGTTACGACATTACTTAATGAATTACTACACGATGTTCCTCCAAAAGTTGAACTGAGGTACAAACTCAATAACGGACTCCAGAAAGACAACCTTATAACATCTTATAATGAAGAACTGCATGTTGTTTATTTATATACAATTTGTAAAAACAGACACAATAACGACCTCACAAGGGATCGTTACGTCATCGTTTATGGAGTTCTACAAGGTGTTCTTTCATTGTGTCATATGGAGTACTAACTCGGAAACGCACTCCAGAAGACATCGTTATGACATATTGTAGTGGAGTACTAACTACTGTTCGTTGATGCAGAATATAGAGATACAGATGCCCTAACGACCTCACAAGTAATCATTACGTCATCGTTTAATTGAGTACTACACGATGTTCTTTCATTATGTAATCGAAATACTAACTCAGAAATGGACACCAGAAGACATCGTTATGACATATTGAAATTGAGTATTACATACTGTTCGTTGATGCAGAATCTAGAAATACAGATGCCCTTACGACCTCAAAAGTAATCATTACGTCATCGTTTAAATGAGTACTACACGATGTTTTTTCATTATGTAATCTAAAGTACTAACTCAGAAATGGAATTTAAACAATGTCTAGCTTTGATGTGATGTGGGGAATAATAAAATCGAAACTAATTGACATTATTAACATGTGAAAGTATATGCTGCCTAAAATCCAAACTGTAACATTGCCGTGGTAACTAAGCGAGCTATACAATGAGCAAAGTTAGTGTATATTTTATTAGGCTTGAACCATTAATTTAATAACTTGTTTAATTTCTGTTAATGTTACTTTATTGCATGGTGTTTGCTTTTTTTTGGTATTTAAATGATTGATAAGTTGGTGTAAGATGGTTGCCAAGACAAATGAAGATACAATGAGAAACATTAACTCACGTGATATTATTGTCCAAAGTTAGGCTATTATATCGTTTTATGACGTATAATTTATCGTATTAGCGATATAGAAAAATAACAGAATATAACAAAACTCGTTGCATATGGGCAGTGTCAATAGTTTCTCTTCTGAACTGATTTGGTAACTTAAATGGAGGTGAATCATTTACTTGTCATGAGCATATAAACATTTTTGGTTTGGAGGTAAACAAACCCTCTCTTTAAAATGTTGACAACGGTCGCTGTCTATATATCCTACCTTGATACACGGCCAGAGCCTGTTCTCCGCCACATTTCACAGCTCCCGCACAGAATGTATTGCATTCTCTGTCAGAAACATTTGTGAGTTTCTCATATAGGCCATCATCCCCGTATCTGCAGTGGCAATATGTTCCATTTTCCAGGCCGAAGTGTGTATAACTCCCAACGGCACAAAACCGAGAGCAATTTCAATGGCTTAAATCACTTTGAAAGAGCCGTATTTCAAAGTTTTTGTCAAAGTTACAAAAAAAGCATCCTAGGTAGTCTTTGTCTGTTTGAGAAAAATAAAAATGATCTTGACGGATTGGGTGAAGAGATTAACGAAAAAAATATAACGAAATCGAAAAGAAAAAAACTGATTTACTGTGGTCACGAAATGGGTCAGCCAACATTTCTCAAACAGTTAACAGTCTTGGGTATTTTAATTGATTTAAACTTTTATTTTAAGTTGAAAATGTACACGTCCGTTCTGCTTTTCTTTCATTCATCAACCACAACCTATGCTTATACTGAAATTTTTAGGTTCATCCCGGTTATAACTTTGGCATTAGACCTACGTCTATTGGTGGAGAGGCACCTATTTTACGTATACGTAAGAGAAGCTTGTAGATTACACTTCACGTCAGGTGGCAATCCGATAGACGGGAAAACCGTCTTGATTTTGCCTGGTTCCACCCTACCCACTCACACAACAGAACATTGTTGATAGTCTCCTAATAGTTTAAACAATAAGTAACAGTTGCCTTGCATAACTCTTGCAAAAAAAAAAAAGCTTAGGCAAATGCCCTCTTCTATGTTCTAAATGATCTTCAGGACAAGAAGCATCTCCGTTAATGTTAAGCATGATTATATCTTTATTTAAACTTTTGCCCTGTTTACGCATTGATGAAACACTAAATAGTAGAAGGTATACCGTCTTGGAATTCTCTTCGTCTAGAAATTATAGCAATTTAAATTTTCCTTATTCTAACATAATTAAATATAATGATGTTGAAAAGAAAAGCATTGTTAATTTCAAAGGAATTCGCCTCGTGACCTACTTTATAGGTTTTATTGAAGTTTCATTATGTAACACAAAACGAATTCAGATTTTCTCAGACAACGAAAGTGAGCTCACCTGCAAAACACAGTATTGTTTTACACAAAATCACAATTATAAAAACTTCAGTGCTTGAGAAAGTCATCGTCTCATGGATCCATGTAATCCTGTGTAAAGATAATGATTGCAATTCGACCATAACATGGTACAGAAGAACTGTCTCATATCAATCATGAATAGTTACTCGTACATTGTGCCTCATGCCGGATTTGCTACGAACCAACCTTCAAAGTTGTCTTCGTTGATTAAGAACATGACTTATATGAGAATATGCCTTTATCGACTGCACGCTAACCTATACCGAA
Organism: Apostichopus japonicus; assembly: GCF_037975245.1. Classification (NCBI taxonomy): domain Eukaryota; kingdom Metazoa; phylum Echinodermata; class Holothuroidea; order Aspidochirotida; family Stichopodidae; genus Apostichopus; species Apostichopus japonicus. The sequence continues at coordinate 20,123,716 of NC_092569.1, forward strand.
ACCAAAAGCATCGATATGCTTCATTAGTATTCTGTATAAAGGTATATTTCAAGAGAATATTAAGATATATCGGTTATAAAGAAATCGAAACATGCTTACATGCATTCAGTGATTTAGAAATATATGCTACATTTATTAAAATGAATAACTGTGTATTCTATGCAATTCTTATAGCAAGGCCTGCATTGACAAACCGAATAGAAAGTATTACCTGATATAACACTCGCATGCCTTACACTTCATACTGTTTTAGTTTGCTATAGTAATTGACACTGATATCGTAGTCCTGCGATTTTTTTTTAGCATATTCGCCTCTCAAGCTTTCCAGTATATGTGCACCCGATTATTATAGCCTTATCGGTTAAACTCGGTTTGAAGGTGTATCAGTTAAAAGGCGAGAAACCGTTAATCAGTTAAAACTGAATGTGTGTAACAATTTCTTAACATGTGTTATTTCCTACCGAGAAAGAATTAAAAACAGAATGCCGAAACACACGAAGCGGCGCATAACGATTGATATGTGTTAACGTCTTACCAAGACATGATTTGATTGAGTCGTGGCAATTTGGTAGTCGAGTTCAGAGTGTGATTGTGTACGTTAGTGTTCATCCGCACGATTTTTGCGATGAGGATAAAATTAAACGATGGAAACTCGCTAGTTCAGTGTGGGATTTTGTATTGATATGTTGAGATTCTGATGAACCTACCAGGTAGTTACCCAATCGAGGACGTTGCTACAAGTCGCTTCTGTGGTTTTCTACTGTCCTGGTCAATACGAAATGATAGGACAATAGCAGTCCTGTAAAGTGATTCGACTTATTAGATTCTACATATTCATGTCATGGTTTTCTTTTACCTGTCCGCGACATTTTAATATCGTGTTACAGTTGAAAGAATCCGAAAAACATGTTTTTGAGTAAATAAAGACATGTGATATGTATTCATATTTGAACAATAGCGTGTACAGGCAGTCCACAAGTAGCAGAGTTTTTTTTTGTGGTTTGGAGGGGTAAAGCTTCAAAACACGCATTGAAAGGCACGGGGACGGTGCGTGTGGGGGGGGGGGGGCAGTCGGTGTCCGAAGTCCTCGGAAACTGAATTTCGTTGTTTTCTGCTTTATTGGTTACTGAACTCATTTTCAGAAATATGCTGTTTTTATTGAACACCGTTTCCTTTTTATATTAAAACATGGGATATTAAAATAGCTTAATGTGAATATTGCCCTCATTTTTATTTGAAGTTTAGCTGAGATTGGCATTTGCCCACTGCAAGGGAGAAAATAAATCACAATAAGCATAAAAACATTTATTTGAAGGAACTACAGAGTGAAGTAAACCGGCTCATCACTCATCACTGAATGTTGATTGCATCAACATTCAGTGACAACGTCCGTGCGTATTAATTTTATCCTCGCCACGGAGGTTAGTGGACGTAAAGTTTGTTATCAAGAAAATGATTACTGTCATACATATTGAAATCCCTAAACTGTCTCACGAAACAATTTCAACTTGATAATTTGTTATGCCATTTTATCATATCATATCATACCTAAGTTTCCCATAAAATATCAAAAACAGTAGTTTTACTATTGTTATCTTCTGTCGTTGCTTATTTCCAGATCTTTAGGTTGTAAATTGATATGGTATCATTATTTTCGATTTCTCATTGTGATTACGTCTTTCGCAAGAGGATAGTTCCATGGGGTCAAGTTCAAATACGGATTTACCATATTGTTATATAGTAACTTCAAAGTTGTATCAATACCGTTCTATACTGAGTTCAATATATCGCGGGCGACTCATCAAAGTTAATTTACTCCATTACTACCATTGATAGCGGTAAGAAAATGTATAGATTAGATAAGGACCTTGCCACATTACAATATTTTGTGTCAGGTAGCTATTTCGACAGGTTAAATCCTACGATACTCCAGGAATTGGATCAATAAATAGTCCATGATGCCCATGTAGGCAGATGCTTTCAAAATTTACATTCCTAATACACCTGTTTGTATTTATCATTGAAATTGCGGCATCTGGAATATTAGCTCAATCTGTCAATGTTCGTTGCATTTTTAATTTTAACAATTTTTCTTTGCGTAGAATTAGTACTTTTCTCTGTAGATAACTGTTTTCCAGAAAATGAGGAAAGACGAAAGCCTTGTTAACATTAATTGAAATCTGTTCACAGATGCATTCACAAATTATCGCTAAGTTTAAACCAGAAATGCAAATGTGCACGGTGCTAGTGTAAATAGTCGTGCGTTTGTGGTATCTGAGACTAGAAGGTTGCGGTCTTTAGATATCATGGTTCCTAAAGTTTCCACGATTTTCTGTATGTCACTGAAATCAAAGGACCTCTCAATTGTATGTTTTACAGTCAAGGCTTTTATATAGTGAATTGTTCAATATATCATTATTTATGCACCGGCTAATAAGTTGATATGCATTTGTGGGTTTCCTTCATTTTTTTTAAGATTAAGGGTTTATAATAGTGATGCTTTGAAATGATACGAGTTTGATTTTATTTCCCACTTTCACATTATTCCAAACAACACCAAACATTAAAAAGGGGGAAAAGAGAATCTTCCAGCATTTGTGAAAGACAGAATATCTTGCTAAAAAACATAAATATATCAATTAATGAACTCGTTCATCCAGACCTTCTCATTTGATGTACATCATTATCATGCATGTCAATCACCCTTGACCTTATCCAGGAAGAACCCCCCCCCCGCACAAAGCGCAGTGATTGTTCGAAATTAACATCAAATATATATCAACTGGTTCAGGCATTCCCATAGGTCATCATTATTATAATCCACAGGGATAACCCTTGAGCTTCGCGAGGCTTGTGATGATGTGATGTGACGTGATTGCTTGTGATGATGTAATGTGATTGGTCGAGAGAAATAGCCTTGTACTTCAACCAATCTAACGTTTTCATTGTAAAATAGTAAAGAAGGCGAAATAGCCAGGTTTGAATCATCTTTCCCTATTATATATATATTTCATATGGTTGCAGATAACTTCATATGCCCTTTGACCTCCTATTCCTGATAGTTGGTTCTTCTTCTCACGTGAAGCACTTAAGTACAACATATGAGATATACCAATGGTTTCATTATTGAAATATCTTGTTAAAATCAAAGCGTTACAGACAAGTACGGGTATACGCAGATTAACAGCATACCGTCATGACTTTTTGCCTTCTTCTTTTTTACGATACAAATCGAAACCAAACATTCAGATCTTCATCATTTAAAGTTTAAAAAGAAAACTATTTGCAGTGTTCAGCTCTTGTTAAATGAAAATAAACTAATTTATGATATCTCCCCACGTTCTTCTAGTCGTAATGTTGAGGGAATTGATGTATTCATTGATAACAGTGCAATACCTCTTGTCGGTTCATCGCGCTATAAATGTCTCTGTGTTTATCTTGAGTTCCAACGGAAGTGGTAGCATCATTTCGACACTCATATTTGGACAACATTTGACAGTGCTGTTGTTAGATATATTGGTGATAGGTGAAAACATCCATGATCAAAGAAAATATACATGTTAAATCTTCAAAAAAGTTTGTATCCTGATTTTATTTTTAAATTTAATGTGTTATTATATCACACTCCCTGAACTAGAACCAACGTTTATGTGACTTCCCGTTTGTCATGAAAACACTGTTAGTTTTAAACAGAGGGCAACGAACGTTGATTTGCTTGTTGCAGACAATAATAGCATCGAACGAAAACAATGGATAATCATAACAATGTCAGTAACATATTGAAAGAAAATTAAAGAAAGGGGTCGATAAGTTAATTTCATACTAATAATAAAGTAGCTACTGTATATTGCTATGAACTGTCACGTATCGAAACCGATGTTGTACATTAAACCGACATACTTTATTATTATTAGTATTATTATTATATAGTATTATATTATATTATTATTAGTAAACTTTGAATCTTCTGCAATTCAGGTACAGGAAGAAGGAAAATAAAAACAGTAAGAAAGAGAGTAAAAAATAAACAGTGGTATAGTCGAGTGAATAAAACGGCGTCATTGAAAGCAATGAAGCCTGTCGTTTGGGAGGTTGTGGGTTCGATCCTAGGCATGCCCAATTAAGGTGGTTGATTGTTTTTATCCAGGAGAAGTTCCCATCTGAACTGGCCTTAAAATTTGTAAACAATTTAATAGTCACCAAAGACTGTAAATCGAAAGTGTAAGTAATAACCCATTTATGGATTAGGCATACGTGACAGCCTAGCGTTTTAAGTAACTGCCTTCCATGCCGATATATACACTAGCTTCAATATTATATACTTAACGTTTTAACCAATCGAAATCAGTTATAACACTCAACTCCAATTCATATTCTCAATAACGGTAGCAGTGGAAAAAACTCCTCGTACATTTCGTGTTTAGATACCATATAACCCTAACCCATACGCATCAAGTGAGTCATCTTCCTGTGAAGGTCCCGTCTCCTTTCCTACCGTGACATTGCTGGTCTCTTGTAAGGAATAATCTATTGATTCACAAAGAGTTATTTGATATGAATCAACAACATACTCCACGTCGTTCATTTCATCCGGGTTCTCAGATAAATATGAATGGCGTACATCTATATTTGGTCTCCTTTCATTATCATATTTAATTGTCGGTTTGGGTCGAATCTACGTAGATCTGGTGGCAAAATGTAAGATAAATGAAGATAAATTAATTTTAGAGAAAGAAAAAAAAAAACACCAAGTCTTCATGACCTTACGGCATGCAGAGGTGCGTGAAATGGTGTACCCAATGTAGAGATATAAGACTATTTGGTCATTTGAAGGATCAGAAAGTTGAACACGCGAATTGCCATCAGTATCGACATAGTCTGTCTGGTGTAGACACTCTTTTCCTATATAAACTACTAAAATTATACTTATTCGATGTTTTCCTTGATGTAGGATTCTTCGGTCACATTAACAGTTTTTTGAAAACCTCACAGACGCAAGGAAGCTCGTTCGGAGTTGCATGATTTCCTCAGGCTAAACTCGTGCCGCATGTTTACGCAAACAGATGACAAGAGCCGTCATGCTTCCTCCTATAACGATCTGCAGGGAATGAGTATCAGCATTCCTATTAATTACTCTATTTCATTGTTGAAAGCTTAACCCTTGCTCTTACTCTATATATTATGTTAGTGTGGCTTTGCGTCATGCAGTATAGATAGAGGAACGGTGATGGGTCCGATCACTCACTCTTGAACCGGGGCTCTTGAAAGCTTAGCATTACGCCATTGATATATTATTATTGTTAAAACTAGCTTTTTTTATGATATAGTACAATATCAACATTTACCTGCACAATACAATTCCGGCAATCCCACCAATTAACACCCCTACAACAAACAGGATCGCTGTGATGAAATACACGGTGGAAGTCACGACAGCAGGATATGTGCAAATGAACAAAAAACTTTCACAAGCTAAATAAAACTAAATAAAACGAGTAGTGCATTTCCTACACACACATGTATATACCATAACCCACACATACACGCACACACATGTATGTATATATATATATATATAGATATCTATATACATATATATAGATATATATATATACATATATATATATACATATATATATATATATATATATGTATATATATGTATATATGTATAGAAAGTGACCCCATATGAACTCTGACTCCTGATGGTATAGACGTATTCTTTGAAAACGTACGTGTATGATCTTAATTTAATTTATAACAACCGATTCACACAGAGATAACGGTAACTATTGTAAATCTTAAAGTTGTGTACCATTGTTAAAGCTGTATAGTGTTGATAAATCTGATAAATCGGTAGCATGTTCAATTAAGTTTAAAGTAAGAAATGAGGATATGTGTAATCCCAACAAATGCATCAAACTGGATTACAAGTGTAGCTGTATCCTCTGAGTGTATCGGGTGTTTAAAAACGAAAAAGATAAAGTACCATTCAAAGCTCTGAATTGGAAGAAATTCAATTCAATTCAATTCATAAGACTTTATTTCAATCTCTCGCATTAAAGTATGCAATTATGACAATAGACGTGGGTAAATGTACAAGAGAACAAGAGATTGAGGAGTGCCAACAAGAAGCTCTGCAGAGCTTGTTTACGTTGACACCCCTTTACATATAAAATATAGAAAGAAAGCTTAAGTATACAGAGAAAACAGAACAAAGATGGCAAAGAAAGGAAATACAAAATCAATGATAGTTTGATATAAGATACTCTTTAAGACGTTTTTTGAAGGTGTTCAGAGTTTTACAACCAGTAATAGTAGTAGGGAGGGAATTCCAAAGTTATACGCCGACATAACGAATACCAAGTTGTGCAGACCTAAGTCTAAAGTAAGGAACAGTCAATTGATTTGGCGCACGGTTGGGATAAGGATCGTTACGTAACTGAAAATAGTTGCGAAAAGTCGACGGAGCATTATCATGTAACCAATTGAAAATAAAAATACCAACATTGTAACGATTTATATCATAGATACTAAGGGCGTTAAGAGTAGTAAACAGGGGTGCTGCATGCTGGAGGTAATCCGCATTACAAATGTATATATTGAAATATATTTTGAAATATTAATATATATATATATATGAAATATATTTAATTCTGTCTTACTTTAACTTTTTATTAGCAACAACGTTAGTAATATGGTGTAGCAATGAGAACTGATATTGAAGAAGAATATTACTTTATTCGCTGTTGCTGTAGTCTGACTGGGTCTGCACAGTACTTGGCACATACGCAAATACGGTCAATTACGTAGATAAGTCGGTAATATAGTGGACGGTAAAATCGTTGTGTTGGATTAGAGAGGGGCAGAAATGTATCAGGGTGGGATAACGTCAGATTTCTGAGACGGTGACAATTAACATCTGAAGAACCACCTAATTAAAGAGTCATCATGTGCAGCAGTTTAACTTACTTCGTGTGTTGGTCCAACTTGGTAACTAAACGCACATTTGACAGTTTTCTCATGGAGTTCATAGATCCTTCGAGGTCACGCTAGGTCTGAAACGTTGTAAATATGATTACGTAACTGCAAAATAATCCTTGTATGAACTCCAGACATGGTGTATAGATCCTCACGAGTTAGTATTAGAATACTAGTGTATACGTTCTGCCGTGAACTCTAAAGTTATAACTTGATATTAATAGGTGAAAATCCGAAAAAAAATTGTAACTTAGAGAATGCCCTCTCATAACGTTCACTTGGTTTAGTAGTGTAAATGTAATACGTAGATTGGAGTCAATCTGAATCTTCTAACTTCTATCTATCACCTTCACATCAAACACCAATAAATATGTTTAACCATAATAATTATTCGTGCAATTTAAAGTGTGCAACATTGCAAGTTACAATACCAACGAAAACAAAACACAGGCTAGTATATGTAACTCGTACGTACTTTAATAGATGCTTAGTATTTGTATTTGCTTACTAAGATCGTTAATATGAATACCAGAATTCCGAGCTATTTAATAGAAATGCAATAAAACCAGGATTATTCGAACTTTGAACTGTTAGGCAACGAATCCGAAATACTCGTAACTCTCTGCAGAAGAGCGTGGCGTGATTTGAACTGTGTCATACGGTAAACGTTGTAGTGTGATAGAGATGTAGTGATATAGTGATCAGCCCCGAACGAGTGTAGTCAACAATCTAACACTGGGAGCGTATAGTCTGCATGGTTTGTACAAGGATTCGTTTATAGATTTCCGTATACATTGGATGGTTTGGTATAGAATTGAATGATCTTAGCACTAGCCATACGCTATTGATTAGGTACTATCACCATACATAAAGCATGTTGTATTCTTATTGTATTCAATTTACGCTCTTTTCATTGTTTTTTATTTAATTTGTTGATTTCATTAGTAACATCAATGTCATAATACAGTACGCCATATTCTCAAATCTAGGCATAGTTGACCTCAAATGACTTACGAGAAAACAGCAATATCTGCCAGTGTATATTTGTTTGTGTATCCTCACCTTATCCTGAATAACGAAGTACGCGAAAATCCTTTTAATAATCCAATGGAATGCATAGTATATAGGAAGCTGATTTAAGTTCCTTTGAAAACAAACTGAGGAGAGAGTCTCAGTTTGGTTGATTGAATCTTTAGTCACGTTAAACTAGCATTGACTGTCTTTGTATAGTTTTGATCAATGCTACTGTCATTCAATGGAAGAAGGAACGAAGGTAAACTAAAGATATTCCAGAAAAACTGAGCTTTTTACATACAAACGATTACACAAGGTCACCATGGAGAAAGAAAAGTTGAGGGATGACCATCGAAAGTCCACGTAAGTATGCATTCAAATTGGTGCATCTCGCGTCAGTATGGACAACGGTGGATGTGGACACAGGCGTACACATGCCCCACCATTCCCCGTTTAATAATGCTCCAAATTTGTCTCAAAGACAATGGTGAGCTGTTTAATCCAATGGTAAGCTCTGGCTTACCATTGGATTAAACATGTACCTTTAGTACAGACGACATACTTCAATTTTTTAGATGAACGACGAGATAATTATGACGTCAGCAATAAGTTTGTTTTTCATTTTCTAGCGAAGATGTTCACAAGTTGTCATTGCACAGTCGTCAACAAACCAAGAGTATCACAGCACTTCAAGAAGATCGACGAAACGTTACACGTGACCAACATCGCTTGATTAAACTCGTTCGAGGCGCTCTTCAAGACAAACAGAACATGACTTCATGTGTATCCAACACCGAAGAGTCCAAAAGTAATATCAGACTGAAGCAAAAGCTGAAAGCGAAGACAAATCGGTTTGTCTACAAACCTGATCATAATTTCCATATTCAAATTTTAGTAACTTATTGAAATACCTATATGGTTTTATCTGTTTTGTGACTTTAACAGTTGAACAAAAAATATTTTCATTTCTAGTAACATCGGCTAATATGACTTTGAATCAGCAAAGTGACTTTTTGAGTGTTTTTTTTTTCTGTAGTCTCTAGGTTCTATTCTATGGCATTATAAGGTAAGACTCTTGTTTCTCGATCACTAACAAAAAACCTGATTCAGCTCCATGCATACATGGTGGATATATATATATATATATATATATATATATATATATATATATATATATACATACATATATATATATATATATATAAATATATATATATATATAAATTGTATATATATATATATATATATATATATATATATATATATATATACACATTATTATTATTATTGATTCCTTTTTTGCATGTGAGCCGTAGATAATGCTTATACAATAAAGTCATGTAAAGTAGGAGATGATAAAAACTGGAATGATCATTACAAAAACACTCACTTGGCAGCTCCTCTATATGGGCAAACAGGACGTTATTATGAGGATCGAAAATATAAAAGGATATAAATCGTACGTTGCTAGGAGGAACCGGGATTTGTCAACACTGTCAATAAAGAAGATGTGACATAAAGAAACCTGTTCATATTATTAATTACTCTTCAACAGCCTGGTGCGTATTCAAGTTGATAAGCTATAAACTGTATATGGCCTTAGAGTACTAAGTGAGCGATTTGCATCTAAATTGTCTATAATAGTAATAAGTTGCAATAAACAATGCAATATCACTGTCTGTCTATCTATCCGTTCTGTGACGTAGGTAGATTGTAAGAGTGTGTTTTGGTGTGGGTGTGAGTTTTATGGTGGCAGGGGGTTGGGAGAGAAGACCGTTACGTTTTTTTTTTGGGGGGGGGGAGGAGGGGGTAAAGGGGATGCTTCCTCAGAAGAAAGCTATTTTTTTGTATTCGATCTATCAAGAGCGACATGACTCTGATGACGTCAGCTAATGTTCATTACACTTCGTTCATTGATTAATAACATTAATGTACAACATAAGTTATAGCATTGTATCTTTCTGTTTGCGCAGACAATAATGTACGTGAGTACCTTAGACCATGAGAGTATTAACATGACGTGTTAATACTTCTATGCTAAGATTAAACATATGTAATCAGTCACATTGATTTGTTGTGTAAGTGATATTATTACAAACACTGGCTTTCGTATAATGGTAAGCACGGCTCAAACGTATCTTTATAGATTAGTTTCATTGATAAAATAGTTCGAGATGAATCTTTGCAGCTTTTGTTACTCATTCATTTACCATCATCAATCATATCAATCTCATCAACATATTGTTTTAAACGTCTATCCATCAATCCAGCCAACCAGCCAGCCAGCCAGACATCCACCCATCAATTTTTATATTTACTAATTTTAAGAAGCCCTTAACGTTTAAAATGTCCTAAACGGTTAACACTTAGCAATAATATTTCCAAACTGAAAGTTAAAAACTATATCAGTACAAGGCACTATTTTATATCATGTGATATATGTCGTGTAAAGAAACCTTTCAATCAGATACTTAACCGACGTCAGCTTCGCCTTTGCAGATATTGATAGTTTGATTTCCTTATTGTTAATCTTTTTTTTCATTTTTTTTTGCATGTGATCTACTCATAACGAATATATATATATATATATATATATATATATATTTATATATATATATATTTATATATATATATATATACATATATATATATATCTATACATATATGTTTATATATATATATATATATATATGTGTGTGTATACATAAATATATTATAAATATATATATGTATATATATATATATATAAGGTAAGCAAAGAGATTTGTTGGCAAGTGACGAATAAATGACATTTTACATGGTTACGATTCGTTAAAATGAAGGTATATACATTGCCAAACTGTCAGCTATACATTGAATAGTAAGGTTTACTTATTGCGGTCTCCTGAAAGGACATAGAGACATAGAGACATAGAGATTGGTATTGGCTATTTAGTACGTACAGTTTACAAGTCATTAGTGCATTTGTATGGAGCATGCTAGCTCAGTGTTGTTTCCATGTTTAATCCATCCGTATTATCGTCGTTTATATCAAATGTGACTTACTTAGTCACTCATATTACTAAATGACAATTTTAATCGCGAATTCACTATTCACTGACTTGCAAGAGGTTGTGCAAGACTCGGAATCGTACATTCACCATTCGAGAAAACACAAGTCCAAGAATGGTCAATATATTATTCAATTGAATTTCCCTTATTTGAATGAATACTTACTTGACTGTAGACCATTACCTTAACCTGACAATAATGTCACTAATAGGGAATTTGAAACCATTGTTTATGATATACCAGAGTGATCGAGCAACCGCCAAGGCAGTCAGAGTAACAGTCCTTTCCGCGGGGAGAGGGGGAGGGGTGACCGAAGGGGAACGCAGTCGGGGACATCAAATTGTATCAAACTATTAGACCTTATGAAAGCAGACATGGATCTTTTCTCCAAGCTGACAATCTATATCTTTATTCTTTGTTTCTTCCTCTTTTGCTTTAATATGAACAAATTATAAAGGATAACCTTAATTAGATATGATCACAATCGTTCTTTTTAATACAGCGCTGCTTTATTCATTGAAAGTTGGAGATGGCAACTATTCATCCGGATTGTGTACAGTCGTCTTTTCTTATATATTTTAATAATCTTTTGGCCAAAAAATCTATGTTTTGTATTAATTGAAACTATAAGTCGATTCCCTTATTGTTAATTCATTGTTAGCATATGAGCCGTACAAAATGCATATAAAATAAAGCCATGAAAAGTAGGAGATGATAAAAACTGGAATGAATATTATGAATCAACAAAAACTCGACAGTTTCTTAGTGAAGTTCAAAAAAGACGCTATTATAAAAAGCAAAATAGAAGATAAATGACAAAGAAATAAATCTAAGGTTGCTAAGAGAAACCAAGTTTTGTCAACACTGTGAATGAAGGAGAAATCAATACAAGAAACCTGTTCATAATATTAACCAATATTCAACCGACTGTTGCGTATTTAAGAATATGGGCAAATATAACGCCATTATGAAAAACAAAATGAAAAGAAAAGATTAATAAAGAGGAAAGTAATGTATTGTGCTATTTCTATGATGAACCATGTTCTGTTATCACTATGAAAAGAGCAAATGAAATAGAAACGAAGCCGTTCATACTCATTATTATTAATTCGGTTGATTAATCATTGACCTGATTATACCGTAAGGCATAGACAATATTAACTTAACCTATATGCTTCACGTGGCTTTAGATTGCGAAATCTTAAATTACGCCTACATCCAAAGTGACTTATTGTAGTAAGGTACATGTCTGTATTAACTCCTATTTGTGTAAAGCTACACCGTCCTACACATCAAGACGTACCTCACTGACACCAACATGGAAAGTCCTATGTGTGTATGGCATTCCGAAAATTGTTTGCAAAGAGTCCATTGTCAATATGCCTATTTGGCTCTGTTTTCATGGCCAAAACATGAACATGCATGATTATATTTCCCGACTTTTACATGTTGATTAAACACATACTATTCATCACCGACTATTTCAGATGTAGTAAGTAACCTCCATAGAAAGTTAACGGTAAGTTATAGCATTGTACCTTTCTGTTTGCACAGAAATTAATATACCTGAGTATTTACTAAGACTTTTAGAGTATTACCATGACGTGGTAATAATTCTATGGTAAGATTATACCTATGTAGTCAGTCACATTTATTTAATGTATAATTGATATTATTACAAACAGTAGCTTTCGTGTAATGATAGGCTCGACTCAAATTTATATTTACAGACTCAGTTTCATTGATAAAATAGTTCAAGATGAATCTTTGTAGCTTTATATACTTATTCATTTACACACACCCATCATATTAATCTCATCAACATAGTGTTTTAAAATGTAACTCCGTCCGTCCGGTACAAATAGTAAATTTTCTTTACAACCAACGAATAATAGAAGACAGATTCTCCCTTAGCTTCATCGTATCTCATTGACACATGTTTCATTATATTTCGCAGAATACATTATCGTTCAACATCACACTTTATTTTACCGTAGCGAAATTATTTGTCACAATATGTTTGACAAGATACTCAAATGTCGTATTCTTTCTGGTGCGAGACGAAATACATTTGCATGAGCCCAAGTACTGAAACAATCAAGCATCACAATTTTTGACATTTCTGCCACAGAATGGACTCAGAAGGATCTCTATATAGGAAAAAGCTTCTGGTTGAATTATATGGAATAATTGTTCATACACGGTTCACAATTCGAAGCAATAATGTTTATATTTCAGTACAGATGTCATTAAGCACTATTTTAATGTTATCTAGTGATAAACGTCGTGTAAAGAAATCGACAAAGTTACGACTGGATAGTTTTCTAACGTCAGTCTTGCCTTTGTAGCTATTATTAGTTTGATTTCCTTATCGTTTAATTCATCGTTTGCATGTGATCCATTCATAGCGCATATAAAATAAAGTCAATTAAAGTCGGTGATGATAAAAAAATGGAATGGATATTACAAAAAAACACACACAATTGACAGTTCCTCTATATGGGCAAACAGGACGCCATTATGAACTGTACGTTGCTAGGAGGACCGGGATTTGTCAACACTGTGAAAAAAAAAAGATATGAAATAAAAGAAACCTGTACATAATATTATTTAATATTCAATAGGCTGGTGTATTTGATTTATACTGAATATTAAAAAATATTGCCAAATGTATGATTTAAACCTATATTGTGAATATCAATTACTCTTCAAGAGACTGGTGCGTATACAAATTGATATACTATATACTGAATATGGATTTACATGGATTGTGATTTAAACCTACATCGTCCAACAGTGTCATCCATCCGTCCCTCTGTCCGTCCAGCCAACCAGCCAACCAGCCAACCAGCCAGCCAGCCAGATAGCTAACCAGCCAGCATGCCCAGTAAGCCAGTCAGCGAGTCAGCCAATCACCCAGACATTTTTTACTGGCTCCTCCCATTTGATTAAATGACTTACATATTAGCCTACCACGATTCGTTAAACTTCCCTGTGGTGTATGGAGTAAAATATATTAAATGCCCAACCTTTAGTGGATTGATGAATAACCATGAATCTCTTAATAGATCGACAACATATGGCAATTGCCAAAAATCGACATAGTACATCAGAACAGGTACCGAACATTTGCAATCAGACTCTGTTCAAATCTCAGAACAACCGAAAAACATGGCTGAAAAACATGGAACAGAAAATAGCTTATGTTTTCAACATCTCCTTATTTTCATGGCATGTTTTGGTACATCTTTAGCAGCCGGCAGTGAGTATTCTTTACCTTTACATATTTTGTCCGTTCCGTATCATATATTCTGACGAACTGAAATAAAGTTTACATGCATACAGTCAGTAGCTTGAAACCTAATTCATTTTTTCATCATTATATTTAATTGACTTACCCGTTGTTTTTGAATAACAAAATATCACATAAGAGTCCAAGTTCTAACCAAATTTACAAGTTTTGCAGCGAATTTCAAATTATTTATAAATACTGAAATAAAGTGAAAATTCATGCAACTTGTAAATTAACAACCACCATTTTGCGTTGATTTACTCATTTGTTCAAATAAAATCAATTTTCGAAGTGTGGAGCAGATTCATGGTCCCATGTCATTAACAACATAGTTAAATAAAATCGCAGAACGTAATTTAGCCCTCACTAGGTGTATTCAGAGATTAGTAAATTTAAATGTACTCCATGTATTCCACAAGTATTATTTTCATATTCGGTCTCTTCTTTAGTTTACAGTAAGAACCTGATTTTAGGTTAGAATGGAAACCAGAAACAACCTGACGTAATTGTAGTATAGTCAACTTCCATTTTCAAATAATACAGTTTTTTATTCTGTCAGCAGTGATGTGACGTTGTGTATATAGTGTAATTGGGTGATTGCTATACTCTGTTTCAACTTGGTGTGTCTATGGTTTCACAAATTTACTGTATAACTTTCAGTTATATTTATAATCAGAAATTTGGATGAGTATATCAAGTTATGAAAACAGTTAACGTGTAGACGGTTACCTATGTATCAACTTATGTAATAAATAATTACGAATACAAACGTACTTCTGTGTATATTAAAGAAAGGAAGAAATCAAAGACTCAGCTCTTTGACTGCATATGCTATAAAAAAAAATCAATAAAAGTAAACCTATAAAACAGACCTGGAACAACTTTAATTCAGGAAATGAGTTATAAACAGATGTAACTTCACTTTATACAATTGAATTCAACATTCTGCAAAAAAAAAAACTATTATGCTGAAAGGCACTCTGATCCTCTTGAAATGGTAATCTACCCTTCCGCGCTCACCCCATCCCTCTTGAAACGCAGAGATGCTCCCGTGACAAGCATGTAATCATTATTAAAGTCCAATATGCCGTTTCGTTTTCGTCATTTCGCTTTTAGGATTGTGTAAATTTGCGGAGAAGTTTCCTGGTGTAGGAGGAAGTTGTTACAAAGAATCAACAGATGGTAAGGCTTTCATTTTCTAGTTCAACTAGATCTTTCCAATTTAAGTAATATTAAACAAGATCAAATTATCCCGTTAATGCCTTTCCCGCTATATTTTAGGTCAAGATACTAACAAGAAAACTTTATATCAAGCTTATATATTCATATTGGCATATATGTATATATATATATATAAATATATATATGTATATATATATATATATATATATGTATATATATATATATATATATATATATATATATATATATATATATATTTCTGTTTTTATTTATTTGTTACTTAGTGCAAGATTCATCGAATAAACATAGCGTAATAATTATCAACACTAATTCTGTGCAAGTTCTTTGGTCACTCGTTCCATCCATTTCCGGGAGTCATCATCAGGGGCAGACTGGCCCATGACCTACTGTCATTAGCGCCAGCATGGCAAAAGCAACACCCAAGTTACTAAAATGTCAGTTAGTTAGCGAATCCAAGAAGATTGTAAAACAATTTCCCCGATAGAAATAACATAGTGACTTTAGTCAATGATTAAACTGGTGCCAGGGAAATCACTGATTATTGCTTGTACTTAGGATGAGGTGTCTCATTACAACTCTGTATTATGCCCACTCGACCAGAAGCATAGCCAGAAATAAATAACTGATATGCAACCAATCCCCCCTCTCTCCCCCCAACTCCCTGACCCAGTCCCACCAGTTGTGCTGCAGGGAGCAGTCTACCCTTGGTGCAGCAATAGAAATGGGCCCACAGAGGAGAGTCTGCGTTGAACTAAGCCCAGTCATGGTTTGGGTTTTGGCTGAGAACATTTTAAACTTGTCGCCTCTTGACATCTAGATATGGCACTATCAGGCTTTCCCTGTTGAGGACAGGTTTTGGTTTGATTCCCAATTTGATGGTTATCGTGAGAGAACTTGACGAACTGAACATTGTTTAAGGAAAATGATAAATATTCTGATTTCAAACACTTATCTTCAGGCTGTCATCGGTCATACTCACCATAGGGCTCTGGCAAAATAAGTCCATACCAGCTGCACTGACCTAGTTACGCCACTGCCCATACCCTACACCCCCCCCCCACCGCATCCTCTCCCAGGACAAATTGTCTAGATTAATCTCAAGTTCTGAACACAACATTAACGTAATTGTATAAGGCCCACTGGTATACCAGAACGCGTTCTACATTTCCAACTATCTTTTGTACAGTCATTACGAGATCCTTATGAAGAGACTATAATATTCAATGGCGTGAACATCAGAAAAGAACTTGAAGGTTGACTGATAGCACCACATTAATTTTGATATATAGACCGCTAAATAACTCTGTTAACACCCCAGGATGTACTTCGTTACAACTTTTAATATTTGAGAAACAACCCTCAGTACATTCGAGGCCTATCAATTAAAGCGGCTGGACTACTTAGTTTAACACACTATCCATTAGTTCAGTTTCTCAGATGCAACACAAAACTCAATAGGAAAACAAGACCTATAGCCTGAAATATTTGTTTACATTAACATTAACAGTTTATCAATGACAAATAGTGTTGAATGTCGACCAATGGTGCTCTGCTGTTTATAATAAGTTTATATGAACAATATTTTGGTTGATGCTGGAAGCAAAGGAACCTAAGCAGTCAGGTTACAGCGTATGTGTGTACGTCTGAGACACTTGCTTTGGTTCGCGATAACTCAACAACGGAGTGTTGGATATATGTGGATGTATTATAGTGAGGTGTGCCCTATCGTTTTTAGCACTGACCTTATGAAAATTAATGAGGTTATGGGGTCAAACGTAGAAAAGTTGTAATGACTTGAGACCTTTGTTGGTTAATAGCTGGTACACGCAGGCCATCTGGGCCCCAAAAACTCCTGAGCCCATATTTGGGCTGAGTCGGCCCAAATGAGTTATTTATCTTTTAGCCACATTATTTGGGCCAAATATTTTTGGGGCCATTTAGACGCAAATTTTATTGGGCCAAGTATTTGGGGAGGGACCAAAATTTTAATATTCCAATAACGCCAAAACCTCAAATCAGATTGCACCCAAATATGGAATACAGTTGTTGGTTATAAGGTTATAATAGCTGGTACATGTGGGCATAAATATGATGAGATTGGGTTATGACATACATTATTAAATATTCCACTAAGCGATGAACCATAGGGCCCGTTGTGCTCTTGTTAAACAATGGATTAACATTTAGGCCTACACTGTGGAACTGACGTCATCATCGAACTATCCTTAAAGGAGCATTCCAGGACATGAGCATAATTTAAAGATTAATATATCGCAAACCAGACTATATACAGAAACATTACCGACACTCAACTCATTCCTATTTCTTGGACAGTCAATATGACGTATTAAGACTAAATGTATCCTTAAATAATAACCAAACCTGCTTGAATGTGAGTGAAGCTAAAAAAACATATACATTCTTTTATGCTTTAAGAGCTTGTAGACGTATTTCTTTCGTTTACTCTCTTAGTGATAACAACACGCGTAGGTAGAACTATGGAATAAATATTGTACTACACTTGCTGAATATCGGATTTGATTTGGCGGCTAATAACCTCTCCCACCCCCCATCCCCACCCCCATTGCTCTGTGCCCATCTCCGACTGGCCGACTGGTCAGTCACCCCCTCCCCATTTCTGATCCTCATTTCATTATCGTCTTGACCAACGTTAACGCCTCCACTTATACCAGATTTATCACAACGAGGATATAGAAAAGGAATGGTGCCATGGCAAATATACTGTAACGCTAACTCAGTCTAAGATTCTGGTGCGTCCAAATATTCCCTGCTGGGGACTGGTGGTGGTATGGAAACAAATGCGGCTTGCATGGTTGTATGTTAGTAACGACGAGCCTTAAATCTAGCTATTACATGCAAAAGAAATAACACATAGATAAACGAGTAAAGAACAAGCGCTGTGTAGATTTCGCAATCTATTACTATAACCAGCCACGGTACAAACAATACATCGGCACGAAGCCCTCAATAATAGGTAGAAAACATGCACTTAACGATAATGGTCACAAACGAGGTCTCAATACCGAAGTAGAGTCCTATAACGATACGTACACAAGTGTATAAAAGACGAATACAAGACAGATACGAGTACGACCACAATGGTCGGAGCCAGGGCTACTACCGAACCAAACGATTCAGATCGGGAGCGAAGACTGGTCACAAGTCTTGAGGTCTGCTTCAGCTGAGCTGGTGAGCAGACATCACGTGATCTGTAATTATTACGTAATGTAGCCTACGACAAATAGAGGGCGACATATATGATGACCAACGGCATCACAAAACCGTGCATGACTACGTGTACATCCATTGTGCCAACGGAAAAAAATGAGCCTGTTGTTGGTTGGTAACCTTTTGACTCCAATGAATAGGAATACTCCAACTTATAGCCAACAAGAGTATACAGGAACAAGAAAAGAAACTATATATATATATATATATATATATATATATATATATATATATATATATATATATATATATATATATATATATATATATATATATATATATATATATATATATATATGTATATATATATATATATATATATATATATATATATATATATATATATATATATATATATATAACAATATGGTAAATCCAGTGGCGTACATAGAATAGCTGGCACCCGTGGCGAATTCTTCCTTGTCACCCCGAGCCGGGAATGCCGTACTGGGGGGGTCTAAGGCTTCCCCCTCCCCTTTGAAAAAATTGTGTTTAATGTAAGGTGACTTAAATGCAAAATGGTGCTATCTTTGGCAAAGCCTTGAAATGATTACACAATGATTTACAAAAACAGTAATGAATTTGGGGGCATGGGGGCTGACGCATGGCACCGGGTGGACCCCCATCCTCACCCGCTTAGTACGCCACTGGGGGAAATTGTTATGTCATTCAGAAAATTGCGCTAAAATTCATGAAAAGGAGCACTTTTGCACGATGTTTTCAAACATATTATTTGAACAGTTATTATGCAACGGCTGAGCTCCGACAGCATTAAAAACTCCACAAGAAAATATTTGTGGACGCCCCTTTCTCAAACTCTACTGGTTTATGTCACAATGGGTTTTTCGTTGGTAACCATGGAAGTCATCCAATAACTGGAATATATATCTACAAAACATTGGATTTTTGTACCAACTCGTGAACCAAAATGGACGCAACATCCATATACGAATCAGTGATTAATCTTTGGATATTACTTCCTTTATACTATATCATATAAATCCATGAACATATACAACAGTGGTCTTTCATATCTCATAAAGTTACATCATTTTTTTATTGTATAGGCTCTTTTCATTGTTCAAAATCAGAAAGAAAAAGCTCTCGTTATCATAAAGAGAATATTAATTCTCAGCGATGCGGTAATTGCTTCTGATAATAGCACATATATCACGTTTTGAACATGGTAGACGATATTAAAAAGAAATCCAATTTTCAAATAGAATATATATTAAGCCTTACAAACTCATGATTAATAAAACCCCGTAAGTAAATGTCATATTAATCAATCTCGGTTCAACGGGGTTTAATGCTCCAACTATATAGGCCTATCATAAACAAAATTATAATAATAATAATATTTAAATACACTCTTAAAACAGAACGGGCTTTCATACAAAAAAAAAGTGAAAAGTTAAAGCGGAATCCATTTCATTGACAGATTAAAATGGATATGCAGACCTTCACACACACACACACGGCAATGCGATCGATTGTATGGTGATGTGATCGATTCTACGGTGATGTGATCGATTGCATGGTGTTGTGATCGACTGTACTGTGAAGTGATCGACTGCACTGTGATGTGATCGTGATGTGATGTGATCGATTGTACTGTGATGTGATCGATTGTGCTGTGATGTGATCGATTGTACTGTGATGTGATCGATTGTGCTGTGATGTGATCGATTGTACTGTGATGTGATCGATTGTGCTGTGATGTGATCGATTGTACTGTGATGTGATCGATTGTATAGTGTTGTGATTGGTTGTATGGTGATTTGATTGATATATACTGTGATGTGATCGACTATACTGTGATGTGATCGACTGTACTGTGATGTGATCGACTGTACTGTGATGTGATCGACTATACTGTGTTGTGATCGATTGTATGGTGTTGTGGTCGACTGTACTGTGATGTGATCGACTGTACTGTGTTGTGGTCGATTGAAATATGATGTGATCGATTTTACTGTGATGTGATCGATTGTATGGTGTTGTGGTCGATTGTACTGTGATGTGATCGACTGTACTGTGATGTGATTGACTGTACTGCACTCTAAACACAATCTAGTCAAGCGAGGCTAAAGTCTAGTCATATCGACTGGTTTACGTTAGTCAACGATTATCCCGCCATAATCTTGGTAGAAATGCCTTCACGACTAACCCAAAAGGTCGCCTGACCAGAACATAATGGTCACAGTTCTATTTTAATCTGGTCCTACAATAAATGTCAGCACTGGGACGAAACTCACTAGTCAATCAGGTTGATATATTCGTCACATGAAAAAGCGCGGGAAAATATTAACAATTGTAGCGCCACGGTACGGCCTAGCGTACTGCACTGAACTATAGTACATTGTACACATACGTACACGACGAGCAAGGAACGTACAGCAGGGAGTTAGCAGCCAGACGGTTACGGTACGAAAAATCAAAAAAATATTATCATCCAGTGATATTGTCAGTAACCATTGCAAGGTTAGTATATTAGACCAGTTTTCTTTGGGCCTTTGGCCAGTGTCGTTTGTTAGTCACTTAAAAAGTATATAGTATATTAGACCATAAAGTGTGTATTTTCGATTATTCCAACTTGTGTACGAACAAGCTAAGATCTAGGTCCTAGGCTAGGCCTATCATGCAGTAGCTATAGGCGAATTGCCTAACGTTAAACCTAATGACGTTAAGCTGCCTTGTAGTTGTAGTAGTTGTACAGAACAGTTTATCGTAACAGTAGGCCTCCGTATATTTACAGTATCATGGTGGCCCCGGTATTCACGCGTTTCTCATGTTTGCAATGGATAATTTCTTTACAAAATAACAAACCTAAATTAAACTTAATATTTATAATCTGTATTAGAAACTTTAGCCTTAGGGGGATAGGACCTTGGCTATATTATTCTTGAAATATTTTAGGGGGATAAATTCACAGCAGTGTTTCTCCTGCACTTTCAGGGGGGACATAGCCTAGGCTTAGGTCCTAGGCCATATTATTTATACCTAGATTAGGTTTGAGTTAAGGATTAGCCTCCAATTAGGGTCACCCTAAGATAACGAATTAACTAGAATAGTGTGTATGGGATTGTGTAGTTGCGTGCGAAACTGTTACACTAAATAAGCTGATTATTCCTAGGGCCCTAAAGCCCCCCCCCCAGGCCTAGCCCTAAATAGTTTTTATAAAATACAGAGGCTAGGCCTATGTTTCATACGAAACATCAACTGAACATGACGCCAATCTTTTATTACCAGTTTGTCCACTGACCATCCTATCCAACAATCCCGTAACAATTCACAGGAGAATACACTCCCCCTTCCAAAATAAACATTGGGGACCTTGGAGCAATCTAACAGCCTATTGCTGCCACAGCTGTGTCATATCAATTTATAGGCCTAGTTGTCAGTAATATAGAGGGGGAATATTTCTGGACAATTGTACTGACTTGTCCGGAATTTTTGGCTAAAATTTGTTATATATTCTAGCGGCATGAGTTGGGACAGTTTTTTCTGCTATTTTTTAAGTTTGTACAAAACAGTTCCGATTCAGAACAAAGGTGGGTGGGTGTTTAATTTGTTGTAGCTGTTTGTAGGGAGTCATTTAGCCTTGGACTAGGCTTTTTTCAAGATGGAATATTCCTCGCTTTACCTGTGGTACCGTGAACCGCAGTTGATCCCCCTAGGCTAACCCTAATTCCATTGGAAATAAAATAGGACATCTTTTACGGGGTGTTTCATTCAACTTTTTGGAAATACTACAATTTCAAACATAAATGTATTTGGTTATCATTGTACACTTGACAAATGAAAATGTAGCTGCCATAGCGGATTGATTAATGTTTGCACATGTTTCTTTTCCATACAGGTATCAAATGCATTCAGGCTTCTGTATCACTGCATAGTAATTTCACTTCCATTTCTACTGTACATTTTAGTAATGGGATGTGATTAAATAGTTGAATTGTGACTGGTATCGTACCGTACATGTTTACCCACATGCTGTACAAAATATGCACATGAACATTAGGGATGTGAACAAATAACAAAAGTTGTATGTCTATCACATTGGCAGATAGACGTCGTTTAATTGTGGAAGAGGATGCTACTAGCGAAGTGGTTAAGAAAGTCTATCCTTGGCTATTTGAAGATGAAGAGGTACTGTATGAATATGTCTTTGTAGATATTATTTATTATACAGTAGTCTGCGTAAAAGTAAAATTCAATCTTGTGGTTTCAAAAGTTATGGACATTTGAATATATTCACTTTATGCCCACCACTTGTCGAACCACGACTTTGTTTTTCAAAAATCAATTCAAGACAGTGTTGCGCTAAGCAGCGCGATTGCAGGATTCCCACACTTTTTTTTGCTGATACTGCTATTGGGAATTTGTAGGGGGGATGTTCCCCCTTAAAAAGAAACCATTTTGTTTTATTCTGAGCTAGAGCCCGATCTATACCTTTATCAGCAAGATCACTCCGCAAAACCTCATGTCCTCATCCCAAGACTTGGGGAGCCTACTGCTCCTACATTGACCAGCTACAGTAGTCTCTCTCTACTTCTTTACCAATTCGCATCTTCCATCCCTTTCGACATGTCTAAACC
The DNA here is from genome assembly GCF_037975245.1 of Apostichopus japonicus. NCBI lineage: Eukaryota > Metazoa > Echinodermata > Holothuroidea > Aspidochirotida > Stichopodidae > Apostichopus > Apostichopus japonicus. The sequence continues at coordinate 20,147,107 of NC_092569.1, forward strand.
ATCTCAATCTACGTCTCTGAACATAATCCCGAATATGTGTTAGTCCTAAGCGATCTCTTAACTTCTCAGGTGAATTTACCATATGTACTGTATAATATCTAATTGATCTTATTTAACCATAGATACTACTTGAATTAAAGCGACTTGAAGGAAAGACGACAATGGCACAGTTGCTTGGTGAAGGGCTTTCCAAGTATGGAGATGCCATAATCCGCTGCACTTAGAAGATGAAGCATCCCACTGTCATAGATACATCCATGGAGAAGGACGAGGGTGCCCGTTAAGGTACATTAGTAACAATTCAATCTGTAATTCACTATTCAAGTGATCATCACCCAGGTATGTGCTGGGTCTTCAAAATGGACTACGAGCAAAGTCTGAGGCAGGGGTGGATGCAAAATATGTCTTAGTAAGGGGGTATAACCATTCAGATGTATGGTAGTGAAAAATAAACACCTTCATTAGACATTAACGTTTGTCGTCTTGCATCATACAGTCTAAGGAAAATAGGGCGCATCCGTACATACTCAGACTGTGGTAGCACTAAAAGGCTAGTGTAGGCATTTGTCTCTTCACATCTTGACTCTTGCAACAGACTCATTTATGGACTGCCAAATAAGCTCCAGCGTTGTACGAGCTGCCAGGTTGGTTACCTTATCTAGGAAGTGTGAACACATAACCCCCATCCTTGTAAATCTCCACTGGTTACAAGTGAAGAAGCGTATCACGTGTAAGTTAATGCTTTTGACCTACAAAATATTAAATAAACTTGCTCCATACTATCTATGTAAACTTCTCAATATCAATGAACCGGTACATATTCTCAGGTCAAATGCTGCTACAACACTTATTGTACAAATGTCAGCACCATTACTTACGGTGAGAGTTCTTTTTTCAGCAGCTGCTAAACTCTGAAACCAACTACCACCACATGTTTGAAATGCTAAATCTATATGTAAATTTAGGACCTTGTTAAGACTTACTAGCAGAGGGTTGTGTGATTTTAAATTATGCTGATTTAAATCAGTGGTTTTTTTTAAATCACTGATTTAAATCACTTTTCTAATTCTTGGCAGGAAAAGTTGAATTTGTGGTCAGCATATTCTCTGAAATCAAGCAGTTCCTTATAAAATAGAGTCTCAATCAAGTATCAAAGCAATTTCAGTAAATCTGGGGGGGGGGGTTGTATTTTCAGGGAGAAAAATCCTTGTCACATACACCGGTAATGGCATGAGGCCTATCATGCTTAAACAAATTGAACAATTCTAGAAATTGCCTGCTAGAATCCCCTCAGAGTTCAGTTAAGTTCAGTAGAATAAGGATCAGGATGGACCCTGTGAAAAACCCTGTACCACAGATAACCCAGACTGCCAGATATGATCATGGATGAACACAATCAAGTGCTCAGATGATAACGAGACAGGCTGTGTATTGACGGTAGATTGCATAAATTATGGCTGTGAAGTACTTCATTTGGTACAAACAAGTGTCTGTGTTCAACAAAGGGAAATTGGTACAGTATCATGGGCCCCTTAGTGAAGGGGATATAGGGCCTAATTTTGAAATTATATTCAAGACTGTTGACTTCCCTTGATTGTCCCGAAATCAAATTAAATCATTGGGCTGACTGCTCGTATGTGATATGGGTGGGTATAGATGTTTTTGGAAGATTTAGGTAACATTTGAGAGGAAATTGAACTTTTGATTATTGCAAATTTTATTCGATTATTTAAAAAAAAATTAAAAAATCAACTCTGAATTAGCATTTATATTTGCAATATGGGTAATGTTTTGTATAATTATATTTTTTCTGTGTGCAGTGCATTGCAGCATTGTGGTCTTGGACGGAATGCCCTATATAAAAACGTTTTATTATTATTAAGGTTATTATAACATGTTTGAAGTTATGGATATGGATATAGAATGTCTATTCCGATTTCCAAAAATATATTGTTCAATATGCAAATCCATGGGTGGAAGTAGGTGGTACAGTATGTGACAACCTGCCCCCACTTCCCCCTATATGCCTATATGTATTATAGGCTACACGATATGCAGTTTGATCCATTTATATGATGCAATGTTACATTGTTACAAGCTGAGTATATGGAAATCTAGTCTACTTACTCTACTTTGGAAACAAGAGGCATTTCAATTTATCACTGTCTGCATATTCTCAAATAATATCTTCCTTGTTCAACTTTCACACTAGTTCATGCTCTGTTGCCAGCTGAATCCTGAGGTTCAAATTTTCATGTGTCAATCTGCTTGCTAGTCTGCTCTCTATTATCTTCATTTTACTGAAGACCTCAGAATATGGTATATGGTTGTTAATTCAGGGAAAACATGTTCTCGGACTTCAGGAATCTGTAGGTATCAATGAAACCTATCTGCTTTGGGTCCAAGATGCGAGTTTGACAACTGATACATATTCTTGACAAATGGAGCAACTCTTTAAATACAATCTCAGTATTTGATATTTTTCCATTAATGTTTCTATATTTTGCTTCAAATGTTCCTTATCAGTTATCATTGTCTTGAATCCCTCAAGCTGAAACAATGACATGGATGCAATCATTTTTTATGGCCCATGCCAGTAGGGGCCCACGACAAATAACTGAACAATTGGCATAACTTAAAGATGCTTGCTTGGGTTGAGCTCATACTTGATATTACTTAGCTAAGTAGCCTAGACCTTATCAAATGATACAAATATCTTTGCTGAAAATAAGACCTGTGATGTATTTAGTACTCTACTTTAATATTATCACCTAAGCAATTTATCGAGTATTGAGTATTGCTCTCCGGACTGCAGATGAGTAAATGTGTGATATTTTTGTCCTATCGATGTTACCAAATATGACATAATATCACTCTTCTGAAATGTCATGATGTTATGAGTGCTTTAACATTCTGTTGTTGATTTTTCTTTTAGAGTCTAGAATGCATGCAGCAATTCTGTCAGTTCCGACTCTACTGAATGAGAAGTTGGGTGCTATGATTGTATTTGCAGATGAGGATAGTGTAAGTACCCAATGTATTATTTAAATCAACAGTATGTAAACTATGGGTCAAGGCCATCAGAGGTGGTCTGATATTGTATGTACAGTGTCGAGGGTTCATCATGATAGTGCCCTGGTAGTGTTTCCTTTGGGGTATTCAGCAATTTTAGGTCTGATGCCATATGGGCTATTTCAGGAAATAACTCAAAATTAATATTTTCCTACAGATTGTATGGTTACAATGCTTAGAGTTTAATTGTCACGATAGTGTTTTGGTAGTGCTCCTTTGGGGTGTTTGGAATTTTAGGCCAAAGGTCATGTATGGGCCATATGGGCCATTTTGAACTCCTGAACTCCGCCTGAAATCACACAAAATGTTTCTTTTCCTATGAATTCTATGGTGCAGTGGTACTTAGGTAGTGCCTCCTTTGGGTTTTTAGGATTTGGGGGCCTAAGTCACCTGTAGACCATATGGGCCAATTTATGAAATCACTCAAAATGATACTTTTCATACAAATTTGCCCTAAAATTGGTTTAGCCCTAACATTTGTTGGGGCATCTTTTTTTTTTTGGGGGGGGGGCATTTTTTGGCATCCTTATTTCTGGGGGGCCTTGAAATATTTGGGCCCTGAAAACCTTCTGTCTGCAACAAAGGCCCGCACATCTGATCATTATTCCCTAACTAAATATCACATGTATGACCTGGGAGTGTTCATAGCTGTAAATATAGTAAGGGCATCATCACAAAGGTAGAATAGACTAGTATGTATGTGATAACTGGAACAGAATGTTGGACAGATTTCAATCTGTAGTTGCAGTAACCATAACCCAATGTGGATTTCCTGATCAGCCCCAAGTGTATTAAAATCATCTAGTGGAATGAATCCCTACCATGATGTAATTAGCTGTAACAAGATGTCATAACTCATGGCAAATATTCATTTCTCTCTAAAATACACGGAACCAGTGCACCATTTAGCTCTGTTGTTTCATTTATACTCTGCTATTATTTATATCATCAAAAATAGTATTACTTGTAGTGAATACGATGTACTGTAAATTGATTTGAAAAAATATTTAAGAAATTATTTATTTTGATTCCTTCGTTGGTGGAGTATATTTGTTTGTTGGTCACTCATGGCCATCATGGTGGATCAGCCACCCCTCCCATTTTCTGAAACTGGAAAGCGCTGTATATTGAATACATATACCTTAATATCTTTGCAGGTTACAGACTTGTCAGACGTGCCAGTTTATATCCAGGTGACAGAGGATGAAGGTGTTCCAGAGTACACTGTGATAGTGGAAACCTTGCAAGTAGCTACTTTGAAAAGTTTGTTCGCAGCCATGTGCAATTATTTGGCAGTGTTCTATGTCCTAAATATGGCATATGAGCCTTTGCTGAAGAAAACCCTTCAGTTTAAAAAAAAATCATTTTGAATGTTGATGATACTACACCGGCAGATAAATCAGTCAATAAAATTCTGGAGAAACTAAACATGCAAATCGCTAAAAATTGATGGCCTAATTACTGCTCCAGGCACCTACCATTTTTTGTACAGTTTTTTTGGCTCAAACTGTCATCACATTTATAACATAGAATACTGCCTATCACTTGCACTAGCATATATGAGTCAAAATAGGCTAAGGTGTTATAAAACTGTAACTAACTTGCAAATAATAAGTCATTGAAAATTTTTTCATTATCATTTGAGCTGTTGCGTGTGTTAGTTTTGACTTACAAAATGTTGTTATTTTTGGTTACGATGCCGAAGGCCGAGTAACCTATGCGATCAAGTTGGCGTGTGTGAGGGTGCGTTTGTTTTGCTATCTGACCGAGGACTTGAACAAAACAATTTCAGGTCCTCGGTTGTGATTTCTAAAGAATCACCACGTCCTCGGAAGAATTCTATTGTATGGGGTATTGTTAAGGTTAGGGTACGTGGATTTGAACAATGGAAAATACAATGGGGTCCTCAGTCTGAATGTAATGCAAACATGTGTGTGTGGGTATGCGTTTGTTTTGCTATCTGACCGAGGACTTGAACAAAAGAATTTCAGGTCCTCGGTTGTGATTTCTAAAGAATCACCACGTCCTCGGAAGAATTCTATTGTATGGGGTATTGTTAATGTTACGGTACGTGGATTTGAACAATGGAAGATACAATGGGGTCCTCGGTCTGAACGAAACACAAACATGTATGTGTGTGTGTCTGGATGTGACAGCTTGCTCGTAAACACGACATCTCAACAACGACACATTGGATCAATGTCATATTGGACTGGTGATGTGTGGATGGTCCCTATTGTTTTTGTTCTCCATCACATGAATATTAATAAGTGGGTAGGGCTTAAAGTAAAATTCTTAAAATGTCAATATCTTCGCAACGGTATGTCCGATCTGCTTCATACTTGGTATGGTGATGTAAGTGGTTCATTGTCACATGACAATGGAATTTCATCTAATTAATATTCATGAGTAGGTGGGGCTTAATCCTTAATTGCTAGAAATAGCTTGTAAACCTGAAATCTTAGAAATTAAATGTTGAATTACTGTCATTTTGAACTAGTACATGCTCCATGATTAGTAGATGTTCCCTGTTGTTTTTGTTGTTCATGACATGAATATTAATGAGTAGGCAGCAGTTAAAGTGAAAGTCTTAAAATGTCAATAACTTTGCAACGGTATAACCGATCATCTCCATACTTTGTTGATTGGTGGTGGATAATAATAGTTACATTTTCATATGAAAATAACATGTAACCTCATTAATATTCATGTGTTTGTTGGCCATATAGCATTTGTTGTCCCTCATTCCTAAACTCCTGTCATTCGTCACGTTTGACATATTTTCCTGGTTCCTGGGAGCTTGCTGATCTTATCTATATTTGTTTTGCTTTATAAAACCATGAAATTGGCTAGCCAGGCCATTAAATGAGTAGTCCAGTGACAAATTAAACTGGACTGAAAAAAAGTAACCTTTGCAATTAAGTTGGCATTTGTGTATGTTGTGATGAGTTGGCATGTTTGTATGTTTTGATCAAGTTTACGTGTGGGTATGTGTGTATATGTATGTTGCATAAATAGCTGGCTCAGACAATTAAAGGGATAGTCTATAGTGAAAATAGTAAATGAACTTAATAATCTGGTATTACTGTACATGTACCTATAGAGTATAGGGAAATCTTATGTGAGTGGGGTAGATTAATGTGTTGGTAGTAAGGTGTGAAACTGGTAAAATCTGATGGGTGTCAGGTGGGGGGGGGGGTTGTCAGATGAGTAGGGTGATGTTGGGATCAGGGTTGTAGGATGGTAGGTGAGGCTGCAGGTGGTATGATGGTATGGGTTCCGCTCTGGGTTGGGGATATGGGTTGTGTCGTATGATCCCCATGTGTTTGTCTGGAGAGGGGGTGTGGGGTGGTGAAATGCCTAGAGTCAACTATATCACTTTTTTTCAACTTTATATGTACATCAATAAAGGCATTAATTTTTGGTTTTGTTTACGATGGCCAGGTAATCTACAGTTTAGCATGTTTGCAAGTGTATGTATAATCTTAATTTAATTACTGTAAATGTATTGAATAACTTGTAGATATGCTACATTATCATTACATGGACCTCATTGTTTTTGTTGTCCAGTACATGAATATGTGGGTGGGGCTTGTAATCAAATTCTTAAAATGTCGATATTTTTTCAAATATATGTCTGATCACCTTCATACTTGGTAGGTTGGTACAGTAGTGCTACAGGAAACTGAAATTTCATTTATGTTCATGAGTGCAACTGACAACTTTATGTCTGATCAGCTTCAGTTTGGTTTCAGTTGTCTGGCAATAAGTACAATACAGGTATATAACAATAACAAATTCTGACTTATCTTATTTCATAAACTCTCATCGGCATCAGAACCACTAAACCTTTGGGTTTTCTGGTTCTTCAATTACTGATGAAATCAGACACTCTTTTGTACTTACTATTGAGGTGAAGCATATGTAGTGTTTAAGAGAAAATATAAAATGTGATTCCAAATTAATACAGAAATTCTTGCTTTCTTTTTTTCATGTGAGAGGGCTTGATGGTCTAGCAGTGGTTAAGGCCCAATCAGGTTTTATATCCGAGAATTGTTCCCACCAGTTAGCTCAACAGACAGCTTTGTACCTATAAGGGAGTTGTCGCAGGTTCGAATCTGTGGTGGGTCATATAAAACTAGTATAGAAAAACTACTTTTATCCATGGGCAAGACTAATGGATTAGTCAAGTGACTGCTGGACTAATCATTTAGGTCGCTTGACAAAAGCCTGGTCGATAGAGCATTGTTGAAAGACTAGCAAAAACTGGTCATGTGACTAATTGAATAAGTCAATTGACATCTTGACTAATCGTTTAGGTCGCTTGACTAAAGCCTGGTCGATAGAGGCATAATTGAATGACTAGTAAAAACTGGTCATGTGACTAATTGAATTAGTCAACTGACATCTTGACTAATCGTTTAGGTCGCTTGACTAAAGCCTGGTCGATAGAGGCATAATTGAATGACTAGTAAAAACTGGTCATGTGACCAGGTTTACTTAGTCATATGACCAGAACTATTTGGTCACTGGACCAAAAGTTAGTCAAGTGACTAGAATTAATTGGTCGATAGAAGCATTGTCTGGACTAATGTACTCTAGTCATCTTGACTAGATTATGTTTACAGTGTGTGATGTGATCGACTGTACTGTGATGTGATCGATTCTACTGTGATGTGATCGATTTTACAGTTGTGTGATCGATTGCATGGTGTTGTGGTCGTCGTTTCGGTGATGTGATCGGTTGTACGATGCTGTGTTGCTTGTACTGTGATGTGATCGGTTGTACGATGCTGTGCTGCTTGTACTGTGATGTGATCGGTTGTACGATGCTGTGTTGCTTTTACTGTGATCGATTCAGCGGTGACGTGACAACCATATCGATTACTTAGTCAGATATTATGGGTTAACAACTTATGTGCAACTAAACTGAGACTTGGTCAGAATAAAACAAAATCATCTTAACCCTATACAGCTCAAAATACAGCTTTTCATTTCACCCTCTCAGTGTACTATATGCAGGTGTGATTTTGTCTTTACCCTGACCTATATCTTTAATGATATAACGGTTATATTGTCAACGGATGAGTGATCGCATATCATATTTTTAATAAGTTTTAACAATCACTCATGCATCATTTTGAATCTCTATAAAACATCGTTTATTGATTGCTAAGAAGATTCATAAGTAAACACACTGACGACTCTGAACTTCTCTTATCATCCTATTCTTTCATTTATCTTTGCTTTGTTGCATGTTTGTATACGATTGATATATCTCTGTTATTGTATTACACAAGTGATCTCTGCGATAAAATGGTTTTATGGTGCGACATTTTATTCAGTGTAAACTTTCATGAAATTTTCGAAGAATCGTGAAATTAAACCAAGTAGAGTATTAAAGTACATGTCAGCTGTTGCTAAATCTTACTTTTTATTATTATTATATATATATATATATATATATATATATATATATATATATATCTTCTAAGACGTTATTTATGCTTTCTCAAATCCAACTGTCGGCTTGTTACATTATTATTTATGTAGGTGGAGATTGTACAAAAGAGGACTTTTTTTACTGTATTCACCTGTGATATTGGCACCCAACTATTGACTAAAATAATCATAAAAAAATTGAGACTATGTACAGTGTAGCTTGTGTTGGCGTTGGCAGGCGCGGCGGAACGGAAAAATTATTGGGGGGGGGGGGCTAATGTGTGGACACTATCTAAGCGGAGCGCCACCATCGGTTGGCGCGGAGCGTACAAGAAAATTTTGGGTTTTTTCAACCCCCCAGATGGCCGGAAACGGCACTTCCCGAGTGTTTTATGCTTCGAATACCTACCCCTAGAATATGGGTCTCAAGCCTGCAATTTCTCAGATTGCACGAAAGTCTACGGTAAAAACATTGTAATTTGTATATTCGATTGTGTTTTAAGAGAGTAGCTATTACTCGAAGTGTACTCGCAAAGACGTTTTTGAGTGTAGTAAGGGCAGTGGCGGAGCTAGGGGTATTGGTCGGGCGGGGGGCAAGAATAGACTGTACGGGAGCTTTCGACACTATCTAAGCGGAGCGCCACCACAGGTTGGCGCGGAGCGGTCAAAAAAAATTTGAGTAAAGACACTCCCTAGATTGCAGGAAATCACCCTTTCGGGCCTTACTAACTTGCAGATAAACGGAGAATAAATAGGTGTCGTCGCCATTTTGTCGGAAAATTACACCAACAGAATATGACAAATGTCAATAGGTATATTAGAGCGCAATAAAATAGTCAATAATCGCGAATAAGTAAAAAAGTAGTGAAGAGCTGAAAAGGGCACCAGCAGTCCATTTGAGTCCGTCAGGGGGCGGGGGGCATCCGCCCCTGACTGTATATATGAACGCTCCGCCACTAAGTAAGGGGATGTTGGAGAACTGGCTGAAATGAGGCAAGTCATTGGCCTAAGACAAAGTTGTGTTACGCTTATCGGTACTCACACTAACTTCTTCCACTTTTCACGGGGCGTGAAGACGCGGTTGGGGTGACAATGTGGTCTATAGCCAGGGGACGGGCCGAGGGTCCCCCAGGAATTACTAAAATTATTACACCTATATAGTATACGTGTGCATCGGACAGGGCGACAAGTATGCATTGAAAAATGGGCAGATGCACTTTTCGGAACCTTGGTAAATATTGGGGGGGGGGGGGGCTTATCATGCATTTGCCCCCTCAACTTTTTCATTGAGGGCTGAGCCCCCCCAAGCCCCCCAAGCCCCCCCCCGGTTCCGCCGCCACTGGGCGTTGGATGTTGTTTTATTCGCTTTTTAAATTTTAATCAAAGCTTCACAGAGATTGAGACACTGAATAAGATGTTTTCCTCAAAATGTAGACACATCTTGAAGTTAATAACTAAATATTAAATTATTCACTTACAGAAAAGCTCAGCAAGTAGAGTTAGTGTCCATTGCCAGATAATTTACAGGGTTGCAAAGTCTGCCAAATCTAAGGGTATTGAGTCTATTCCTCTTTGTAATTTTATACCACATTTAATACGTAGAAACATTAAGTCACAATCTAGCAATCAATGAACATAATCCTGTTAAGTTCCTCGAGTCATTCACAATACAAGTGGTCAAGCCTCATTCATATTATTGTACCTGACCACATGGTGTATATACCTCAATCAAGTCTCTTAGCATGTGTGTATTGGTTTGAATTTATTGGTAATAAGTTGATGACTCGAAAAACGGATATGGTATCAATATGTTTGTTATTGTTTGATGTGAGGTGCATTATGAAACGCATGGCATGAACTCACCAAATTGGCACGCTAATAGTTCTTCAAAAACAATCATTCCTGATTAACCTCACTTATGGTCTTTGTTTCCTTTCCGCCTGGTCTCAACTTTGTTACTAAGGCGGTGGAGGGAGGAGGTGGGGGGGGGGGGTATTCAGGAATATGAGAAACTGATTTGAAATTGAAACGAGAAATGTGGATTTCTCCTTCATTGAGTTGATCATAAGTCAATGTTACCTTTGCGCAAACGCTCCGTATTCCCAAAGAAAGCAGAGCATAGAAAAATGTTACCAACTTTATCTGTAAGTACGAAACCGTTGCAGAGTCGTAGATATACGGCTCTGGTCCGTTGAGATGAACACCGCCCCAAATACCTTGCATTTGATTCCTCCCTTGGCATTGTACAACACTTCTAACTTTTGCTGTTTTGATGTCATACTACCTGTTGTAGGACTATAGCCATATGCCTGAAGTATTATGTGATTTTATACTGTAATTATGAATTTGAGACCGTGGTACCCCATCATAGAACATGTTTGGTGAAGACAGGGGATCAAGTAACGAATATTTGGAGTACTAATTCCGTCTCTGCTTCCTTCCATGTAATTACATAAATTAGTTTCCAGTGGATCTGGTTCAAGCAATGGAGGTACCTCGGTTCCGGTTGACCCCATTTCATACCCTACGACAGCAGAGGAATCGGAAGTATCTACTACCAATGATGCTCTCTTAAAATGAGAGACTGAAATTTCAGTCTAATCGACTGAAATTTCAGTCTAATGATGGATGGGATAAGGGATCAGACTACTTAGACTGAATTCCAGTCTGAAATGTAAAGACTGAAGGTCAGTCTTAATTAGACTAAATACTCTTCAGTCTAATAGACTGAAAATCAAACCACTTTAGACTGAACAGTCAGCAGTTTAGACTGATTTATTGCAGCACCAGTCTTAATAAGATTGAATACTTTCAGTCTATTAGACTGATATCAGACTGAACAGTCGGTCATTTAGACTGAATTATTACACATCACAGCTATACTGTCAATCTTATAAACTGCAAATCCTGGATTGAACAAACTTTTCTATAGATCCTCCGTGTTGGCTAAGTGCTGGAATTCTTCAATAAAGATGCAGTTAAGGTCATCAAGACAACATTCAATGATCTGTTAATGCAGGGGAATTTACTGAAAGGTGCTACTTCATGGAGTGACTTCGCCTTCACATCCAATCATGTTAGGCTATAAAGACCAGAAAATCATTGTGACAGTCACACACAAAGTACATTAAAAATGGTATTCCATCAAGAAATATAATTGTCAATATCCACCGAACAGTAATTTTATTCCCACTAACCCACTTATATATTCTTATATAATTTTTGTTATCATAAAAAAAAAACAGAAATCAAAACTACAATATTCTGAGGGATGTTCAACAAAACATGTTATCTTTGCAACAAACGTTCAAATTATAAAGATACTTTACATAACAGTGACATATTTTCATATTATATTGTTATATATTATTTTGTTCAAAATCAGAAAGAAAAAGCTCTCGTTATCATAAAGAGAATATTAATTCTCAGCGATGCGGTAATTGCTTCTGATAATAGCACATATATCACGTTTTGAACATGGTAGACGATATTAAAAAGAAATCCAATTTTCAAATAGAATATATATTAAGCCTTACAAACTCATGATTAATAAAACCCCGTAAGTAAATGTCATATTAATCAATCTCGGTTCAACGGGGTTTAATGCTCCAACTATATAGGCCTATCATAAACAAAATTATAATAATAATAATATTTAAATACACTCTTAAAACAGAACGGGCTTTCATACAAAAAAAAAGTGAAAAGTTAAAGCGGAATCCATTTCATTGACAGATTAAAATGGATATGCAGACCTTCACACACACACACACGGCAATGCGATCGATTGTATGGTGATGTGATCGATTCTACGGTGATGTGATCGATTGCATGGTGTTGTGATCGACTGTACTGTGAAGTGATCGACTGCACTGTGATGTGATCGTGATGTGATGTGATCGATTGTACTGTGATGTGATCGATTGTGCTGTGATGTGATCGATTGTACTGTGATGTGATCGATTGTGCTGTGATGTGATCGATTGTACTGTGATGTGATCGATTGTGCTGTGATGTGATCGATTGTACTGTGATGTGATCGATTGTATAGTGTTGTGATTGGTTGTATGGTGATTTGATTGATATATACTGTGATGTGATCGACTATACTGTGATGTGATCGACTGTACTGTGATGTGATCGACTGTACTGTGATGTGATCGACTATACTGTGTTGTGATCGATTGTATGGTGTTGTGGTCGACTGTACTGTGATGTGATCGACTGTACTGTGTTGTGGTCGATTGAAATATGATGTGATCGATTTTACTGTGATGTGATCGATTGTATGGTGTTGTGGTCGATTGTACTGTGATGTGATCGACTGTACTGTGATGTGATTGACTGTACTGTGATGTGATCGACTGTACTGTGATGTGATCGATTCTACTGTGATGTGATCGATTTTACAGTTGTGTGATCGATTGCATGGTGTTGTGGTCGTCGTTTCGGTGATGTGATCGGTTGTACGATGCTGTGTTGCTTGTACTGTGATGTGATCGGTTGTACGATGCTGTGCTGCTTGTACTGTGATGTGATCGGTTGTACGATGCTGTGTTGCTTTTACTGTGATCGATTCAGCGGTGACGTGACAACCATATCGATTACTTAGTCAGATATTATGGGTTAACAACTTATGTGCAACTAAACTGAGACTTGGTCAGAATAAAACAAAATCATCTTAACCCTATACAGCTCAAAATACAGCTTTTCATTTCACCCTCTCAGTGTACTATATGCAGGTGTGATTTTGTCTTTACCCTGACCTATATCTTTAATGATATAACGGTTATATTGTCAACGGATGAGTGATCGCATATCATATTTTTAATAAGTTTTAACAATCACTCATGCATCATTTTGAATCTCTATAAAACATCGTTTATTGATTGCTAAGAAGATTCATAAGTAAACACACTGACGACTCTGAACTTCTCTTATCATCCTATTCTTTCATTTATCTTTGCTTTGTTGCATGTTTGTATACGATTGATATATCTCTGTTATTGTATTACACAAGTGATCTCTGCGATAAAATGGTTTTATGGTGCGACTTTTTATTCAGTGTAAACTTTCATGAAATTTTCGAAGAATCGTGAAATTAAACCAAGTAGAGTATTAAAGTACATGTCAGCTGTTGCTAAATCTTACTTTTTATTATTATTATATATATATATATATATATATATATATATATATATATATATATATATATATATATATATCTTCTAAGACGTTATTTATGCTTTCTCAAATCCAACTGTCGGCTTGTTACATTATTATTTATGTAGGTGGAGATTGTACAAAAGAGGACTTTTTTTACTGTATTCACCTGTGATATTGGCACCCAACTATTGACTAAAATAATCATAAAAAAATTGAGACTATGTACAGTGTAGCTTGTGTTGGCGTTGGCAGGCGCGGCGGAACGGAAAAATTATTGGGGGGGGGGGGGGCTAATGTGTGGACACTATCTAAGCGGAGCGCCACCATCGGTTGGCGCGGAGCGTACAAGAAAATTTTGGGTTTTTTCAACCCCCCAGATGGCCGGAAACGGCACTTCCCGAGTGTTTTATGCTTCGAATACCTACCCCTAGAATATGGGTCTCAAGCCTGCAATTTCTCAGATTGCACGAAAGTCTACGGTAAAAACATTGTAATTTGTATATTCGATTGTGTTTTAAGAGAGTAGCTATTACTCGAAGTGTACTCGCAAAGACGTTTTTGAGTGTAGTAAGGGCAGTGGCGGAGCTAGGGGTATTGGTCGGGCGGGGGGCAAGAATAGACTGTACGGGAGCTTTCGACACTATCTAAGCGGAGCGCCACCACAGGTTGGCGCGGAGCGGTCAAAAAAAATTTGAGTAAAGACACTCCCTAGATTGCAGGAAATCACCCTTTCGGGCCTTACTAACTTGCAGATAAACGGAGAATAAATAGGTGTCGTCGCCATTTTGTCGGAAAATTACACCAACAGAATATGACAAATGTCAATAGGTATATTAGAGCGCAATAAAATAGTCAATAATCGCGAATAAGTAAAAAAGTAGTGAAGAGCTGAAAAGGGCACCAGCAGTCCATTTGAGTCCGTCAGGGGGCGGGGGGCATCCGCCCCTGACTGTATATATGAACGCTCCGCCACTAAGTAAGGGGATGTTGGAGAACTGGCTGAAATGAGGCAAGTCATTGGCCTAAGACAAAGTTGTGTTACGCTTATCGGTACTCACACTAACTTCTTCCACTTTTCACGGGGCGTGAAGACGCGGTTGGGGTGACAATGTGGTCTATAGCCAGGGGACGGGCCGAGGGTCCCCCAGGAATTACTAAAATTATTACACCTATATAGTATACCTGTGCATCGGACAGGGCGACAAGTATGCATTGAAAAATGGGCAGATGCACTTTTCGGAACCTTGGTAAATATTGGGGGGGGGGGGGCTTATCATGCATTTGCCCCCTCAACTTTTTCATTGAGGGCTGAGCCCCCCCAAGCCCCCCCCCCCCGGTTCCGCCGCCACTGGGCGTTGGATGTTGTTTTATTCGCTTTTTAAATTTTAATCAAAGCTTCACAGAGATTGAGACACTGAATAAGATGTTTTCCTCAAAATGTAGACACATCTTGAAGTTAATAACTAAATATTAAATTATTCACTTACAGAAAAGCTCAGCAAGTAGAGTTAGTGTCCATTGCCAGATAATTTACAGGGTTGCAAAGTCTGCCAAATCTAAGGGTATTGAGTCTATTCCTCTTTGTAATTTTATACCACATTTAATACGTAGAAACATTAAGTCACAATCTAGCAATCAATGAACATAATCCTGTTAAGTTCCTCGAGTCATTCACAATACAAGTGGTCAAGCCTCATTCATATTATTGTACCTGACCACATGGTGTATATACCTCAATCAAGTCTCTTAGCATGTGTGTATTGGTTTGAATTTATTGGTAATAAGTTGATGACTCGAAAAACGGATATGGTATCAATATGTTTGTTATTGTTTGATGTGAGGTGCATTATGAAACGCATGGCATGAACTCACCAAATTGGCACGCTAATAGTTCTTCAAAAACAATCATTCCTGATTAACCTCACTTATGGTCTTTGTTTCCTTTCCGCCTGGTCTCAACTTTGTTACTAAGGCGGTGGAGGGAGGAGGTGGGGGGGGGGTATTCAGGAATATGAGAAACTGATTTGAAATTGAAACGAGAAATGTGGATTTCTCCTTCATTGAGTTGATCATAAGTCAATGTTACCTTTGCGCAAACGCTCCGTATTCCCAAAGAAAGCAAAGCATAGAAAAATGTTACCAACTTTATCTGTAAGTACGAAACCGTTGCAGAGTCGTAGATATACGGCTCTGGTCCGTTGAGATGAACACCGCCCCAAATACCTTGCATTTGATTCCTCCCTTGGCATTGTACAACACTTCTAACTTTTGCTGTTTTGATGTCATACTACCTGTTGTAGGACTATAGCCATATGCCTGAAGTATTATGTGATTTTATACTGTAATTATGAATTTGAGACCGTGGTACCCCATCATAGAACATGTTTGGTGAAGACAGGGGATCAAGTAACGAATATTTGGAGTACTAATTCCGTCTCTGCTTCCTTCCATGTAATTACATAAATTAGTTTCCAGTGGATCTGGTTCAAGCAATGGAGGTACCTCGGTTCCGGTTGACCCCATTTCATACCCTACGACAGCAGAGGAATCGGAAGTATCTACTACCAATGATGCTCTCTTAAAATGAGAGACTGAAATTTCAGTCTAATCGACTGAAATTTCAGTCTAATGATGGATGGGATAAGGGATCAGACTACTTAGACTGAATTCCAGTCTGAAATGTAAAGACTGAAGGTCAGTCTTAATTAGACTAAATACTCTTCAGTCTAATAGACTGAAAATCAAACCACTTTAGACTGAACAGTCAGCAGTTTAGACTGATTTATTGCAGCACCAGTCTTAATAAGATTGAATACTTTCAGTCTATTAGACTGATATCAGACTGAACAGTCGGTCATTTAGACTGAATTATTACACATCACAGCTATACTGTCAATCTTATAAACTGCAAATCCTGGATTGAACAAACTTTTCTATAGATCCTCCGTGTTGGCTAAGTGCTGGAATTCTTCAATAAAGATGCAGTTAAGGTCATCAAGACAACATTCAATGATCTGTTAATGCAGGGGAATTTACTGAAAGGTGCTACTTCATGGAGTGACTTCGCCTTCACATCCAATCATGTTAGGCTATAAAGACCAGAAAATCATTGTGACAGTCACACACAAAGTACATTAAAAATGGTATTCCATCAAGAAATATAATTGTCAATATCCACCGAACAGTAATTTTATTCCCACTAACCCACTTATATATTCTTATATAATTTTTGTTATCATAAAAAAAAAAACAGAAATCAAAACTACAATATTCTGAGGGATGTTCAACAAAACATGTTATCTTTGCAACAAACGTTCAAATTATAAAGATACTTTACATAACAGTGACATATTTTCATATTATATTGTTATATATTATTTTGTTCAAAATCAGAAAGAAAAAGCTCTCGTTATCATAAAGAGAATATTAATTCTCAGCGATGCGGTAATTGCTTCTGATAATAGCACATATATCACGTTTTGAACATGGTAGACGATATTAAAAAGAAATCCAATTTTCAAATAGAATATATATTAAGCCTTACAAACTCATGATTAATAAAACCCCGTAAGTAAATGTCATATTAATCAATCTCGGTTCAACGGGGTTTAATGCTCCAACTATATAGGCCTATCATAAACAAAATTATAATAATAATAATATTTAAATACACTCTTAAAACAGAACGGGCTTTCATACAAAAAAAAAGTGAAAAGTTAAAGCGGAATCCATTTCATTGACAGATTAAAATGGATATGCAGACCTTCACACACACACACACGGCAATGCGATCGATTGTATGGTGATGTGATCGATTCTACGGTGATGTGATCGATTGCATGGTGTTGTGATCGACTGTACTGTGAAGTGATCGACTGCACTGTGATGTGATCGTGATGTGATGTGATCGATTGTACTGTGATGTGATCGATTGTGCTGTGATGTGATCGATTGTACTGTGATGTGATCGATTGTGCTGTGATGTGATCGATTGTACTGTGATGTGATCGATTGTATAGTGTTGTGATTGGTTGTATGGTGATTTGATTGATATATACTGTGATGTGATCGACTATACTGTGATGTGATCGACTGTACTGTGATGTGATCGACTGTACTGTGATGTGATCGACTATACTGTGTTGTGATCGATTGTATGGTGTTGTGGTCGACTGTACTGTGATGTGATCGACTGTACTGTGTTGTGGTCGATTGAAATATGATGTGATCGATTTTACTGTGATGTGATCGATTGTATGGTGTTGTGGTCGATTGTACTGTGATGTGATCGACTGTACTGTGATGTGATTGACTGTACTGTGATGTGATCGACTGTACTGTGATGTGATCGATTCTACTGTGATGTGATCGATTTTACAGTTGTGTGATCGATTGCATGGTGTTGTGGTCGTCGTTTCGGTGATGTGATCGGTTGTACGATGCTGTGTTGCTTGTACTGTGATGTGATCGGTTGTACGATGCTGTGCTGCTTGTACTGTGATGTGATCGGTTGTACGATGCTGTGTTGCTTTTACTGTGATCGATTCAGCGGTGACGTGACAACCATATCGATTACTTAGTCAGATATTATGGGTTAACAACTTATGTGCAACTAAACTGAGACTTGGTCAGAATAAAACAAAATCATCTTAACCCTATACAGCTCAAAATACAGCTTTTCATTTCACCCTCTCAGTGTACTATATGCAGGTGTGATTTTGTCTTTACCCTGACCTATATCTTTAATGATATAACGGTTATATTGTCAACGGATGAGTGATCGCATATCATATTTTTAATAAGTTTTAACAATCACTCATGCATCATTTTGAATCTCTATAAAACATCGTTTATTGATTGCTAAGAAGATTCATAAGTAAACACACTGACGACTCTGAACTTCTCTTATCATCCTATTCTTTCATTTATCTTTGCTTTGTTGCATGTTTGTATACGATTGATATATCTCTGTTATTGTATTACACAAGTGATCTCTGCGATAAAATGGTTTTATGGTGCGACTTTTTATTCAGTGTAAACTTTCATGAAATTTTCGAAGAATCGTGAAATTAAACCAAGTAGAGTATTAAAGTACATGTCAGCTGTTGCTAAATCTTACTTTTTATTATTATTATATATATATATATATATATATATATATATATATATATATATATATATATATATATCTTCTAAGACGTTATTTATGCTTTCTCAAATCCAACTGTCGGCTTGTTACATTATTATTTATGTAGGTGGAGATTGTACAAAAGAGGACTTTTTTTACTGTATTCACCTGTGATATTGGCACCCAACTATTGACTAAAATAATCATAAAAAAATTGAGACTATGTACAGTGTAGCTTGTGTTGGCGTTGGCAGGCGCGGCGGAACGGAAAAATTATTGGGGGGGGGGGGGGCTAATGTGTGGACACTATCTAAGCGGAGCGCCACCATCGGTTGGCGCGGAGCGTACAAGAAAATTTTGGGTTTTTTCAACCCCCCAGATGGCCGGAAACGGCACTTCCCGAGTGTTTTATGCTTCGAATACCTACCCCTAGAATATGGGTCTCAAGCCTGCAATTTCTCAGATTGCACGAAAGTCTACGGTAAAAACATTGTAATTTGTATATTCGATTGTGTTTTAAGAGAGTAGCTATTACTCGAAGTGTACTCGCAAAGACGTTTTTGAGTGTAGTAAGGGCAGTGGCGGAGCTAGGGGTATTGGTCGGGCGGGGGGCAAGAATAGACTGTACGGGAGCTTTCGACACTATCTAAGCGGAGCGCCACCACAGGTTGGCGCGGAGCGGTCAAAAAAAATTTGAGTAAAGACACTCCCTAGATTGCAGGAAATCACCCTTTCGGGCCTTACTAACTTGCAGATAAACGGAGAATAAATAGGTGTCGTCGCCATTTTGTCGGAAAATTACACCAACAGAATATGACAAATGTCAATAGGTATATTAGAGCGCAATAAAATAGTCAATAATCGCGAATAAGTAAAAAAGTAGTGAAGAGCTGAAAAGGGCACCAGCAGTCCATTTGAGTCCGTCAGGGGGCGGGGGGCATCCGCCCCTGACTGTATATATGAACGCTCCGCCACTAAGTAAGGGGATGTTGGAGAACTGGCTGAAATGAGGCAAGTCATTGGCCTAAGACAAAGTTGTGTTACGCTTATCGGTACTCACACTAACTTCTTCCACTTTTCACGGGGCGTGAAGACGCGGTTGGGGTGACAATGTGGTCTATAGCCAGGGGACGGGCCGAGGGTCCCCCAGGAATTACTAAAATTATTACACCTATATAGTATACGTGTGCATCGGACAGGGCGACAAGTATGCATTGAAAAATGGGCAGATGCACTTTTCGGAACCTTGGTAAATATTGGGGGGGGGGGCTTATCATGCATTTGCCCCCTCAACTTTTTCATTGAGGGCTGAGCCCCCCCAAGCCCCCCCCCCCGGTTCCGCCGCCACTGGGCGTTGGATGTTGTTTTATTCGCTTTTTAAATTTTAATCAAAGCTTCACAGAGATTGAGACACTGAATAAGATGTTTTCCTCAAAATGTAGACACATCTTGAAGTTAATAACTAAATATTAAATTATTCACTTACAGAAAAGCTCAGCAAGTAGAGTTAGTGTCCATTGCCAGATAATTTACAGGGTTGCAAAGTCTGCCAAATCTAAGGGTATTGAGTCTATTCCTCTTTGTAATTTTATACCACATTTAATACGTAGAAACATTAAGTCACAATCTAGCAATCAATGAACATAATCCTGTTAAGTTCCTCGAGTCATTCACAATACAAGTGGTCAAGCCTCATTCATATTATTGTACCTGACCACATGGTGTATATACCTCAATCAAGTCTCTTAGCATGTGTGTATTGGTTTGAATTTATTGGTAATAAGTTGATGACTCGAAAAACGGATATGGTATCAATATGTTTGTTATTGTTTGATGTGAGGTGCATTATGAAACGCATGGCATGAACTCACCAAATTGGCACGCTAATAGTTCTTCAAAAACAATCATTCCTGATTAACCTCACTTATGGTCTTTGTTTCCTTTCCGCCTGGTCTCAACTTTGTTACTAAGGCGGTGGAGGGAGGAGGTGGGGGGGGGGGTATTCAGGAATATGAGAAACTGATTTGAAATTGAAACGAGAAATGTGGATTTCTCCTTCATTGAGTTGATCATAAGTCAATGTTACCTTTGCGCAAACGCTCCGTATTCCCAAAGAAAGCAGAGCATAGAAAAATGTTACCAACTTTATCTGTAAGTACGAAACCGTTGCAGAGTCGTAGATATACGGCTCTGGTCCGTTGAGATGAACACCGCCCCAAATACCTTGCATTTGATTCCTCCCTTGGCATTGTACAACACTTCTAACTTTTGCTGTTTTGATGTCATACTACCTGTTGTAGGACTATAGCCATATGCCTGAAGTATTATGTGATTTTATACTGTAATTATGAATTTGAGACCGTGGTACCCCATCATAGAACATGTTTGGTGAAGACAGGGGATCAAGTAACGAATATTTGGAGTACTAATTCCGTCTCTGCTTCCTTCCATGTAATTACATAAATTAGTTTCCAGTGGATCTGGTTCAAGCAATGGAGGTACCTCGGTTCCGGTTGACCCCATTTCATACCCTACGACAGCAGAGGAATCGGAAGTATCTACTACCAATGATGCTCTCTTAAAATGAGAGACTGAAATTTCAGTCTAATCGACTGAAATTTCAGTCTAATGATGGATGGGATAAGGGATCAGACTACTTAGACTGAATTCCAGTCTGAAATGTAAAGACTGAAGGTCAGTCTTAATTAGACTAAATACTCTTCAGTCTAATAGACTGAAAATCAAACCACTTTAGACTGAACAGTCAGCAGTTTAGACTGATTTATTGCAGCACCAGTCTTAATAAGATTGAATACTTTCAGTCTATTAGACTGATATCAGACTGAACAGTCGGTCATTTAGACTGAATTATTACACATCACAGCTATACTGTCAATCTTATAAACTGCAAATCCTGGATTGAACAAACTTTTCTATAGATCCTCCGTGTTGGCTAAGTGCTGGAATTCTTCAATAAAGATGCAGTTAAGGTCATCAAGACAACATTCAATGATCTGTTAATGCAGGGGAATTTACTGAAAGGTGCTACTTCATGGAGTGACTTCGCCTTCACATCCAATCATGTTAGGCTATAAAGACCAGAAAATCATTGTGACAGTCACACACAAAGTACATTAAAAATGGTATTCCATCAAGAAATATAATTGTCAATATCCACCGAACAGTAATTTTATTCCCACTAACCCACTTATATATTCTTATATAATTTTTGTTATCATAAAAAAAAAACAGAAATCAAAACTACAATATTCTGAGGGATGTTCAACAAAACATGTTATCTTTGCAACAAACGTTCAAATTATAAAGATACTTTACATAACAGTGACATATTTTCAGTTCAATATTAATCTGTCAAATTTCTGCTTGAATTGGGCCTGGATCTAAAATGTTCTTTAATTTTTTTGGAAAGGATTAGGTGAGCTGAGAACAGATCAGTGGTGTCGCCAATGGGTGGCCTGGGGAACCCCTCCCGCCCTCCCCTGAGAAGGAATTCACAAATAGACATATCACCAACCAAGATTCAAATGTCTGGCAACACCACTGTAATAGAAAGCACTTTAAATTCTTTGTATGTCACTACCAGGTGGTAATACCCTGGAATTCATTGACAACACAGCTGTAAATTGAGTCGTTATTTACCCAGCTGATCCCATCTCCCGATCTCACTGAACTTTAAATTTTCCACTGTAAAGGATATAGTAACTATACGATCCTGCCTTTACAAAAGGGATATGATGGAAACACGACGATAGTACAATGGATCTGGTACATTGCCTTTTTTCCAGTTGTGAATCATTAATGTATAGTAGCAACAATTTTCTTAGAATGGTTTCAAAATGGGGAAAACATATGACAAATTTTCAGCAGGTTATTTATAAACTATTAGGAATGGTCAAACTATATATCAGTGCGGTGAACATTTAATACTTTGTGTTCCAATGATATAGATTGGCGATTGCTGAAAGTCATTATCCAGCACACACAAAACAAAATGTTACAAGCAAGCAGTTGACAGAATGGCACAAACTTCATAATGGCTATTAGATAAACATGAATTATTATATACTGCATTCACGATTTCATGATATGGCATTCATATAAAGCAAATTTGTATGCAAAAACAGTACATGTGACTATTATACCACCCTCAATTATTTCTTAATTTTCTGATAGTAATCATATATAGTGATTTTGATTGGGATTTCAATCAAATTTTAAAGTTTTATAAATTATCTCACGTGAATCCTTTAATGTCGGCCTCTAGCTGAAAAAGAAATGTCACTCGAGAGTCGACTAAAAAATTGAAAACAGTTTTGACTCATTACATCACTAAAATTAAATAAAAATGGGGGGGGGGGATAATGAGGAAAGGATATTCTCAAATGGAATTTTCTACAGTTACTGACTTTATAATAATCAGGTTACTTGCTTTTCATGGAACAAATTATGGAATATTGTGCACAATAAATAATATTAGCTTAATTAATTGCTTAATTAAATAAACCTTCAACATAGTGAGTGCAGTGAAATGTAGGAACATTAAAGTAAACATTAAAATAACATGATCGAAAAACCATACAACAAAGTTTTTTTGGCAACTAGGTGTTTGTTTAATTACATTCATAATTAGATCAGTATCATTAAAAACATTTTTAAAACCCCAAAATCAATTAAATATTTATTTCTGGAGCCCTCCCTATTCATATAAAACTGTTTGTAACTCCAGGTAATCAATTTAACGTTTTAGGGTATGTGTTAGTTACTCCTTTAAGGCATTGAAGACTTGTCCCAAACAGCATGCAGCCATCTGAAAAAAAAGTTAACTTTCTGTTGCTTGCAAGTGATGTTTGTTCGTGTCGCTAAAAAAGACAGACAGTAATGAAACGTGATACCTTGATATCTTTAGCTGGACCTGAGATGTTCATCGCTGTATCGTTTATACACTGTAATGTGGGTATTGACCGCAGCTGTATGTACTGACTGTACACTAGTGTCTAATTACCGACGGTAGCAAGCTGTGTTTGTATTTTCTGGGATCGATGGCAGTGTCTAACACTTCTGTTACACCTCATTCGAAACTAGGTCAGATTACCGGCATTAGTCTTCACACCCTTTTAAAGCTACTCCATGCTGACACACGTGGTTCCGGACTACAGAGCAATAAAAAAGTAACATTCACTCCTTGAAGTAACTCCATGCTGGCTGCCCTTATAGATGTGACAAGGATACGGACGAGAGACTTCACTTCTGTTGGTTGCAAAATTCCATACACCATGGAAGCATGGAACTCACAAAACTAGTGTTGTAGAGGGGGAGCATAGTCTATGTTTAATGCATGTTCTACGCCTCTGTCCCTGCTTGAATGGCCAGTTTTTCTGCCACAATGAAGAATTGTTTGGGGTTCAATTCTGGTCCGAGAGATAGGATGAAAGGCTGCCAATATTGTCCTTATCTGCCCTGTGCTGCGCTCTCAATATCTGTGCCCTCCTGTTTGGTAAAGATAAAAATAAATGTGATAAAGGACAAGCAATATGGTATGAATCAAAACATTCTTAAAAAAAGATATGTTGAGAGGTAGAGAGACTAGACTAGAATAATATTTAGGAGAGAATGGAGAAACAAGAACATGACTGGCATTGTACAAAGGAGATATATCAATTCACGATAGGCAGCAATATGTCATCCATGGCGGGTGAGATGTGTTATGTGACTGTGGATTCAAATTCAACCTAACATGTATGGGTTATCATGTTGATTTTGGCAGGTACATGCACTCAAAAAAATGAAGTGTTAAATTTGAATCGTAAAGTGTTGAATTTAACACCCCACCCTGTTTGGATTAGGGACAACACCCACCGAGTTAAATTAACACTTCAGAAGTGTAACATAATATAACACTTTGCGAGTGTTGCCTTAACAACACCCATACAAGTGTCAAAATAACACTTCCTGGTGTTGAAGGTACACTACAGGGAGTAAAATTAACACAATAAAGTGTTCATTTGTTAAAACTTCTGGGTGTCAACATGACACTTCAGGAAGTAAAATTAACACCATAAAGTGTTCATTTGTTAGCACTTCTGGGTGTCAAAATTGCACTTCAGGGAGTATAATTAACACTCTAGTGCACATTTTTTGGCCTTCTGGGTGTCAAAGTTCTGCTTCAGTGAGTAGAATTACCACCATATGGTGTTCATTTGTCATCTGTGTCAAGATGATACTTAATGGACTCTCAACACACAATAGTGCTCTCTCGTTTATACTTCTGGATGTATATTTAACTGCTGGTTTGTAAAGTTTTACATGTTTATTATGTAACGCAAATACAATACTGTTATGTAAAATTTTGCCAGAAAAGTTTACATCGCACCCGTTTAGTAAATATTTTATACAGGTTTTAGGTTAATTATTACCTAGTAATTAGGTAAACAATATGGATGCATGTTTGAATCGCTCACAGCAGAAAGTTACATTTAAGAGAGAGCAAAAAGCAATGACAACACAAACAATTCAGAATGTGGGATTTTCTACTCTACTACCTTCCTATTCCAGAGGTCCATTTATTATATCCCATTAAATGTAAAACGAACAATTTAGGCTATAAAAGTATTGTCTTGTGGAATTAAGTCAACTTAAAAGTGCCAACATTTTCAAATGCTACAGTGCAGTTACTTGGTCTTTATTTTTTTGCACATGCCTTTTGTTTCTAGATTAAAGACAAAGAAACAACTCTTCCCAAAGTCAATTTCAAATAAGCAACAACTTTAGAAAAATTCTGATCCATGGGATGAGAAAACATGGAGTGCTGTGTATGATGACTGCTACACTACAGTGACTATGTCTTTGTTGTTGGCAAATGCCTTTTGGTATTCCAGATTAAACGCAAGAAACAACTCTTCCCAAAGTCAATTTCAAATAAGCAACAACTTTAGATATATGCTGATCCGTGGGATGAGAAAACGTGGAGTACTGTCTATGATGACTGCTACACTGCAGGTACTTTGTCTTTGTTGTTGGCTCGTGCCTTTGGTATTCCAAATTAAACACAAAGAAAAAACTCTTCCCAAAGAAAATTCCAAATAAGCAACAACTTTACATACATTCTGATCCGTAA
Organism: Apostichopus japonicus; assembly: GCF_037975245.1. Classification (NCBI taxonomy): domain Eukaryota; kingdom Metazoa; phylum Echinodermata; class Holothuroidea; order Aspidochirotida; family Stichopodidae; genus Apostichopus; species Apostichopus japonicus. The sequence goes on from NC_092569.1 coordinate 20,173,050, forward strand.
GATGAGGAAACATGGAGTTCTGTCTATGACAACTGCTAAACTGCAGTAACTTTGTCTTTTTTGTCGGCACGGTGAGCATAAAAATCTCGAATCTGGTTGCGTTTCACACCACCAGGCAACTTGTAGACAACTTTTTGGAAAAATTCCCAGGCACCGAGACTTGCAATTTGGTATAATTCAGATTTAACAGGTAGAATAATTTGAAGCAAACATCAATGGCTTCATAAATGTCCTCTGGGGTAGGGCATGTCTCTGGATGATCACAAATGACTGCTTGGGGTGTATTTTGCTTCCTCCAAGAAGTTACACATATTGCTGAGGTCTTTCTGAAATCTTTTGCAAATAGAATTCCAAGTTGATGCTTCCTAAGTAACAACAAAGAAAAGAAAAGAAAATTCCCATCATAATGAAGTTGTGTTAAAACCTTCTTGGAGCATAAGCAGTTTTTTACATGTACCCCTCACAAAACATGAACATTCCTAAAAAAAATGCCCACAATTTAATCAGTTGTGATTCTAACTTCTTCAAGTACGTTTGAATCTAGAAAGCCAGATGGCCTATAGTGATTACTTGTCAAAACAGGAACTTGCATTAAACTTTCATCAGACAAGGAAGGCAACTTTTATAACCAATGCATCATGTTAACAATGCTTAAAGCAATGCTCACTCCCACTGTATGCAATTGTGTAGATTGATATGAATTATAACAGCTAGATCACTTCCATAAGATAGCTAAATTATAGTTGGGCCTAGGTCTAAAATTATCACCAATCCACATCAGCTTCGGCCTACTTGCTACAACTTACAAGCTAAAATGGCAATTAGTGGTAATTATATATTGCATTACATGAATATATGTTTATCCCTTACTGAACATAGTACCAGCGTGCTCTATAGGCCCATGCTATTTAAAATGCATTGTCTTGAAATAGCCTAAGTATACCCTACTACTACTAGTACTAGGCCTAGGCCTAGTAGTACTACTTAAAAAAGTGACTCGCAGGGTATACGAAGTTACGGTTAACGCACAAAAAGGAATAGAATGCACTAGATTACAATAAAGGCCTAGACCAAAGTCCTCCGTCCGTCCGAAGGCAATTCCGTTTAATGTTTACTTGTATGTAGGCTACACTGATTCGTTGACAATTATGAGTTGACTATGACAAACAGCAGCTAGCCTATTATATTAACTTATAGTATGACTTTAACGTTAGGTCTACGTAACGCAAGCGATTCAAATGCATTCGTCTACCCAGCTTAGTCGTGGGTCTCTAAGCATATCTCGTTCTTGTCACGTACACTTACATCATATCAAAACATACCTTCGAATTTTTCAATCAATTCTTCCAGGCCCCAGTCTCCTATAACGTCATTTTCATGCCATTGTAGCTCGTTATCGCACACTGAGTACGTAACGTTTTGTGGCTTGAACGTATATATGGCTGTGGTTACTATAGTACATTTAGTAACGATAAATGTCGACAAACTGGTACAAGTATTGCTAGGTACGGTAAATGGATGTTCACGGTACGGTGGTACTTACACTAAGAATCCAGCTGACGGGAGGTTTGACCAATCAGAATACTCGAACTGAAAGTACACTTCTGCAGGTGTTAAAAAATTCACGCTACATAAATTATGTAACCCTACTCAGGGTCAGAGTAACCCTTCAGGTGTAGGGTGAACGGCTACACCTGGAAAGTGTTAAAATTCAACACTCCATTTTTTGCGTGTGGTTACCAAGCAAGGTTTGTTGTTAGTTGTTTTCAGAAATTTCTCTTTTTAAGGATTAATTGTTCATGACATCTCCTGATTCCATTGCATCAGCATAGAAAACCAGTGAACAGGGAATATGATTTACATTTTAGCCTACTGATTTCACTAATATGTCTATCTGCTTGTAAAAGAAACTGATTTCATAAGATTAGTGAATGGTAATATTACTGTAAAATCTTATAATAAAGACTGATGGCCCACTATATGTTTAATAAAATAACAAAAAGCATACCAATTCTTTTCCAGTTTCCACATGATTTAAATACAATGGTAATGGTTTAACAGAATCGTGTTAGCTTCATGCTGTAATGGCTGTAGCAGTCACTACATTTTTTCAAACAATTAAGGGTGCTTACAATCTATGCATAATAGTACTGTGTTTTGCAATTTCTTGAGCATTATTATGTTCAAGTACTTGTTATGAGGTTAACCTAGCCTAGATTCATTTGGGACGATCGAGTACATATTGCAGTCCTGACAAGCGTGCTTATTCGCCCGACGATTGGGTTCATATGCAGGACAGGCGGGCTAATTTGCCCGACGATCTGGTACCGTGATAGCTTCATGCTGTAATGGCTGTAGCGGTCACTACATTTTTCAAATAATCAAGGGTGCTTACAATCTATGCATAATAGTACTGTGTTTTGCAATTTCTTGAGCATTATTATGTCCAAGTACCTGTTATGAGGTTAACCTAGCCTAGGCCTAGGCTAGATTCATTTTGGGACGATCGAGTACATATTGCAGGACAAGCGTGCTTATTCGCCCGACGATCGGGTACATATGCAGGACAGGCGGGCTGATTTGCCCGACGATCGGGTACATATGCAGGACAGGCGGGCTGATTTGCCCGACGATCGGGTACATATGCAGGACCGGCGTGCTTATTCGCCCGACGATCGTGTTAATAGGCCCCACCAATTATAACAACAGCCTAGGCCCTATTTGCTATAGTACAGCCTAGCTAGGCCTACCTCGCGCACAAGCCTAGAATAACTAACGTTACGAACTGCCAAGCTTTTATTCTGTATTAATTAGAAAACAACAAAAAACATACATACATACCATCGAACACTGTTATCACTTCTTCGTGGAAACCTTTATTTGTAAGAAAAGTTCTTAAAGACTCAAGCCATTGCTAATTTATAACCTTTACTCTAGCTTAGACATACGGTCGTCTGTCTCGTTCATGCCTAGCTGTGTGTACGGCGTGCGTATGTACAGTACAGCGAGTACCTGGCTAAGCGAAGAATATAGTAGTATATATGTACACAAGTTGTAGCGCTCGTTGTCACTTATTTCTGTGCGGCGTAGTTGCAAGTTTTCTGATGACGTAGGCGCATTTCTATTCTCTGATTGGATACATTTTTCAGTGGAATACAGAGACTGAAAATGGTAAGATGCCATGCCACATGTGATTAGCTGATTGGTTAATACAGTCAGTCCAAAACAGCGACTGAACGGTGAAACTATAATACAGTCTAAGTAGAGTGTTTCTCAGTCTAAACTCAGTGTATAACACTGAAAAAAATTTCAGTCTCAAAGAAGACTGAATTCTTCAGTCTATCATTTTAAGAGAGTGGTAAGCTACTTGTTTTATGCTGAGATGAACCGTACCCCAAATACCTTGCATTTGAATCCTTCCTTGGTATTGTACAACACTTCTAACTTTCTGTTTCACTCTTTTTTACCATGACATTACTCACATTCTAGTTACCAGTGAACTTGGGTCAAGTAATGAGGGTACCTCGCTTCCGGTTGACGCCACATCATACACCACGATCCGTACAAACTGTCTTACGAGTAATGGCAGTGTTATCCAGGTAAGAGTTAGGAACAGCCTTATTTCGATAATGTTTCGATGTAATTCAAATATTTAATTATCATAGCATTGCTATTATTTAGTTCCATTTAGTCAAGTTTCATTTTAAGAATGATTAGAGTGCAACCTATTGAAAGTTTCAGTCCACTTTACGTTTTACATGTGAGTAATACGAATTCGGAAAATGGATAAAGAAATGATGGGAGCCAGATGGAATCATTAAATATTTGTCCATTAACCTTCATTTTCAAGTCATATAATAACCTAATCGATAAGCCTGATTGTACAGTTGTTGATAATATACGGCGGAATTTAGTTTCAAGTTGTTTGTAGAATTGACGTGACATATTTTTGGTAACAACGGAATTATAATTATATCCTACATAATTTAATCTAAGATGATATTTTAAACCTATCTTGGAATCTTTGGGGAGGTTTAACAAGATTGCACAATTTCTTGTACGAGTTTGGTAGACAAAAATAAGAGTAAATAAATAAAGTAGCCTAAATTATTAGTGTTCTTTCTCTTCACTTTTGGAGTGTTGATTTTGGTAATGCCATATTATGATAATTACAATGCAAAATAAAGCTTGAGGGTGGAATTCTGTTCTCTTCTTGCAAATAAAATATTATTTAAGTACAAGTTTATTTGATTGGTGTGTGTGTCTGTTTGCATTGTTTCGTCTTGTATTTGAAAAGTTTTAACTAACCATTTCTCTCTGATGGTACAAGCCAGAAAATAGTATATTGATAGTATATTGCATACAGTGAACCATAGATCCTTAATTATATGTTTTTGTTTTTCAAATGTTTTTGTCCTAATTTTCCTGTCGGTTTTATTTAAATCATAATTTAACTTTTGAACTCTTATGACTTGATTTATCTTTTGATTCAGAATGGTTCGCTTCTCGTGAATGAAGACTGTACAAGGATTTCCACCTGTGATAACGGAGTAATGAACTACAATGATCTCTACCAGTGTAGCTCTGATGCGGTTTGTGAAGTCCGTAACGATGTCCGCAAATGTTACTGCATGAGTGGTTACCATGGTAATGGAGTGAATTGTACAAAACACATGACCGACTGTAAGGATTGGTACGATGCTGGAAACACTACTAATGGTTTTTATACCATCATACCAACTAACTGGAGTGGAGCATCATTTGATGTTTCCTGTAATATGACTGACGGAGGAGGATGGACGGTTAGTCTAGTATGACATCCTATAGTATATACGATAGATAGTATATGTATAATATGACTGACGAAGGAGGATGGACGGTAAGTCTATAGTATGACATCCTATACTATAGACGATATATTGTTTATGTATAATATGGCGGACGGAGGAGGATGGACGGTAAGTCTATAGTACGACATCTTATTGTATAGACGATATATTGTATATGTATAATATGACTGACGGAGGAAGATGGACGGTAAGTCTAGTATGACATCCTTTAGTATATACGATATATAGCATATGTATTATATGACTGACAGAGGAGTATGGACGGTAAGTCTAGTATGACATCCTATAGTATAGACGATATATTGTATATGTATAATATGACTGACGGAGGAAGATGGACGGTAAGTCTTGTATGACATCCTTTAGTATATACGATATATAGCATATGTATTATATGACTGACAGAGGAGTATGGACGGTAACTCTAGTATGACATCCTATACTATAGACGATATATTGTATATGTATAATATGATTGACGAAGGAGGATGGACGGTAAGTCTATAGTATGACATCCTATTGTATAGACGATAGATAGTATATGTATAATATGGCGGACGGAGGAGTATGGACGGTAAGTCTACAGTACGACATCTTATTGTATAGACGATATATTGTATATGTATAATATGACTGACGGAGGAGGATGGACGGTAAGTCCAGTATGACATCCTATATTATAGACGATACATTGTATAATATGACTGACGGAGCAGGATGGACGGTAAGTCTATTATAACTGCGTTTAGTATAGACGGTGTATTTGATTTTCACTAGAGAGGGGAGGTGTGACACTAAACCCAAACAGCAACCCTATTCCACCCAAACAAACCCCACCCCAACACAACCGCACCCAGACACCACCACAACCCCGTATCTGCTCACCGTCTACAGTTTTACAGTGTAAAACTGTTCCTCTTTGCGTTATGATTTTCTACATTACTCATTGAGGTTGTAAAAAGGCATAATCATTTTCTTTTTTTCATTTTAATGCATTGCATAATTTACACTAACACTTTCCTTTACATCCTTTGACCACATAACCTGTGCAGTGGCGGAGCGTCCATACAGTCAGGGGGGAGCGGATGCCCCCCCCCCCCCTGACGGACTCAAATGGACTGCGGTCGACCTTTTCAGCTCTTAACCACTTTTTACTTATTCACGATTATTGACTTTTTTATTGCGCTCTCATCTATAAATATTGACATTTGTCACATTTTGTTGGTGTAATTTGGCGATGACACCTATTTAATTCTTCGTTTATCTGCAAATTAGCCAGGCCCGGAAAGGGTCATTTCCGGCGATCTAGGGAGTATCTTTACTTAAAAAAATTGTGTACGCTACGCGCCAATCTGTGGTGGCGCTCCGCTTAGATAGGGTTGAAAGCGCCCCTTCAGACCATTCTCGTCACCCCCCCCCCCCCGACCAATACCCCTAGCTCCGCCACTGAACCTGTAGCGTTTTACGTTGATGAGTAATGCACTATAAGCGATCAGAATATGATATCCTATTTACACATGTGTAAGGTTTTGGGCATTTTTGACCTTATTACGTCATAGCTCACGTAGGAACCACATCTATTTTGTCATTTTGATATATACAACAATGGGCCATATGCAGTTTTTACCGCTTGGAGTTTCACCTCTGACCTTGGGCGCTATGATGAATGTCTTTTCTTTTCCGGACTGAGAATGGGGGAGAAGTTGCTGGCATCTTTAGTTTAGACAACCACATGCATGTAATTTAGTTGCTTGCTTCAATACTTGAGAATACATAACATCTCTTTTAAAAGAAACTGGTATAACAGTGTTACTATAATATTTTATCTCCCCATCAATCAGGTATTCCAACGTCGTGTTGATGGTTCTGTTGATTTCAATCGTAACTGGATCAGCTACAAAGGAGGCTTTGGTGATGTCAGTCATGAGTTTTGGTTGGGTAACGATAAATTGTATCACCTCACCAATAAAGGCAATTATCAACTCCGGATTGATTTTGTGAGCAGAGATGGTGATCCATTCTATGCTAAATTTGACCGGTTCCGTATCAACAATGAAAGTGACAACTATCGACTGTCTAAAATTGGAGAATACAGCGGAAATGCAGGTTTGTAAACAGTTAGGCTATTGTGTGATTAGATAATCAATGCTCAAACGTCGTAAAACAAATATACTCATGTCGGCCATGTTAATGATGCATTCGTGGTGATAATCAAAGAGTAATATATATTATTATAACCTTGTATATTCTATGGCGTCGGTGGAGTAACACCGATCGGTAGAGGGGGCAGACGGTATTTACAGGCTGCGATAATGACTTATCAATTTATAAAGATAGTCTATGGAGCCTATCAAAAATAAGTGACTGCGATATAATCGATAAAGCAAACTCAATTTGATTTTCCCTTGATTTTTTCTCTCTTTCTTCTCTGAAATTAATACTATGAAATCAGAATTTAAAATACAATCAGTTAAATTATAGTTGTCGTTGCCTTAATTAAAATATCAATGTTTTTTTTTTTTTTAATTGTATTCAAACCTGTGATTGGTGGACAAAATAACATCTCTAAAATAATAATTATTAAGTAGCACATCGCTCAAACGAGCTATTCCCAAGTAAAGCCAGACAATCGATCAAAAAAAATCGATCAAAAAATAATGTAAAACACTTATTTTCTTAACTTGTTCGAAATAATTGAGCGTAAAAAAGTTTAGTGAGCACGTTCCAGTGATAAATGTAACGGGGCTTAAAGGAGTTTACATGGTACATTAAATATATTACAGACTGTAATAAATACTAACACTATCTCTGATAATTTTTACGATACATTCGCTACAGTAGTTTTGTTACCAATATGATTTTGTGGAAATATCCGTTTGAACTTACTTATGTATGTTTCTACATACAATACACAGATATACGCTAATGCTGAAGGGACAATAAGTCAACACTGTCACAATATCCGTTGTAGCAGGATACGTCTTAATAAAAAAAATCACCCTCGTAGGACGAATCCAGATCAATTTAAAGTTTTATACTGAGCCTATGATAGCAATTCAATGTACCGCCACATCTGCACAGTCCACGGAAGCTTGGAAGGCACACCCAATATTTTGTTAATATTAAGAAGAAAAGAGGAAACCATATGTTTCGGTTGATGTACGTGACACGTTAAGATCGTAGGATAATATGGACAGATGGAGAAGTATACTCATTATAATAATAATAATAATAATAATAATTTGTGAATAGAATTTTTAAGTAAACTGGTAATGTTTGGATGTCAAATATGTTTTGATTAAGTCTGGCAATTTATGTCTTTATACGTAAGCTGCAAGTAATCATTCCATGGTAATACACGCTATAATAATAATAATTAAATATTTCACACAAGTTTTATCAAAGATAGTGATTTTTTTACATTGATTTCGCTTACGTAAATTATGAGTAACTCCTTACCCGTATAAAGTTTAAATTTTATTACCACTTTTATGTTTATAATTTTATTTTGTTTTTATTGATGGCATTAAATAAAAACAATCTTTCCGTATTTTAGACAGCAATCTTAAAAAGTATACAGACCAAGCGTTTAGCAGTTTGTCGGCATATTGAAAAATTAAAACAATGTAAAATAACAATGTCTTTTGGACCATATTTAAGTTTACTGTTAGTAACTCAAATGCAGGTGAAGCGGGAAGGAACTCAATTGGGGAGTGTGAAGGGGGGGGGGGGGAGTGGGGAGTGGGTTTGCAAAACCTTCGAGGGACAGAGAGGCATGTGACATTGAGTAAATCACGTCCGTGCGAAAGACCCTATGTCAATTTTATTTGTTGTTTTTCAAGGGCACATTACTTTCATAAAAATTGTCTTTAAGTTGTCAAAATAGAGTATTTTCACAAAATTGGGAGGAGATGAGAGATTCATCCCCAGCCCTGTGCCTGGATCTTCTTCACTTTTATTTTGTTTTTATATGTTATCTTCAGACATTATAATATGATAATAGAGATTGGATAGTTGATAATTCGATAAATCTTGATGTTTTGAGATAATTTCCCAACTATGATGCATACTACTCTATCCCGACGTTGATTGTTTATGGTTTTATTTTTTCAACTCAATATGCATAACCATAATTAAAATGCGTTCATGTTATTGTTTAATATTCAGGTGGTGCTGGAGGTTTAAAGAATCGCTTGAATTATTCCTTCAGTACCTCGGACAAGAACAATGGAGGATGTTCGGATGACTACCATTGTGGCTGGTGGTTCCGGGTTAATGATTTACGTTCCCTCAATGGTGACTATCATGCAGCACTGAATGTAAAGTCAGGTATATCCTGGTATACACCGTCTGGTTCCTATGAAAATATCAAGTATACTGAGATGAAGATAAGGCCTGTCTAGTGCGTTGTAGATGTTTAGAATAATTCTCAGCTTTGAATAATCTAGAGATAACTTAAACATTATAAACAGAGAATGATGATAAACTGATCACCATCGGCAGTGAAACAAGTCATTGAAAATAAAGAAACAAGACTCATTAAAAATAGTTAATTGTTAAATATCCGTGTTTAGACCTTCTACTATCATTCTTATAATGATGCATATTTAATGTTCGTAACACAGAGTGAACCTGTAAGTATTTTGGTAAATAGCTACTATATTCCCCTTTATATTACTTTAATATGTTATCTGTAGACATTACGATTCAAGTAAGTGTCTGGAAGTTAGCAACTTCCTTATTTTGCTTGGTTGTCGTGTTTTTTTTCTGTTTGTTCCTTTATGTTATGATAATTATGTTATAATAACTGGTTACCTTTCACACCTCACATATCACTAGAGGATTGACTAATGTGTGTGAATTGTTGCCTGTAGTTTCTGTATGATGAAAACAGATTTCCGGTAGAGCTGATAATTATAACCTCAGCTGACAGACTTACTTAGAAACAGAATCATTCTAGTACAGATGCTTATTAGGCAAAGTGAATTAGGATAATTGTTCTATTGTACAAGGTTGCAGTTTTTAGGTTAAATACATCGGTTATTACTAATTGATTGGTAAAATACTGACGTTTGTTTTAAATTTTAACTGACATACTTTCTCACCAGATTTAAACATTTACTCTGGCTCTATTGTAACAAACTATAAATAAATTCTAAGAAGGAAAAGCTATCGTTGTAAACAATTTACATTAATGATTATAAAACAGTCTATGTACTATCATTCTTTATAAATCTTCTTTGTCGATCCAGAAATTATAGCAAATTTATTGGAGATATATCCGCGACGAAGAATTAAACAGAAAAGAACATGAAGAAAGTGAGATAAATATTAGTATATATATTACGATTTGTTGTGCGACGAAATTTTAGTAATAGTCTCAAAATTGTAGGCAAAATCGGACGAAGAATTGGCTAAGATTGTATTATTCGCTGTTATTCTTCAATAACGGTAAAGGCGAAGCAAAACCATATCAATTATTTATTTCTAGTTAATATCCATCCCATTTCCTATTCCCTTATCATTGTGTTCATTCATTGAGTATAATTTCACTTTAATCTTTTACAAATGATTATAGGAAGAAAAAATTTAAAATCATTTTTTTTAAATATATTTAAAAATGTTATTTGGAGATTCGATGAATATATGTAGTCACTCAAAAGTCAGCTTATTTCTTGTTATTGCCTTTTTTTCGTCGTTCTTTCTGTCTCCATAATGTCTCTAAAAAGTTTTTCTATCGTTCTGACCAATTCCAACTTAAACAACCACCATCGTATGTTCAGATATATTAAATGGATTATCCATCCCTAATATGCCAATTTACTTAATCCCGACTCCCCAATCTGCTAATTAATATAATACGTCATCGATATGCACACTTTAGAAACCTGTTGTAGTTTCCATCGTTAAAGATAATGTCATGATTCACCCCCCCCCCTCTGTCCTCCCCCAGGAATCAGTTTCCATATACATCGGAACCAGCTTCAACGGTCCCACGGTCACACTTCCTCCTTTATCAGTTTATAAAATCCTGGATCCGTCTCAAATGACAATAGGTTCTTTCACTGACTTATGACAGTTGAGTCATTCTCGAAGAAAACGATGTGTGATATTCTGTCTGTGTATGTATGTATGTATGTATGTATAAGGGGGGGGGGGTGTGGAGTGGTGGGGAGATTCGAGCGTTAGGCTGCGTTATCTGACTGAGTATCATTGCCAGGCTAGTAAAATGAATATGAACATCACCAAAGACAGTCAGGTAAAAATATTTGACATTATTATATTTATGAGATTTCTTGAAATGAACGAAATATACGGAATGAAACGGAATGAAACGGAATGAACGGAATGAACGGGATGAGCGGGATTAGCGGGATGAGCGGATTGAGCGGCATTAGCGGATTGAGCGGGATGAGCGGGATGAACGGGATGAACGGGATGAGCGGGATGAAAGGGATGAACGTGATGAGCGGGATGAGCGAGATGAGCGGATTGAGCGGGATGAGCCGGATGAGCGGGATTAGCGGGATGAGCGGGATGAACGGGATTAGCGGGATGATCGGGATTGGTTGGATGAACGGGATGAACGGGATAAGCGGATTGAGCGGCATGAGGGCATGAGCGGATTGAGCGGGATGAGCGGGATGAACGGGATGAGCGGGATGAACGGGATTAGCGGGATGATCGGGATTGGTGGGATGAACAGGATGAACGGGATAAGCGGATTGAGCGGCATGAGCGGCATGAGCGGATTGAGCGGGATGAGCGGGATGAACGAGATGAGCGGGATTAGCGGGATGAAATGGGGGTGTAGGCGGTTTTACACTATCTAACGCAACGAGTGGCCAAGAACCTGAAATATTTTTAAGGGAGGGCCCGAAGAACATGAACTTAATGCATGCTCCTCATGGTGAAACATAATTGCACCTATTAGGTGAATTGAGTGTACTTTTAATAGTAGGAAAGACTAGCGTAGGTTCGTATGACCAACTAGACCGGTTTCTGCTCTCAACCTTTATAGGAGGAGCTTCATCAGTAGTACGCCTTTGAATATTTTATATTCGGCATGAGCGTCTCGTTCTCAAAATGCATCTATTTTCTGTGCACGAGTTTTTTTTTATGGCCTCATGGTGCATCTATAAGAGCATCTAAAAGAGCTTCGTGTGAACCTTGAGAGTCAGCTGATTCTTCGTTTGTACGAAACCTTGAGTTAACAAGTAAATCTTTGAGATTTTGGGCCCTTTTGTAGGCAAGAATCGGTTCTTTTGGAAACAGTTTGGATAATTCCGCGTGTTGCGAAATTAAATGCCAATGTTTCAAAAGTGTTTTTTTCAACTGCGTGGTTTTGATGTGGGGTGTATAGGTAAGCTTGAACACCAGTGGTGGTTCCTTTTGTTTAGGATTGGTAGTGAGGTAATGCCTACGGTTTTCAAATTTTATGCCTTTAGTGGCTGTGGCAATTTCCTCTTTCTTATAGTTACGGAGTAACAGTTTCTCTGTGAACGCATTCTTTTTCTGTAAGAAATCAGTCTCGTTGTTACAGAGACGTGCGTATCGTAATATTTCCCCTTTAATGAAGCCTTTAAAAGTGGCAAGTGGGTGTGCAGAGTTTCTGTCGAGGTATTGGAAGGTTTCCGTGGGTTTGGTGTGGACTTTAGTGTCTAATAACCCATTGGTTTCGAACCTTGTACCTTTGAAGATTTTTAAATCTAGGTATGTTACCTCGGTGTTTGATATTTCTACCGTAAACTTTAAGAAGCGGTGGATTTCATTCAACCTTTTTACTAGGTGTTCAAGTTCCTGATGTGTACCGTCGTAGGGCAATAGAATGCCATCTCTATAGCGGAGCCATTTTAAGATTTTATTATCTGTCGGTAAAATCTGGTTACAGTACCAACGAAAACAAAGCACAGGCTAGTATATGTTACTCGTACGTACGTTCATAGATGCGTAGTATTTTCATATGCTTGCTAAGATCGTTAATATGAATACCAGAATACCGAGCTATTTGAACGAAATGCAATAAAACCAGGATTATTCGAACTTTGAACTGTTAGGCAACGAATCCGGAATACCTGTAACTCTCTGCAGAAGAGCGTGACGTGATTTGAACTGTGTCATACGGTAAACGTTGTAGTGTGATAGTGATGTAGTGATATAGTGATCGATTTCCGCCCCGTCCCACAAAACCAACAGCTCATTATAAGTTGGATGTTATTACAGGAAGCGTCAGCCCCGAATGATTGTAGTCAACAATCTAATACTGAGAGCGTATAGTATGCATGGTTTGTACAAGGATTCGTTTATAGATTTCCGTATACATTGGATGGTTTGGTATAGAATTGAATGATCTTAGCACTAACAGTACGCTATTGTTTAGGTACCATCACCATTCATAAACCATGATGTATGCTTATTGTATTCAATTTACGCTGTTTTCATTGTTTTTGATTTAACTTGTTGATTTCATTAGTAATATCAATGTCATAATACAGTACCCCATATTCTCAAATCTAGGCATAGTTGACCTCAAACGACTAACGAGAAAACAGCAATATCTGCCAGTGTATATTTGTTTGTGTATCCTCACTTTATCCTGTATAACGAAGTACGCGAGAATCCTTTTTAATAATACAGTGGAATACGTAGTTTATAGGAAGCTGATTTAAGTTCCTTTGAAAACAAACTGAGGAGAGAGTCTCAGTTTGGTTGATTGAATCTTTAGTCACGTTTAACTAGTATTGACTGTCTTGGTATAGTTTTGATCAATGCTACTATCATTCCATGGAAGAAGGAACGAAGGTATACTAAAGATTTTCCAGAAAAGCTGAGCTATTTACATACAAACGATTACACAAGGTCACCGTGAAGGAAGAAAGTAGAGGGATGACCATCGAAAGACGACCACGTAAGTATGCATTCAATATGATGCGTCTCGCGTCAGTACGGACAGCGGTGGATGTGGACACAACCGTATACATGTCCCACCACTCCCCCGTTTAATAATGCTTCAAAGGTGCCTCAAATAAGCTCACAGTACAGACAACATGCGTCACTTTTTAGATGAACGACGAGATAATTATGACGTCAGCGAAAAGTTTGTTTTCATTTTCCAGCGAATATGTTCACAAGTTGTCATTGCGCAGTCGTCAACAAACCAAGAGTATCACAGCACTTAAAGAAGATCGACGAAAGGTTGACCGTGACCGAGATCGCTTGATTAAACTCGTTCGAGGCGCTCTTCAAGACAAACAGAACATGACGTCATGTGTATCCAACATCGAAGAGTCCAAAAGTAATATCAGACTGAAGCAAAAGCTGAAAGCTAGGACAAATCGGTTTGTCTGCAAACCTGATGATAATTTCCATATTCAATTTTTAGTAACTTATTGATATACCAATATGGTTTTATCTGTTTTGTGACTGTAACAGTTGAACAGAGAGTATTTTCATTTCTAGTTACGTCGGCTAATATGACTATGAATCAGCAAAGTGACTCTTTGAGTGTTTTATTTTTTTTTATTTCTATAGGTTCTATTCTATGGCATTAAAATGTAAGACTCTTGTTTCTCTATCACTGAGGTCAGCTCCATGCATACACGGTGGATATATTTATATACCGAAGGAAAGTAGTCAGGGACATTAAATTTCATCATCAAGATATGTGTTGCAAACTCGTAGACCTTACTAGAGCAGACATGGCTTTGTTCTTCAATTTGACAATCTATACCGTTAATCTCTGCTCCTTCATGTGTTGCTTCAATTTGAACAAATTATAATTTTAACTTGTTATGGTCATAATCGTTCTTGTTATGCAACGCTGCTCTATCCATTGACAGTTTGAGAAGGAGGCTGATTAAATTGTCTTCATCCTGATTGTGTATATTCGTCATATGTTAAATTTATAAGTATTAACCTTATTGGCCAAAATATATATTATTAGTTTGCTTTATTATTATTATTGATTCTTTGTTTGCATGTGAACCGTACATAATGCATATAAAATAAAGTCATGTAAAGTAGGAGATGATGAAAACTGGAATGATAATTAAAAAAAAAACAGCTCCTCCATAAGGGCAAACAGGACGCCATTATGAGAATCAAAAATAGAAGATTAATGAAAAGGCTATAAATTGTACGTTGCTAGGAGGAACCGGGATTTGTCAACACTGTGAATAAAGAAGATATGACATAAAAGAAACCTGTTCATATTATTAATTACTCTTCCACAGACTGGTGTGTACTTAATTGATTTACTATATACTGAATATGGCATTATATTGGCAAGTTTATGATTGAAATATACATTGTGAATATTCAATATTCCTCAACAGCCTGGTGTGTATTCAAGTTGATAAGCTATGTACTGTATATGGCTTTAAAGTACTAAGTGAGCGATTTGCAACTAAATTGTCTATACTAGTAACAAGTTGCAATAAACCATGCAATATCACTGTCTGTCTATCTATCTATCCGTTTTGTGACATAATTAGATTCTAAGAGTGTGTTTTGATGTGGGTTTGAATTTTATGGTGGCAGGGGCCAGAGTGCTGGGAGAGAAGACCGTTACGGGGTTTTTTTTATTGGGGGGGGGGCTTCCTCGGAAGAATGCTCTATTTTGTATTCGATCTATCAAGAGCAACATGACTCTGATGACGTCAGCTAATGTTCATTAAACTTCGTTTATTGATTAATAACATGATGGTACAACATCTGACTTTATTTGACCATACTAAGAAAATATTTGTGATGATATTGTTTTTGTGATGTTTCTTGATTTTTGTATAGCACGATACGAAATAAATATGCACTAGCCCACCCGTACTGGAAAAAAAATCGTTTATTGTGTTCGAAATTTCTGCCACAGAATGGTTTATAGAAAATTGGTAAGGCTCCTTTAAAGGGAAGCGTGTTGAGCTTATGAATAATATAACAGTGAGACGGAAAAAGCAACATTCATCCGTCAATCATTCATTTGTTTTAATAAATCATACTCGTTTAATTATATAGAATAATGTCCTACACTGTTCACAACAAGGAGAAATAATGTTTCCAAACGGAAGGTTCGAAACTTTATCAGAAGAGATGAAAGAAAGCATTAATATTAGCAAGACTATTTGATATCTTTAATAGATGTCTTGTACATATATCAGACAAAGCGGCGACCTCGTACTTTAATAACGCAAGCCATTTTACTTTGTAGAAATTATTAGTTTGCGATCCTTGCTGTAAATTCACAATTTACATGTGTTGTATTAATAGTGGATATGAATTAATGTTAATAGCTTGAGATGATAAAAAATAGAATAAATAGTAGGACACAATACACAATTGATATCTCCAGAATATGGGCAAACACGACGCCATTATGAAAAACAAAATAAAAAGAGAAGATTAATAAAGAGAAAAGTAATGTATTGTGCTATTTCTAGGATGAATCGTCTTCTGTTATCACTATGAAAAGAGCAAATGAAATAGAAACGAAGCCGTCCATACTCATTAATATGAATTTAACAAGTCGGATAATTATTCATTTAACTGATTATACCGTAAGGCATAGGCGATATTAACTCCAGTTATATGCTTCGTGTGGCTTTAGATTGCGAAGTGTTTGCATTACGCCTACATTCAAAGTGACTTATAGCAGTAAGGTATATGTGTGTATCAAATCCTATATGTGTAAAGCTGCACCGTCCTACACATCAAAATGCACCTCACTGACACCAACATGGAAATGTATGTATGTCATTCCGACAATTTTTTGGTCTGAACTTTTTTACAGAGTAATTGTCAATATGCCAGTATTTGATTCTGTTCACATGACAAAAACATGATTATGCTTGAGCCTATATTTCCCGAGTATTACATGTCGAACACACATATACTATTCATCACCGACTACTTAAGATGTGGTAAGTAAACTCCATAGAAAGTTAACGGTAGTCTATAGCAACGTACCATTCTGTTTGCGCAGAAACTAATGTACCTGAGTAACTTAGACCATGTGAGTATTACCATGACGTGGTAATACTTCTATTGTAAGATTAAACCTACGTAGTCAGTCACATTTATTTAATGTATAATTGATATTATTACAAACAGTAGCTTTCGTGTAATGGTAGGCCCGACTCAAACTTATATTTACAGACTCAGTTTCATTGATAAAATAGTTCAAGATGAATCTTTGCAGTTTTAGATACTTATTCATTTACACAAATCCATCATATCAATCTCATCAACATAGTGTTTTGAAATGTCCATCCATCCATCCATCCATCCATCCATCCATCCATCCATCCATCCATCCATCCATCCATCCATCCATCCATCCATCCATCCATCCATCCATCCATCCATCCATCCATCCATCCATCCATCCATCCATCCATCCATCCATCCATCCATCCATCCATCCATCCATCCATCCATCCATCCATCCATCCATCCATCCATCCATCCATCCATCCATCCATCCATCCATCCATCCATCCATCCATCCATCCATCCATCCATCCATCCATCCATCCATCCATCCATCCATTCATCCATCCATCCATCTCTCCATCCATTCATTCTTCCGTCAATCCATACTTATTCATTTACCATCATCTATCGAATCAATCTCATAAACATATTGTTTTTAAAATGTCCATCCGTCCATCCGTCCGTCCGTCCGTCCGTCCGTCCGTCCTTCCGTCCGTCCGTCCGTCCGTCCGTCCGTCCGTCCGTCCAACCATCCATCCATCCCTCCATCTATCCATCCATCCATCCATCCATACATACATCCAAACATCCATTCATCCATCCATCCATCCATTCATCCATCCATCCATCCACCCATCTATCCATCCATCCATCCATTCATCCATCCATCCATCTATCCATCCATTCATCCTTCCGTCAATCCATACTTATTCATTTACCATCATCTATCGAATCAATCTCATAAACATATTGTTTTTAAAATGTAACTCCGTCAGCCCGGTACAAATAGTAATTTTTCTTTACAACCAGCGAATCATAGAAGACAGATTCTCCCTTAGCTTCATCGTATATCATTGATACATGTTTCATTATATTTCGCAAAATACATTATCGTTCAACATCACACTTTATTTTACCGTAGCCAAATTATTTGTGTCAATATGTTTGACAAGATACTGAAATGTCGTATTCTTTCTGGTGCGAGACGAAATAAATTTGCATGAGCCCAAGTACTACATCAATCAAACATCATTATTTTTGAAATTTCTGCCACAGAATGGACTCAGAAGGATCTCTATATAGTAAAGAGTGATGAGTAAAAGAGGAATCAACTTAATAGGAAGAATTCACATTCATCCACCTATTAAACACATTTTTATTTTCTAATTTGTGAAGCTCTTCTCGTTTAATTATATGGAATAATTTTCATACATGGTTTCCAATTCGAAGCAATACTGTTTATATTTCAGTACAGAGGTCATTAAGCACTTTTCATCGTTATCTTGTGATAAAGGTCGTGTAAAGAAATCGACAAATTACGACCGGACAGTTTTCTAACGTCAGCTTTGCCTTTGTAGATATGATTAGTTTGATTTCCTTATCGTTTAAGTCATCGTTTGCATGTGATCCATTCATAGTGCATTTAAAATAAAGTCAATTAAAGTCGGTGATGATAAAACAATGGAATGAATATTACAAACAAACACACACAATTGACGGTTCCTCTATATGGGCAAACAGGACGCCATTATGAATTGTACGTTGCTAGGAGGAACCGGGATTTGTCAACACTGTGAAAAAAGAAGATATGACATAAAAGAAACCTGTTCATAATATTATTTAATATTCAAAAGGCCGGTGTATTTGATTCATACTGAATACGACATATTGCCAAGTGTATGATTTAAACCTACATTGTGAATATTCATTATTCTTCAACAGCCTGGTGCGTATTCAAGTTTATAAGCTATAAACTGTATATGGCTTTAGAGTGCTAAGTAAGCGATTTGCATCTAAGTTGTCTATTATAGTAAAAAGTTGCAATAAACAATGCAATATCACTGTCTGTCTATCTCTCTGTTCTGTGACATGATTGTACAACATCTGACTTTTTTTTTTGACCGTACTAAAGCACACTCGATACTATATAATAGCTAGTACAGTAACTACTGTTCATGTTCCACAACCGTGCATCAGTAACTACTGCAGTGTGTTCGTTACATGTGTTACAGGTGGCACAGTAATTATTGCAAAGCTGTTACACTTTGCACTACGAGTCCAAATGGTGAAAATGCGCAGCGACTGGGTAACGAAGACTACTCACTAGCCGTACAATACGGAGTGCATGATCGGCGCTGGCACAACACGTAGCCGACACACTGCGGTGGTTATTTTATACTGCATGCGAGATTCAGATGGTAGCCTAACTTTTCTTGAATCGTATTAGTAAATCCATTTGATTGAAACATTCTTCACGGACAGGTGAGTGTGAAAATCTCAAATAGATACAGAACAGATACACAAAATGGGACCTAAGGTGGAGGAGGGGGAACCAAGATTTGCCTTATGGGTAGTTCCACATCTAAATTAGGCATAGGCGTAGGAGCCTCATTTGATTTAGGGGGGGGGGGGGGGCTGTAACGACTTGCCCGAAAAATATAACCAAAATTTTTCGCGCGCTCCGCGCGCGTTCCACATCTTAATGTGCATATCATATAGGTATTCTTCCGTTATTACATCACATGCCAATAACGTACAATCATTTTCCGTCTTATTACCCTTCCATATTGGTTATCATTATTGGGGAAGTCATTACAACAATAATCATAATAATAATAATAATATATGTTTAACCATTGAAAAATACATTGCAAATTATTCTTCTTTCAGTAGGTGCCAGTGGCGGAGCTAGGGGTATTGGTCAGGGGGGAGAGAATGGTCTGTAGGGGCGCTTTCGACACTATCTAAGCGGTGCGCCACCACAGGTTGGCGCGGAGCGTACAGACATTTTTTGGAGTCAAGATACTCCCTAGATAGATCGCCGGAAATCACCCTTTCCGGGCCTTGCTAATTTGCAGATAAACAAAGAAAAAATAGGTGTCATCGCCATTTGTCAGAAAATTGCACCAACAAAATGTGACAAATGTCAATAGGTATTTCAGAGCGCAATCAAAAAGTCAATAATCGCGAATTAGTAAAAAAGTGGTAAAAAAGCTGAAAAGGGCGCCAGCAGTCCATTTCAGTCCGTCAGGGGGTCATCCGCCCCCTCTGACTGTATGGACGCTCTGCCACTGGTAGGTGCCCGAAAAATTCTCAACATATTGCCCAAATTTTCACCAAAAATTTTGAAAAACACACTGCAAAGTATTATTCTTTCAGTAGGTGCCCGATAAAAAATCTCAGCATATTGCCCGAATTTTCACCATAAAACTTGAAAAAAACACTGCAAATTATTATTCTTTCAATAGGTGCCCGAAAAAATTCTCAGCATATTGACCGAATTTTCACCAAAAATATTGAAAACCATTTCAAATTATAATTCTTTCAATAGATGCCCGAAAATTTCTCAGCATATTGCCAAAGTTTCACCAAAAAAAAAATGAAAAACACACTGCAAATTATTCTTCTTCCAGTAGGTGCCCGAAAAATTCTCAGAATATTGCCCGAATTTTCACCAAAAAATATGGTTGGGGGCTGCAGCCCCCCCCAGCCCCCCCCCCCTCCCCCGCCTCCTACGCCTATGAAATTAGACATTAATATAGAATAGGTTACCAGCATTTACATTTACATGTGAACAAATTGTCATTTGTTTTAAATAATCATCCTCGTTTAATTATATGGTATAATATGTCCTGCACTGTTCACAACACGGAGAAATAATGTTTCTAAACGGAAGATTCTAAACTATATCAGAAGAGATGTGAGAAAGCGTTATTATTAGCAAGACTAGTTTTTATCTGTAATAAATGTGTACATATATCACACAAAACCACGACCTCGTGCTTTAATAACACAAGCCTTTTGCCTTTGCAGACATTATTAGTTTGCCATCCTTGCTGTAAATTCATCATTTACATGTGTTGTATTGATTATAATATGAATTAATGTCAATCATTTGAGATATTATAATATAGATATAGAACGAAACAAGAAACAATTGACATCTCCAGCATAAGGGCAAATATAGCGCCATTATGAAAAACAAAATAAAAAGAGAAAATGAATAAAGAGGATAAAAGTGTATATTGTTCCTTTTCTAGGATGAACAGTCCTTTTTCATTCACTATGTAAAGAGAAAAAGGAGAAAGAAACGAAAGCCGTCAATACTTATTAATATGAAATTAACAAGTCGGTTAATTATTCATTGACCTGATTATACCGTAAGGCAAATACGATAATAACTCAAACTATATGCTTCGTGTGGCTTTAGATTGCGAAGTGTTTGAATTACGCATACATTCAAAGTGACTTATTGCAGTAAGGTATATGTGTGTATCAAATCCTATATGTGTAAAGATACACCGTCCTTCACATCAAAATGCACCTCACTGACACCAACATGGAAAGTTCATTTTATGTATGTCATTCCGACAATTGTTTGGTCTGAACTTTGCACAGAGTCATTTTCAATATGTCTACATGTTTCTGTTTTCATGGCAAAAACATGAACATGCATGATTATATATTTTCCGAGTATTTCATGCCGGACACACATATACTATTCATTACCGACTATTTAAGATATGGTAAGTAAAATCCATAAAATATCTCTAAAATATTGATTTTCACATATCGCTATTTTGTTAGAACTTCGCCATTCTACTTGTCAGAACTTCTGCAACCATATCATGCAAATCGCAGTTTCATGAGATCACACAATAAATTACTTCTGTGTGAAAATCGCTCAAATCGATGATGGGGCAAAAGAGCTTTTGCTACTGCTGCTCCTTCTCTGTGGAACAGCCTTCCAGAATATTTAAATAAAACACAGTCCATCTCTTGCTTCTTTTGAACTCTCTCTCAAGAATCCTGTGATGAAAATTTTTTAATTAATTGTTCACTGTTGCCCATTTTTTCTTGCATTTTTGTATTGTACTATATGTTTACTTTTTTGTTTTGCTGTCGCAGTGTATGTGTCACTGCGCCATGAGCGAATGTATTGACGAATAATATATATACACAAACACACACACACACACATATATATATATATATATATATATATATATATATATATATATATATATATATGTATGGTGAGCAAAGAGATTTGTTGGCAAGTGACGAAAAATTTGGGCTCCCACGCTTAAATAACATTTTATATGGTTATGATTCGTTAAAATGAAGGTATCTACATGGCCAACCGGTCAGCTATACATTGAATAGTAGGGTTTACTTATTGCGATCTTCTGAAAGGACTTAGAGACCTAGAGATTTCTTGACGATTTAGTATGTACAGTAAGCCAACTAGTGCATGTGTATGGAGCATGCTAGCCCAGTGTTTTTTCCAGGTTTAATCCGTCTGCATTCTTGTCGATTATATTAAATGTTCCTTATTTAGTTACTCATATTACTAAATGACAATTTTGAACGCTCGTTCACTATTCACTGACTTGCACGAGGTTGTGAAGGACTCGGAATCGTACATTCACCATTTGAGAAAACACAATTCTAAGAATGGTCAATATAATATTAAATTGAATCGTTTTTCATGATATACCAAAGTGATCGAGCAACCCGCACGGCAGTCAGGGTAGCAGTCCTTTCCGCGGGGAGAGGGGGAGGGGTAACCGAAGAGGAACGCAGTCGAGGACATCAAATGTTATCAAGATATGTGTTGCAAACTATTAGACCTTAGGAGAGCAGACATGGATCTTTTCTCCAATCTGACAATCTAATTCATTAATCTTTGTTCCTTCCGCTTTCGCTTTAATATGAACAAAGTGTAAAGGATAAAATTAACTAGATATGGTCACAATCGTTCTTGTTAATATAGCATTGCTTTATTCATTGAAAATTGGAGATGGCTAATATTCATCCGGATTGTGTACAGTCGTCTGTTCTTACATATTTAAATAACCTTTTGGCCAACAAATCTATGTTTTGTATTAATTGAAACTATAAGTCGATTCCCTTATTGTTAATTCATTGTTAGCATATGAGCCGTACAAAATGCATATAAAATAAAGCCATGAAAAGTAGGAGATGATAGAAACCTGAATGAATATTACGAACAAACAAAAAATTGACAGTTCCTAGTAAAGTTCAAACAAGACGCTATTATAAAAAGCAAAATAGAAGATTAATGACAAAGAAATAAATCTAAGGTTGCTAAGAGAAACCAAGTTTTTTCAACACTGTGAATGAAGGAGAAATCAATACAAGAAACCTGTTCATAATATTAACCAATATTCAACCGACTGTTGCGTATTTAAGAATATGGGCAAATATAACGCCATTATGAAAAACAAAATGAAAAGAAAAGATTAATAAAGAGGAAAGTAATGTATTGTGCTATTTCTATGATGAACCATGTTCTGTTATCACTATGAAAAGAGCAAATGAAATAGAAACGAAGCCGTTCATACTCATTATTATTAATTCAACAAGTCGGTTGATCAATCATTGGCCTGATCAGACCGTAAGGCATAGACAATATTAACTTATGCTGTATGCTTCACGTGGGTTTTGGCGAAATCTTAAATGACGCCTACATCCAAAGTGACTTATTGCAGTAAGGTACATGTTTGTATTAACTCCTATATGTGTAAAGCTACACCGTCCTACACATCACGATGTACCTCACTGACACCAACATGGAAAGTCCTATGTATGTATGGCATTCCGACAATTGTTTGCAAAGAGTCAATTGTCAAGATGCCTATTTTGCTTTGTTTTCATGGCCAAAACATGAACATGCATGACTTTATATTTTCCGACTTTTGCATGTTGAAAAAACATATACTATTCATCACCGACTATTTAAGATGTGGTAAGTAAACTCCATAGAAAGCTAACGGTAAGTTATACCGTACCTTTCTGTTTGCACAGAAACTAATATACCTGGGTGACTTAGACCATTAGAGTATTACCATGACGTGGTTATACTTCTATGGTAAGTTTAAACCTATGTAGTCAGTCACATTGATTTAATGTATAATTGATATTTATTACGAACAGTAGCTTTCGTGTAATGGTAGGCTCGACTCAAAGTTATCTTTACAGACTCAGTTTCATTGATAAATTAGTTCAAGCTGAATCTTTGTAGCTTTAAATACTTATTCATTTACACACATCCATCATATCAATCTCATCAACATAGTATCTTAAAATGTCCATCCAACCATCTCTCCATTCATCCAGCCAGCCATCCATCCATCCATACTTATTCATTTACCATCATCTATCGCATCAATCTCATGAACATAGTGTTTTAAAATGTAACTCCGTCCGTCCGGTACAAATAGTAAATTTTCTTTACAACCAACGAATAATAGAAAACATATTTTCCCTTAGCTTCATCGTATCTCATTGATACATGTTTCATTATATTTCGCAGAATACAATATCGTTCAACATCACAATTTATTTTACCGTAGCTAAATTATTTGTCACAATATGTTTGACATGATACTCAAATGTCGTATTCTTTCTGGTGGGAGACGAAATAAATTTGCATGAGCCCAAATACTGAATCAATCAAACATCATTATTTTTGAAATTTCTGCCGCAGAATGGACTCAGAAGAATCTCTATATAAGAAAGAGTACTGAGTTAAAGAGGAATGCACTTAAAAGGAAGAAGTAACATTCATCCACCTATTAACCACATTTTTATATTCTAATTTGTAAAGCTCTTTAATTATATGGAATAATTCTTCATACACGGTTCACAATTCGAAGCAATAATGTTTCTATTTCAGTACAGAGGTCATTAAGCACTATTTCACTGTTATCTTGTGATAAACGTCGTGTAAAGAAATCGACAAAATTTCTAACGTCAGTTTTGCCTTTGCAGATATTATTAGTTTGATTTCCTTATCGTTTAATTCATCGTTTGCTTGTGATCTATTCATAGTGCATATAAAATTAAGGAAGTTAAAGTCGGTGATGATAAAAACAATGGAAGGAATATTACAAACAAACAACCACACAATTGACAGTTCGTCTATATGGCCAAACAGGACGCCATTATGAACATCAAACATAAGGAAATGAATTGTACGTTGCTAGGAAGAACCGCCATTTGTCAACACTGTGAAAAAAGAAGATATGAAATAAAAGAAACCTGTTCATAATATTATTTAATATTCAATAGTCTGATGTATTTGATTTATACTGATTAGTGATTTATACTGATTAATGACCAATCGCCATGTGTACGATTTAAACCTTATTGTGAATATTAATTACGCGTCAAGAAACTGGTGCGTATTCAAATTGATATACTGTATACTGAATATGGATTTACATGGATTGTGATTTAAACCTACATCGTCCAACAGTGTCATCCATCCATCCGTCCGTCCAGCAAACCAGCCAGCCAGCCAGCCAGCCAGCCAGCCAGCCAGCCAGCCAGACAACCAGCCAGACAACCAGCCAGCCAGACAACCAGCCAGCATGCCCAGTCAGCCAGTCAGCCAATCAGCCAGTCATTTTTCCTGGCTCCTCCCGTTTTATTAACTGATTACATATTAGCCTCCCACGATTCGTTAAACTTCCCTGTTGTGTATAAAGTAAAATATATTAAACTTCCAACCTTTAGTGAATTGATCAATATCCATGAATCTCTTAATAGCTCGACAACATATGGCAATTTCTAAAAAAATCGACATAGTACATCAGAACAGGTACCGAACATTTGCAATCAGACTCTGTTCAAATCCCAGAACAACCGAAAAACATGGCTGACAAACATGGAACAGAAAGTAGCTTATGTTTTCAACATCTCCTTATTTTCATTGCATGTTTTGGTACATCTTTAGCAGCCGGCAGTGAGTATTCTTTACCTGTACATATTTTGTCCGTTCCGTATCATATATTCTGACGAAATGAATATAGTAAACATGCATACAGCCAGTAGCTTGAAACCTAAGTCATTTTTTCATCTTTACATTTAATTAACTTACCCATTGTTTTTGAAATAACAAAAATCACATAATAGTCCAAGTTCTAACCAAACTTACAAGTTGTGCAGTGAATTTCAAATTATTTATAAATACTGAAATAAAGTGAACATTCATGCAACTTGTAGATTAACAACCACCATTGTGCATTGATTTACTCATTTTTTCAAATAAAATTAATTTTCAAAGTATGGAGCAGATTTATGGTCCCATGTCAAGCATAGGCGTAGGAGCCTAATTTGATTTGGGGGGGGGGGGGGAGGGGGGCTGTAACGACTTGCCCGAAAAATATAACCACAATTTTCGCGCGCCGTGAAACATCTTAATGTGCTATCATATAGGCATTCATCGGTTAGTACATCACATGCAGATAACCAATGAATGCCTATATGACATGCACATAAAGATGTTGAACGCGAAAAAAATTGGGTTACATTTTCCCTGTTATTACCCTTCCATATTGGTTATAATTATTGGGGAAGTCGTTACAATAATAACGTTAATAATAATATCAGTTTAACCATTGAAAAACACATTGCAAATTCTTCTTCTTTCAGTAGGTGCCCGAAAAATTCTCAGCATATTGCCCGAATTTTCACCCCCCAAAAAATTAAAAACACATTGCAAATTATTCTTCTTTAAGTAGGTGGCCGAAAAATTCTCAGCATATTTCCCGAATTTTCACAAAACAGTTGGTGGGGGGGGGGGGCTGCAGCCATTTTCATTTTCCATTTCATTTCCATTTTCAAATAATACAGTTTTTATTCTGTCAGCAGTGATGTGACGTTGTGTGTATAGTGTAATTGGGTGATTGCTATACTCTGTTTCAACTTGGTGTGTCTATGGTTACACAAATTTACTAAATAACTTTCATTTATATTTATAATCGGATATTTGGATGAGTATATCAAGTTATGAAAACAGTTAACGTGTAGCCGGTGACCTATATATCAACGTATGTAATAAATAATAACGAATACAAACGTACTTCTGTGTATATTAAAGAAAGGAAGAAATCAAAGACTCAGCTCATTGACTGCAAATGCTATAAAAAAATCAATAAAAGTAAACATATAAAACAGACCCGGAACAACTTTAATTCAGGAAATGAGTTATAAACAGATGTAACTTCATTTTATACGATGAAGTTCAACATTCTGAAAAAAAAAACCCATTATGCTTAAAGGCACTTTGATCCTCTTGAAAGGGTAATCCACCCTTCCGCGCCCACCCCTTCCCTCTTGAAACGCAGAGATGCTCCCATGACAAACGTGTAATGATTATTAAAGTCCGATATGCCTTTTCATTTCGCTTTTAGGATTGTGTAAATTTGCGGAGAAGTTTCCTGGTGTAGGAGGAAGTTGTTACAAAGAATCAACAGATGGTAAGGCTTTCATTTTCTAGTTCCACTAGATCTTTTCCAATTTAAGTGATAATAAACAATATCAAATTATTCCGCTAATGCCTTTCCCGCCATATTTTAGGTCAAGATACTAACAAGAAAACGTTATATCAAGCTTATATATACATATTGGCCTATATATATATATATATATATATATATATATATATATATATATATATATATATATATATATATATATATATATATATTAATGAGTTACAACTACTAGTGTTCCACTAGTCTCAACATATATTTCGCTCTGTCCACCGTACATAGAGCACTCTGCGCCAAGATAGACGCCAACCAACCAACTTTATATATTAATTTATATATATATGTGTTAAATAATAGTAACTCCAATAACATTCAACTCTGTGAAAGCTTTCTAAACACTGTGATCTGCTGTGAATGATTTCTTTCGTTTCCTTCTGATTTGCTTATGCCAAAACTGTCGTTTGAAATTTGTTTGGTTGTTAATCTAAGAGGTTATTTATGCTTGCTCATATCCAACTGTCGGCTTGTTACATTATTATTTATGTAGGTGAAGATTGTTCAAAAAAGGCCTTTTTTTACTGTATTCACCTGTGATATTGGCACCCAACTATTGACTAAAATAATCATAAACAGTTGAGACTATGTACAGTGTAGCTTGTGTTGGCGTTGGATGTTGTTTTATTCCTTTTTAAATTTTAATCAAAGCTTCGCAGAGATTGAGACACTGAAAAAGATGTTTTCCTCAAAATGTAGACACATCTTGAAGTTAATAACTAAAGATTAATTCACTTACAGAAAAGCTCAGCAAGTAGAGTTAGTGTCCATTGCCAGATAATTTACATGGTTGCAAAGTCTGCCCAATCTAAGGATATTGAGCCTATTCCTCTTTGTAATTTTATACCACATTTAATACGTAGAAACATTAAGTCACAATCTAGCAATCAATGACCATAATCCTGTTAAGTTCCTCATGTCATTCACAATACAATTTCATATTAATGAGCCTGATCACATGAGCCTGATCACATGGTGTATATACCTCAACCAAGTCTCTTAGCATGTGTGTATTGGTTTGAATGTATTGGTAATAAAAAAAACGGATATGTTATCAATATGTTTGTTATTGTTTGATTTGAGGTGCATTATGAAACACATGGCATGAACTCACCAAATTGGCACGCTAATAGTTCTTCAAAAACAATCATTCCTGATTAACCTCACTTATGGTCTTTGTTTCTTTACCGCCTGGTCTCAACGTTGTTACTAGGGCGGTGGAGGGAGGAGGTGAAGGGGGGGGGGGGTATTCAGGAATATGAGAAACTGATTTGAAATTGAAACGAGAAAAATATATTTCTCCTTCATTGAGTTGATCATAAGTCAATGTTACCTTTGCGCAAACGCTCCGTATTCCCAAAGAAAGCAGAGCATAGAAAAATGTTACCAACTTTATTTGTAAGTAAGAGACCGTTGCAGAGTCGTAGATATACGGCTCTGGTCCGTTGAGATGAACACCGCCCCAAATACCTTGCATTTGAATCCTCCCTTGGCATTGTACAACACTTCTACCTTTTGCTGTTTTGATGTCATACTACCTGTTGTAGGACTAAAGCCATATACCTGAACTATTATGTTATTTTATACTGTAATTATGAATTTGAGACCGTGGTACCCCATCATAGAACATGTTTGGTGAAGACAGGGGATCAAGTAACGAATATTTGGAGTACTAATTCCGTCTCTGCTTCCTTCCATGTAATTGCATATATTAGTTTCTAGTGGATCTGGTTCAAGCAATGGAGGTACCTCGGTTCCGGTTGACCCCATTTCATACCCTACGACAGCAGAGGAATCGGAAGTATCTACTACCAATGATGGTAAGCTACTTGTTTTATGCTGAGATGAACCGTACCCCCAAATACATTGCATTTGAATCCTTCCTTGGTATTGTAGAACACTTCTAACTTTTGTTTTGTTTTGCCTGTCATATTTTCAAAGTGAACTTTAGTCATCATGTAACAATGTTTTAGGACTATATCCATATGCCTAGGTTGTTATGTAATATTATACTGTAATTAGTTGTTTAGGTTCGTGGTACCCCCACCATAGAACATGTTTGGTGAAGACAGGGGATCAAGTAACGAATATTTGAAGTACTAATTCCGTCTCTGCTTCCTTCCATGTAATTGCATATATTAGTTTCTAGTGGATCTGGTTCAAGCAATGGAGGTACCTCGGTTCCGGTTGACCCCATTTCATACCCTACGACAGCAGAGGAATCGGAAGTATCTACTACCAATGATGGTAAGCTACTTGTTTTATGCTGAGATGAACCGTACCCCCCAATACCTTGCATTTGAATCCTTCTTTGGTATTGTAGAACACTTCTAACTTTTGTTTTGTTTTGCCTGTCATATTTTCAATGTGAACTTTAGTCATCATGTTTAACATGGGCTTAGGCTGCATGTAACAATGTTGTAGGACTATATCCATATGCCTAGGTTATTATGTAATATTATACTGTAATTAGTTGTTTAGGTTCGTGGTACCCCCACCATAGAACATGTTTGGTGAAGACAGGGGATCAAGTAACGAATATTTGAAGTACTAATTCAGTCTCTGCTTCCTTCCATGTAATTGCATATATTAGTTTCTAGTGGATCTGGTTCAAGCAATGGAGGTACCTCGGTTCCGGTTGACCCCATTTCATACCCTACGACAGCAGAGGAATCGGAAGTATCTACTACCAATGATGGTAAGCTACTTGTTTTATGCTGAGATGAACCGTACCCCCAAATACCTTGCATTTGAATCCTTCTTTGATATTGTAGAACACTTCTAACTTTTGTTTTGTTTTGCCTGTCATATTTTCAATGTGAACTTTAGTCATCATGTTTAACATGGGCTTAGGCTGCATGTAACAATGTTGTAGGACTATATCCATATGCCTAGGTTATTATGTAATATTATACTGTAATTAGTTGTTCAGGTTCGTGGTACCCCCACCATAGAACATGTTTGGTGAAGACAGGGGATCAAGTAACGAATATTTGGAGTACTAATTCCGTCTCTGCTTCCTTCCATGTAATTACACATATTAGTTTCCAGTGGATCTGGTTCAAGCAATGGAGGTACCTCGGTTCCGGTTGACACCATTTCATACCCTACGACAGCAGAGGAATTGGAAGTATCTACTACCAATGATGGTAAGCTCCTTGTTTTATGTTGTTAAGTTACATCTAATAAATCCCCTCCCCTTCCCTCCTTAATTTTTTCATACAATTTACTGTTAGTTAATGCACTTAAAGAAGAAGTGAGCCCACAGAACATCAGTAACATCTTCATTTACATTCGTGGTTATCATTTGATAAATATATGACCCCCTCCCGGCTAATACTAGTTTCAATCTGTTTAGGAAATATCCGTGTGTTCAATATTGCCAGAACTGTACATTGTTGTGAGGCACTTATTGCAAGAGTACCCCACAATAAAACATTTTTTGGTGAAGACAGCAGATCAAATAAACAACGTTTGCAATACTAAATCTGTTTCACTCTTTTTTACCATGACATTACTCACATTCTAGTTACCAGTGAACTTGGGTCAAGTAATGAGGGTACCTCGCTTCCGGTTGACGCCACATCATACACCACGATCCGTACAAACTGCCTTACGAGTAATGGCAGTGTTATCCAGGTAAGAGTTAGGAACAGCCTTATTTCGATAATGTTTCGATGTAATTCAAATATTTAATTATCATAGCATTGCTATTATTTAGTTCAATTTAGTCAAGTTTCATTTTAAGAATGATTAGAGTGCAACCTATTGAAAGTTTCAGTCAACTGTTGCGTTTTACATGTGAGTAATACAAATTCGAAAAATGGATAAAAAATGATGGGAGCCAGATGGAATCATTAAATATTTGTTCATTAACCTTCATTTTCAAGTTATATAATAAACTAATCGATAAGCCTGATTGTACAGTTGTTGACAATGTACGGCGGAGTTTAGTTTCAAGTTGTTTGTAGAATTGACGTGACATATTTTTGGTAACAACGGAATTATAAATATATCTGCATGGAAGAATGTACCGTTGTACTCGTTGTTCTTGGTAAAGAAGACAAAGGAATAACGCAAAACAAAGACAAAGGTTCTATCAACAGTCTGTACCATGAAACAAATATCAGTGAAGTGATTTGCGAGCTAATTTGGACCGTTATGTGTCTTCCCCGATACAGTAAAGTAAAACTGCATCTTGACTTAGCGTTTAGTGTGAAGTTAGTCTTTTTTCTGAACAAGCTATATCATCTTCACGCACCCGCTCAATTTAGCCAAGTTGATTTTACGCTGTTAGAACCATTTGAATTCATAATAAGTTATTGTGCATTTGGAACACAGACAATTGTATCCTACATAATTTAATCTAAGATGATATTTTAACCTATCTTGGAATCTTTGGGGAGGTTTAACAAGATTGCACAATTTCTTGTACGAGTTAGGTAGACTAAAATAAGAGTAAATCAATAAAATAGCTTAAATTATTAGTATTCTTTTTCTTAACTTTTTGGAGTGTTGATTTTGGTAATGCCATATTATGATAATAACAGTGCAAAATAAAGCTTGAGGGTGGAATTCTGTTCTCTTCTTGCAAATAAAATATTATTTAAATACAAGTTTATTTGATTGGTGTGTGTGTCTGTTTGCATTGTTTCGTCTTGTATTTGAAAAAAAAGGTTTAATTAACCATTTCTCTCTGCTTGTACAAGATTGAAGATAGTATATTGATAGTATATTGCATACAGTGAACCATAGATGCTTAATTATATGTTTTGTCTTTCAAATGTTTTTGTCCTAATTTTCCTGTCGGTTTTATTTAAATCATAATTTAACTTTTGAACTCTTATGACTTGATTTCTCTTTTGATTCAGAATGGTTCGCTTCTCGTGAATGAAGACTGTACAAGGATTTCAACCTGTGATAATGGAGTAATGAACTACAATGATCTCTACCAGTGTAGCTCTGATGCAGTTTGTGGAGTCCGTAACGATGTACGCAAATGTTACTGCATGAGTGGTTACCATGGTAATGGAGTGAATTGTACAAAACACATGACCGACTGTAAGGATTGGTACGATGCTGGAAACACTACTAATGGTATTTATACCATCATACCAACTAACTGGAGTGGAGCATCATTTGATGTTTCCTGTAATATGACTGACGGAGGAGGATGGACGGTAAGTCTAGTATGACATCCTATAGTATAGATGATGCATTGTATATGTATAATATGACTGACGAAGGAGGATGGACGGCAAGTCTAGTATGACATCCTATAGTATAGACGATATATTGTATATGTATGATATGACTGACGAGGGAGTATGGACGGTAAGTCTAGTATGACATCATATAGTATATATGTTATATTGTATATGTTTAATATGACTGACGGAGGAGGATGGACGGTAAGTCCAGTAAGACATCCTATATTGTAGACGATACATTGTATAATATGACTGACGGAGCAGGATGGACGGTAAGTCTATTATAACTGCCTTTAGTATAGACGGTATATTTGATTTTCCTAGAGAGGGGAGGTGTGACACTAAACCCAAACAGCAACCCTATTCCACCCAAACAAACCCCACCCCAACACAACCGCACCCAGACACCACCACAACCCCGTATCTGCTCACCGTCTACAGTTTTACAGTGTAAAACTGTTCCTCTTTGCGTTATAATTTTCTACATTACTCATTGAGGTTGTAAAAAAGGCATAATCATTTTCTTTTTTCATTTTAATGCATTGCATAATTTACACTAACACTTTCCTTTACATCCTTTGACCACATAACCTGTGCAGTGGCGGAGCGTCCATACAGTCAGGGGGGAACGGATGCCCCCCCCCCCCCCACCTGAAGGACTCAAATTGACTGCGGGCGCCCTTTTCAGCTCTTTACCACTTTTTACTTATTCACGATTATTGACTTTTTTATTGCGCTCTCATCTATAAATATTGACATTTGTCACATTTTGTTGGTGTAATTTGGCGATGACACCTATTTAATTCTTCGTTTATCTGCAAATTAGCCAGGCCCGGAAAGGGTCATTTCCGGCGATCTAGGGAGTATCCTTACTTAAAAAAATTGTGTACGCTACGCGCCAACCTGTGGTGGCGCTCCGCTTAGATAGGGTTGAAAGCGCCCCTTCAGACCATTCTCGCCCCCCCCCCCTGACCAATACCCTTAGCTCCGCCACTGAACCTGTGGCGTTTTACGTTGATGAGTAATGCACTATAAGCGATCAGAATATGATATCCTATTTACACATGTGTAAGGTTGTGGGCATTTTTGACCTTATTACGTCATAGCTCACGTAGGAACCACATCTATTTTGTCATTTTGATATATACAACGATGGGCCATATGCAGTTTTTACCTCTTGGAGTTTCACCTCTGACCTTGGGCGCTATGATGAATGTCTTTTCTTTTCCGGATTGAGAATGGGGGAGAAGTTGCTGGCATCTTTAGTTTAGACAACCACATGCATGTAATTTAGTTGCTTGCTTCAATATTTGAGAATAAATAACATCTCTTTTAAAAGAAACTGGTATAACAGTTTTAGTATAATATTTTTCTCTCCCCATCATCAGGTATTACAACGTCGCGTTAATGGTTCTGTTGATTTCAATCGGACCTGGATCAGCTACAAAGGAGGCTTTGGTGATGTCAGTCATGAGTTTTGGTTGGGTAACGATAAATTGTATCACCTCACCAATCAAGGCAATTATCAACTCCGGATTGATTTTGTGAGCAGAGATGGTGATCCATTCTATGCTAAATTTGACCGGTTCCGTATCAACAATGAAAGTGACAACTATCGACTGTCTAGAATTGGAGAATACAGCGGAAATGCAGGTTTGTAAACAGTTAGGCTATTGTGTGATTAGATAATCAATGCTCAAACGTCGTAAAACAAATATACTCATGTCGGCCATGTTAATGATGCATTCGTGGTGATAATCAAAGAGTAATATATATTATTATAACCTTGTATATTCTATGGCGTCGGTGCATGGGGTAACACCGATCGGTAGAGGGCACATACGGTATTTACAGCCTGGGGTAATGACTTATTGATTTATAAAGATAGTCTATGGAGCCTAGCAAAAATAAGTGACTGCGATATAATCGATTAAGCAAAGTTGATTTTCCCTTGATTTTTGTCTCTTTCTTCTCTGAAATTGATACGATGTAATCAGGATTTAAAATCCAAACAGTTAAATTATAGTTGTCGTTGCTTTAATTAAAATATCAATGTGAAACCCTTCTGTTTAGAATGATAATGTCGGGGCGATTGCAACAAGCCCGCCCTAGAAACTCGAGGGGGACTAATATGATGATATGTTGTATTCAAACTTGTGATTGGTGGACAAAAGAACACCTCTAAAGTATTAAGTAGTACATCGCTCAAACGAGCTATTCCCAAGCAAAGCCAAACAATCGATCAAAAAAGAAAAGGTAAACCACATTATTTTCTTAATTTGTTTGAAATATTCGAGCGTGAAAAAGTTTAGTGAGCACGTTCCAGTGATAAATGTAATGGGAATTATAGGAGCTTACATGGTACATTAAATATATATTAGACTGTAATACATACTGACACTATCCCTGATAATTTTCACGATACATTCGCTACAGTAGTTTTGTTACCAATATGATTTTGTGGAAATATCCGTTTGAACTTACTTATGTATGTTTCTACAGACCATACACAGATATACGCTAATGTAAAATAACAATGTCTTTTGGACCATACTCAAGTTTACTGTTAGTAACTCAAATGCAGGTGTAGCGGGAAGAAATTCAATTGGAGAGTGGGAAGGGGGGGGTGGGGGTGGGAGTGCAAAACCTTTCAGGGACAGAGAGGCATGTGACATTGCGAAAATCACGTCCGTGAGAAAGACCCTATGTCAATTTTAGTTTTTGCTTTTCAACGGCACATTATTTTTCGTTAAAATTGTATTTAAGTTGTCAAAATTGAGCCTTTGCACAAAATTGGGAGGAATTGAGAGATTCATGCCCAGCCGTCTGCCCGGATCTTCTTCCCTGTAATTTTGTTTTATCTTTATCTTCAGACATTATAATATGATAATAGAGATTGGATAGTTGATAATATTGTAACTCATGATGTTTAGAGATAATTTCCCAACTATGATGCATACCATCTATCACGACGTTGAATGTTTATGTTTTATTTCAACTCAATAGACATTACTATAGTTTTATTGTTTAATGTTCAGGTAGTGGTTCAACTTTCAGGAACCGCTTGAATAATATCTTCAGTACCTCGGACAGGAACAATGGAGGATGTTCGGATGACTACCATTGTGGCTGGTGGTTCCGGGAATGTAGGACACGTTCCCGCAACGGTGACTATCATGCAGCACTGAATGTAAAGTCAGGTATATCCTGGTATACACCGTCTGGTTCCTATGATAATATCAAGTATACTGAGATGAAGATAAGGCCTGTCTAGTGCGTTGTAGATGTTTAGACTAATTTCTCAGTTTTGAATGATCTAGAGATAACTTAAACATCATACACAGAGAATGATGATAAACTGATCACCATCGGCAGTGACAAAAAAAATCATTAATGTTGAAAATCAAGAAACAGGACACATTAAAATTAGTTAATTGTTAAATATCCGTGTTTAGACCTCCTGCTATCATTCTTATAATGATGCATATTTAATGTTTGTAGCACAGAGTGAACCTGTAAGTATTTTGGTAAATAGCTACTATAATCCCCTTTATTTTAATTTAATATGTAATCTGTAGACTGACATTACGATTCAAGTAAGTGTCTGGAAGTTAGCAACTTCCTTATTTTGCTTGGTTGTCGTGTTTTTTTCTGTTTGTTCCTTTATGTTATATTAATGATGTTATAATAACTGGTTACCTTACACACCTCACATATCACTAGTGGATTGACTGATGTGTGTGAATCGTTGCCTGTAGTTTCTGAATGATAAAAACAGATTTACGTTAGAGCTGATAATAATAACCTCAGCTGACAGACTTACTTAGAAACAGAATTATTCTAGTACAGATGCTTATTAGGCAAAGTGAATTAGTATAATTGTTCTATTGTTTGCAGGTTAAATTCATCGGTTATTACAACGTGATAGGTAAATACTGACGTTTGTTTTAAATTGTTACTGACATACTTTCTCACCAGGATTTAATCATCTACTCTGGCTGTATGTTAACAAACTATAAATAAATTCAAAGCAGGAAAAGTTATCGTTGTTAACATTCTACATTAATGATTCTAAAACAGTCTATGTACTATCATTCTTTATAAAAACTTCTGTCGATCCAGAAATTATAGGCAATTTATT
The DNA here is from genome assembly GCF_037975245.1 of Apostichopus japonicus. NCBI lineage: Eukaryota > Metazoa > Echinodermata > Holothuroidea > Aspidochirotida > Stichopodidae > Apostichopus > Apostichopus japonicus. The sequence goes on from NC_092569.1 coordinate 20,209,813, forward strand.
CGAGAAATATCTGCGAAGAAGAAAAAAACAAAAAAGAACATCAAGAAACAGAGATTAATATTAGTATATATTACGTAATTTGTTGGGCGACGATATCAGTAATAGTCTAAAAGTTGTAGGCAAACACGGATAATGCCGGACGAAGAATTGGCTAAGATTTTATTTATTCGCTGATCATTAATGGTACAGGCGAAGCAAAGCCATATCAATTATCTATTTCTAGTTAATATCCATCCTCTTTCCCTTCCCTTCTCATCGTGTTCAATTATCATTGATTATCATTTCACTTTAATCTATTACAAATGATTATAGAAAGAAAAATAAAATCATATTTTAACATATATTTATAAATGTCATTTGAAGATTCGTTGAATATATGTAGTCACTCAAGAGTCAGCTTATTTCTTGTTATTGCCCTCTCTTCGTCGTTCTTTCTGTCTCTATTGTGTCTCCAAAATCTCTTCTAACGTTTTAAACAATTCCAGATTAACCAACCACTATCGTGCAACAGATATATTAATAGGATTATCCATCCGTAATATGCCAATTTACTTAATTCCCGACTCCCAAAGCTGATAATTTACATAATCCGTCCTCGATATATCACTTTAGAAACCTTTTGTAGTTTCCATCCTTAAAGATACTGTCATTATCCATCCCCCTCCATCCTCCCCATCAGCATCGGAATCAGTTTCCCTACATCGGAACCAGCTTCAACGGTCCCACTTCTTCCTTTTTTTAAATCCAGGATTCGCCTCAGATGACAATACGTAATTGCAATGACTTATGACTGTTAAGTGAATGCAGTATTAAATTTGACATTTTCGAGACAATTAAGGACATCAAATCTTTAGTGTGCGTGTGTGGAGGGGGAAGGGGGGGTGGGGTGGTTGCAGGGGTTAAGCTGGGTTATCTAACATTTTAAATATTCATTGTCACCGGGCAATTAAAATAAATATGAACATCACAAATGACACTCAGTTACACATATTAGACATTATATTCCATGAGAGTTGCTCTCTTTCTCTCAAAGTATTTAACATAACATATGGATAATTTAAATAAACACATTTGTATGTGAATTGATTGCCTGTTACTGATTTTCCACCTCAATAAAATTATTTAATACAAGTAAAGAATAACACATATCCACTGTTAATTATTACCACATGTCTTTAGTACGTCAGTACGTGAAGAGTTGATATATTTCTAGGTCGGATAATTACTGTAGGCTGAGTAAAGTGCGGAGGTCTACTATTATCTTTAATTTGTTCATATTTGGCAAACCAGTAATATCACACTAAACCAAAAATAATCCTCCAGCTCAACTAACTTGAATTAATTACATTAAGCTGTCTCTGATTGGTGAATAATTAGTCGAGACCCTAATTTGGGTGACTGACGGACGAGGCGCAGCCGAGTTCATTATTGCGTAAACTGTTGGGTCGAGACTGCTTGTTCACCAATAACAGGCAGCCTAAATAAATTATTCCTAATATAACGGATGGTCAGAATATGATGTCATAGCATCCAATCATATACGCAATAATGAAATAATAAAAGATAAATACAGGGAGATTATGAAGGGTTCATAATATGGGTCTGTTTTCTGGGGATGGTTAGTGTATGAGTTGTCTGCATTCGATAATTTGATATTATGCAGTAATAACTCGCTTCTGTTTCCTTAATGAATGATGACGTTATGTCCAGCTAGTTAGCGGGCAAAATACTTCTTTGAATAACACCCTCATTTGGAATTCTTTTAATCCTCTTTATATTTTCGTGTGTTTCTTTATTTCCCCACTTGCTCTAGAATGACAAAGATATACCATACACCCACAACACTTTTAAGATTTAGCAATCAATCCAGTTTTACCATACATGTAATCAATGTCGTTTTACAAACTTATTATGAATGTGAATTTCTATGGTTTTATTATTCAAATTGGAAGTAAAGCTGGAACAATATACAAAGTACTTAAATAACTTTTCGATAGTGTGCCTTCTCTCGAGTCAAAGCCTAGCATAATCCCTGTCCTCAAAGATCTCGAGAATATCTGGCAACCGCAGAGTAAAGATAAATGGTTCATACTTCACATATCTCATTCTTTATGCTTGACCCTAAGTAAATCAAAGGTATCTTGCTCTCAAGACTCTGTTCCTGGAAGTTGGAATTGAAGGGTCCACTAAACTATTCACGTCCTATATCAACAAGTTTGTGGATCATACCTTAATGATTACTTTCGGCAGACAATAAATGTTGTTATGTTGTAAATCGTTAACCGGATATCAGTCAATAATTTACATTGAACCATTTGAAATGAGCCTTTAAACATCTCGCGTCAATAAATTAAAGTGGGAAGCCGACTTTGTCTAACACGTTGACCATTGGCTCAGTTCATCAATTGTACACACAATCTTAATAGGAAATCATGTTGTGGATAAATGACATGTTGTCAAGGACAAATGATGTCATCCAATGGTGTTCTGTGGTTTATATGAAGGTAAAAGCACATATTTTGGTTGTTTTATTAGCATTATTAAAATAATAGGTTGATATTAACATTTAGGCCTACAGCGACCTACAGAACTAGCAATAAAGTCTTCCCTTTGTCTTGAACTAAGGGAAATCGAAAGTAAGATTCTGCCAAAGTCATCGTTTAGTATCTAACGGATGATAACTTTGTATCGTTAAAGGTTTTTTCCTGGCTTTAATGTTATTACTATATATAAAGGTATGAAAATATGAAGGGTTTTTACAACCGTCTTTGTTATCTTAAACTGCAACTTGTGTTTAATTAATCACACATTGGTGGTAGCACACTCAAGCGGTGAAGGAAAGATACTTACGATAGTTGAAAACGTTACCCTGTTACTTCACTCCAAGAACATAGCAAGGGTTTCAAATGTGAAAACATCACATTAACCTTTCGGGGTAAAAAGTTGTCTTAGTTTATATTAACTATGACAGTACAATAATATGAAATAGCCCAATGTTTGTATCCAGTTAGGTATATTTCTTATAACAGAAGCCGTTACCCAATAATCCTTTAATATTATACGCTTTGTTCAGAATATTAAAACGTTGCAATTCATTTCATGAAAGCATGTACACATAAATATACTTTAATTTGTAGTTGATTGAAACAGGTCTAATATTCATCATTGTTTTGCAAGGAACGAATATGAAATATCTATTCGTATATTATCTGGCTTAGTTGCATGTAAAGTAATGTATAAACTTTCGTTTTTGCGTCGATTACCTTTTTTGACAGTTGAACAATTCTGAAAGGGAAAGTTAAGCAAACGATAAACCATTTTCTAAACAGACAATGTCATGAGAAGGTCTTGTTCAGTTTTGCTTATCCTCAGTTTGCATTCAACCCAATTTTAATTGAATTGAACTGACACATATATAATGGGCATTCATATCCATGGATTGTTATTATTATTTTTACTGCCTATGGTGTAACATACTTCTATTTCATGACTAATAGCACAATGGACAATATGTGTTGTAAAAATACATGCATGCGGCGCGTACCGAGCTATATTCGTTATTTTTCAAATGATACCTTACTGTGGGTCACTGTCCAAAAAAGACAAAGATGAGACGATGAAAACAGTAAATAAAAAGGGCCCCAAAGTGCAACTTCTAGGTATCATGATTGTTGTTTTTCTTTGACACAATAATCTTACTGTATAAACCGTACCCATCAGCACGCTCTATTCAGAACTGCTCTCCTTGAGTGTAGCATACATTATAGTGTTAGAAGCAGAATGATGACAACATGAACTAACATTCTTAGTTGCAGTCACACTTTCCCTTTGCAAAGAACTAGGACCCTGAAGCTGTTCGAAAAGTCGTTTAGCATTTAGAAATGTCGAATTAACATCATTACTATCTGTGGAGTGAATATCATTGATTCCCCCACGAGCTGTCGGGTCCCTTTCAATATGTTCTTCCCCTTCTTTATTTAGAAAAACTATCTTCTTTTTCCGACATTTAAGAGTGTCTGTTTCATAGTTGAGTTTATCTTGCGTTGGGCAATCTGTCACACCTGGTATTTGATGCGCTCTACATACCTCAATATCAACGACAGCGTAAGGCTCTATGAGTTCATGAAAGCATGCTGAACTAGTTTCGCCCTTCTCGTCTTCTTCAATATTTTGAAGTTCATCAACCTCTTCATGATCCTGAGAAGATGGAGAATTAGTTGATTCCAATATTTCTTTTACTGATTGGTCAAAGAATTGACATGAAGCTCCTCTATATGTCTTGTATGTCACCACACCAGGTTCAACTTCAAGATTGCTATCTTCAATTGCAATATAAGTTGAAGGTTGATCCATATCGACAGGAGCAGATATTTTGAAGGATCCCACGTGATAAGAATGTCTAACACAGCATCTATTCCTTTCCATTGTAATTTCATCTTCATTATCTACATTAAAGGCGTCACAGTTATTTATTCCGCTACCTGTGCGTGACAAATACGAATCCAGTGGACACTCCCGTGCTCGTCGCCACCATCGTGTTATGCTCCTTAAAACACCCGGGCGGCATCTGTGAATAGTAATATGGAAAAAAAAACATGAAACAAGACAAACACAATAAATAACCCTCAAACTAAAACAGAACATATATCTTTGAAAATAGCCCCTCGTCTTTCACTTCCTATATCCCTCGGGCCAATATTTAACCTGCACCAACACAATGACAGTTGTAACGCCATAATTCTTCTTAACATTTTTTAGCTTTGCAGCATAGGCATTGGTACTACAGGAATAATGTTCAAGACAGGGATTATTCAGATGATCGGCTGTTTTGGTAGAACCTTGTTCAAATTCTCCCTATATTCACAGTTTTTTTTGGTAAGTTTTTTCATTCTGTAATTTTCCCAATGTTGCTGTTTGCTTTTATAAAAAAAAATACTGCATAATGATTATGGAGCTACCTAGAGTTATCCAGTCCCCAAACTATGGCGTCGAGCTCATGCGTATGACAAACGTTTGACATAGACCATTCTATACTTACTTGGAAATGAAATAGACCGAGCCAATAACCGACATGCACCCGAGGATAAATGACGTAGAAGATATAAGGAAATAAATTCCACCGAAACCGCTTTCTGTAAATTAAAATGATTCACCAGATCAAACCAAATAAATTGGATACTGGATATTTCGTGAACCAACATAAGTTTCATTTTACACTGCCATTAACAGTTTATTCAAAACGATATAACTTTTTTGTCTTATTGAATTTAATGCTGTAAGCTAATTACAATTGTTTAGCCATAGAATTTTGAATCGAGACAATAACTCAAATAATAATAATTTTATACCGCAATAACTTGTTAATCATTAAATGTAAGATAAGAGATAAGATAAGATAAGATAAGATAAGATAAGATAAGATAAACTGTATTGCATCCGATAGGGAAATTACATGCTTGCAGATAAAACAGTAAGATATAAAAACGATACTATACAACAATAAGAGAACAAACAGCAGGACAATAAAAGCATAAGAAATGCTAATAACAATGAACGGGAACAGATGGGCCGAAGCTCACAGAATGGCAAGGAATAAAAAGTATAAACAAATCACAAACGGTAAATATGATAAGAACCCAATGAAAGAAGGAAAGACAAAGGCAAGAGATTAGCGATTAAAAGATGCATTAAAAATTCTAACAGCTTGTCCCATGAAAGATGAGGGGCAACGATTAGTATGAGCCTTCGGAGGTCTCATCCTCCCACTACGAGGGATAATACAATTATTTAATGGAGCGTGGAGAGGGTGATCGATATCCTTGAGAACTGAATGAAGCTTATCATCAACCCGACTATCAAAGACCTCGTCAACCATTGGCAAGCGTTTCCCAACAGCCCTACCTGCCCGTATAACAGTATCATCTAACACTTTCTTGGATGTCTTATTTATGTTACCAACCCAGGAAGTTATGCGGTATGACCAAACACTACTAATAATAGAGTTGTAAAAAATGGATAAAATGTTCTGGTTCACGTCAAAAGAGACGTTTGGCAACATACTCAACATGTGCATCCCACTTTAGCTGATCATCCATAACTACACCCAAATATTTGTACTCAGTTACCCTATCCACTGTCTTACTGTCAATGACCACAGGTTCGGGCTCTATCTTGTTCGCTCTCCGGAAGTCTATAATGAGTTCCTTCATCTTGCTGACGTTAAGATGGAGATAATTCCTGTCGCATTCAGCAACAAAATTGGCAATTTGTTCACGGTAGATCCGGTCATCGTCATTTTTAATCCGGCCAACGAGAGCAGTGTCATCCGCGAACTTGATGAGCGGACAGCTGAGGTCAGTGGAGCGTATTCCGGAGGTATACAGAGTGAATAGGAATGGTGCTAACACAGTGCCCTGTGGTGCTCCAGTGCTACATTCCATAATGTCAGATACAACATCACGACCGATACGTACAAATTGTGAGCGGTTAGTGAGATAGTCCAATACCCATCGAACCAAAGCATGTGGCACATCATCAGATCCAAGTAAAACGTTAGCTAAAATATGAGGTTGCATCGTATTAAAAGCAGATGAAAAATCAAAGAACATGATGCGAGCGGAGACGTTACCAGATTTAGAGTCTTCGAGATGGGAGTATAATGTGTCCAATGTGAACAGGAGTGCATCGTCAGTGTTGCGTCCCTTCCTATATGCGAACTGGTGATCATCCATTAGGTTTACAGTTAGCCTTTTGATATACTGCAATATAAATCTTTCACATGATTTCATGGCTACGGAAGTGAGCGCCACCGGACGAAGATCATTCATGCTGGTGATAGTTGACTTTTTGGGCACCGGAATAATACAGGATTGTTTCCATAGGCGAGGGATGCACTGGGTCCTAAAGCACAAGTTGAAAATGTGGGTGAAGATATATGACAATTGATGGTTACATAGTTTCAAAACTCGCGGTGAGAGTTTGTCCGGTCCAGCTGATTTTGATGCGTTCAGCCGGGAGAAATCTCGAAGTACATCATCCTCTGTTATGGTTAGGAAAGGCGCGGACTCCCCGGAAGTTACTCTGAGAATACGTTCGATTTCATCCGTGAAATCGTGGCAATCGAACCGGTTATAAAATGAGTTCAGTTGATTGGCGTAGGTTTGGGAGTATTCTAGTAATGAGCAATGCTTCGAGCTACCGTTAGTATAACCGCTCATCAAACGCATGCCGGTCCACACATCCCTAATGTTGTTTGTTGTGAAATTATTTTCGATTTTCCGTTTATAAGCATCTTTCTCTTGTTTGATTACAGAGTTAATCTCCTTCTGAATTAGCTTCAAGTCATTTTTAGAACCCGTTCTGAATATCAGTTTCTTCTTATTGATCAACTGTTTCACCCTTTTAGTAATCCATGGCTTGTTATTGGGGTAACATTTGACTTTCTTCGTGGGAATGATGGCGTCCTCACAAAATTTGATATAGGAGCTGACGGTGTCCGTTAATTCGTGAATATCATCGGCAGTGTCAACAAACATTTTCCAGTCCGTGCGATCAAAACAGTCTTGGAGTTGATCCAGGGCATCATCCGACCATTGTTTGATTGTAATTACCCGCGGCTTTTCACGCTGGACGACAGGCCTGTACTTTGGTAACAGGAGAACGAGGTCATGGTCGGCTTCACCAAGCTTAGTCAACTGGGATGATACATAAGCGTCTTTGACGTTGGTGTAACAAAGGTCCAGAGTCGATTCCCCCCGTGTTGGACAATTGACGTGTTGATAAACCGTAATCCCGGGTGTTTCATTGATCCATGGTTGAAATCTCCATTAACCACAACAAGGGCATCAGGGGCTTTAGCTTCCAAATCTTGAATGGCCTTAATCAACTCAGCACTACCCGCCTTGGCAACGGACTTGTCCGGTATGTAAACAGTACAGACTAAAACGTGTGAGAACTCCCGCGGTAGATAAAATGGCCGTACAGAAACAGTTAACATTTCCAGGTGGGGGGGTGCAAACATAGTCCTTTCTGTAAACATTATTCGGGTGACACCACTTCTGGTTGACGTAAACACACACACCTCCTCCACTGCATTTACCAGCCGCTTCCAAATCCCTGTCACCACGTACCAGTTGGAATCCGTCGATGTTAACATGATCGTCACTATGGTTACCTGTCAACCATGTCTCTGTGAACGACACAATACAAGTATTCCTGAAGTCCGACAAATATCTCACACTCGCACAAAGTTCATCCATCTTGTTGCTGAGAGATTGAACATTTCCCATTATGATTGAGGGTAAATAAGGCCGGTTCTTACACTGACTATTCCTTCGTTTGACACCCCCTGCTTTCCCACGCTTTCGTCGCCTCATCTCTTTTGGTAATAGCATATCTGGTAGTCCTGTACCGACTGCGCATCTAGTACCGATTGCGCGAAATTCCGATGGAGTGTAATAGAAGACTGTCCGGGGGCCATTATGAAAAACCTCGCCATTTCCGTGGGAAACGATACAAACAGTCCCAAACACAACCAACAAAACGATAAACATCCACTTAGAGCACATATTGACAGCATTCGGTGGATAAAACAGCGACAATAGAACGATGAAACATGGAATTCGAGAGGAAACTGCAAGCTGTGTCGCCACGCGAGCAGCGCCACATATATAGATGTACCACATTCAATTACAAATGGAATTATGCAAAATAATCATTTTCAAAATATTATATTTTGGTTGGAAACGACAGTACTTGGAACGTGATCCTGCAACATTTCTGGTATGTTTAAAAGTCATAAATCGGACCCTTTTCTTAAAGTTCACCCTTTATACCAAACCCAAAGTATTATGTATATATATATATTGTTTCTTGTTATAATTTCAAGGACTTGAATAAATGTGTTTCAAACTCAACGACCTTTTATACATATTTCATGTAACATTTATATAGCAAATAAGAAAAGGGATTATTTAAGAATAGGTTGCAATATACAAGAAGGTAAATATTGTTTACCAACAGTGGCAGCAAAACTTGGTACAGATCAACATCAAGTGTGAACATAATAGCAAATACTTATGATACTGTACGAGCACGATTAAAATGTCACCATTACACTATTTTACCACAATGTTGAAGAGGATAGGTCAAAATTCATCCAAATCCTATGAAATGTCGAATTGAAAGTGAAATAGTAAGAAAAAGTTGAACTTACTCCTCTTAGCAGCCTTTTGTTTCCAAATTGCAATTCTTCCACTGCCTCCGCATTTTTCGGCTCCCGAACAAAATACACCATTTTCAAAGCAAGACTTCTTGTGCACATCTTTAGAAGGGAGTACGTCTTCGCACAAGCATTCGTTACCTCCAATGAGACCGTTGAATGAATGTGACATACATTTACGTTGACATAACTCTAAAGTTAAATCCGGAAATTTACCACCGAAATGGAAGATTTCTGAACTATCATTTGAAGAATGATGAAAGCAGCCCTGGTATTGATCGTCTTAATATGTAAATAAATATGAAATATGCAAACACGTAAATTAGGTATTCGGATATTCATTTAATGAAGTAATACATGTTGATCAATGAAATCGAATATGAAATACAGACTCAATGACGAACGCACAAGAAAACGACACTGTGAATTGAAATAGTTCACGATGTTCCTTGAGTAGTTTATCCGAGGTAAAAACTCAATAACAGACTCCAGAAAGACAACATAATAACATTGTTAATATACAATTTGTAAAAACATACAAAATTACGACCTCACAATGGATTGCTACGTCATCGTTTAATTGAGTTCTACACGGTGTTCTTTCATTGTGTAATATGAAGTACTAACTCAGAAATGGACTCCAGAAGACATAGTTATGACAAATTGAAATTGAGTATTACATGCTGTTCTTTGATGCAGAATCTAGAAATACAGATGCCCTAACGACCTCACCAGTAATCATTACGTTATCGTTTAAACGAGTACGACACGGTGTTCTTTCATTATGTTTTTTGAAGTACTAACTCAGAAATGGAATATAAACAATGTCAAGCTTTGATGTAATATGGAGAATAATAAAATCGAAACTAATTGACATTGTTAACATGTGAAAGTATATGCTGCCTAAAATCCAAGCTGTAACATTGCCGTGGTAACTTAGCAAACTTTACAATGAGCAAAGTTAGTGTTTATTTTATTGGGCTTGAAGATTAATTTAATAACTTTTTTATTTCCGTTAATGTTACTTTATTGAATGTATTTTTTTTTTTTTATTTGCATGATAGAAATTTTGGAAGTTGGTGTAAGATGGTTGCCAAGACAAATGAAGATAAAATGAGAACAATTAAGTCACGTGATATAATTGTCCACAGGCTATTACATCGTTTTACGGCGTATGATATATCGTATAAGTGACCATAGGAAAACCTAATAGAATATAACAGTATCAATATTTTCTCTTCTGAAGTGCTTTGGTATCTTAAATGAAGATGAGTCATTTTCTTTCCATAAGCATATAAGAAATGTTGGTTTAGAGGTATGCAAACCCTATCCTTAAAATGTTGACAACAGTCGCTGTCTTTATATCCTTATTCTTATTATTAAGTTTTTCTTCTTTTTTTTTCTTTTTGGGGAGTCTCCTACTTTGTTAAGCCTTGCAGGCTTTATAGGAGACTTCCCGTCACACTGTAAATTGTGATGAAACAAATAAATATACAAATACAAAATATCCTACCTTGATACACGGCCAGAGCCTGTTCTCCGCCACATTTCACAGCTCCCGCACAGAATGTATTGCACTCTTTGTCAGAAACATTTGTGAGTTTTTCATATAGGCCGTCATCCCCGTTTCTGCAGTGGCAATATGTTCCATTTTCCAAGCCGAAGTGTGTATAACTCCCAACGGCACAAAACCGAGAGCAATTTGAATGGCTTAAATCACTTTGATAGAGCCGTATTTCAAATTTTTCGTCAAAGTTACCAGAAAAGCATCCTAAGTAGTCTCTGTCTGTTTAAGAACAAACAAAAATGATCTTGGTCGGATTGGGTGAAGCGATTTACGAAAATAATATGATGACATCGAAAAGAAAAACTGGTTTACTGAGGTCACGAAATGGGTCAGCCAACATTTCTCAAAAAGTTAACCGTCTTGAGAATTTTAATTGATTTACACTATTAGTTTTATCTTAAGTTGAAAATGTGCACGTCTTTTCTGCACGTCTTCCTCTTCTATGTCCTAAATGCTCTTCAAGACAAGAAGCATTTTCGTTAATGTTTAGCATGATTATACCTTTATATAAACTTTAGCCCTGTTTACGCATTGATGAAACACTGAATAGTAGGAGGTATACCGTTCTGGAATTCTCTTTGTCTAGAAATTATAGCAATTTAAATGTTCCTTATTCTAACATAGTTGAAATATAATGATGTTGAAAAGAAACGCATTGTGAATTTCAGAGGAATTCGCCCCGTATCTTACTATGAAGGTTGTATTGTAGATTCATTATGTAACACAGAACGAGTTCATATTTTTCAGACAACAAAAGTGAGCTCACCTGCAAAACACAGCATTGTTTCACACAAAATCACAATTATAAATACTTCAGTGCTTGAGAAACACATGATCAAATGTATCCATGTAATCCTGTGCAAAGATTATGACTTCAATTCCACCATAATATGGTACAGAAGAAACTGTCTCATTTCAATCATGAACAGTTACTCGTACAGTGTGCCTCATGCCGTACTTGCTACAAACCAACCTTCAAAGTTGTCTTCGTTGATTAAGAACATAACATATATGAGAATATGCCTTTATCGACTGCACGCTAACCTATACCGAAACCAAAAGCATCGATATGCTTCATTAGTATCCTGTATAATGGTATATTTAAAGAGAATATTAAGATATATCGGTTATAAAGAAACCGAAACATGCTTACATGCATTTCAGTGATTTAGAAATATATGCTACATTATTAAAATGAATAGCTGTGTATTCTATACAATTCTTATAGCAAGGCCTGCATTGAAAAACCGAACAGAAAGTATTACCTGAGATAACACTCGCATGCCTAACACTTTATACTGTTTTAGTTTGCTACAGTAATTGACACTGATATCGTAGTCCTGCGGATTATTTTAGCTTATTCGCTTCTCAATCTTTCTTGTATATGTGCACCCGGTTTATAGCCTTATCATTGAAACTCAGTTTAAAGATTTATCAGTTAAAAGTGCGAGAAACCGTTAATCAGTTAAAACTGAATGTGTGTAAAAATTTCTTAACATGTGTTATTTCCTACCGAGAAAGAATTAACAACAGAATGCCGAAACACACGAAGCGGCGCATAACGACTGATATGTGTTAACTCCTTACCAAGACAGGATTTGATTGATTCGTGGCAATTTGCCATTTTGCCAATTTGCCAATTTGCTACAAGTCGCTTATGTGGGTTTCTACTGTCCTGGCCAATACGATATGATAGGACAATGGCAGTCCTGTAAAGTGATTCGACTTATTAGATTCTACATTGTTATGTCATGGTTTTCCTTAACCTATCCGGGAAATTTTAATATCGTGTTACAGTTGAAAGAATCCGAAAAAACATGTTTTGGCACGGGGGACGATGTGTGTGGTGGCCGTTGGTGTCCAAAGTCCTCGGAAACTTGATTTCGGTGTTTTCTTCTTTATTGGTTACTGAACTCGTTTTCAGAAATATGCTGTTTTAATTGAACACCGTTTCCTCTTTATATTAAAACATGGGATATTAAAATATCTAAAGGTGAATATTGCCCTCATTTCCATTTGAAGTTTAACTGAGATTGACATTTGCCTATTGCAAAGAAGAAAAGAAATCACAATAAATATAAAAACCTTTATTTGAAGGAACTACATAGTGAAGTAAACCGGCCCATCGCTTGATTGCTCAACATTCAGTGACAACTTCCGTGCGTAATAATTTTGTCCTCGCCACGGAGGTTTGTGGACGTAAAGTTTGTTATCAAGAAAATGCATATTGTCATGCATATTGAAATCCCTAAACTGTCTCACGAAACAATTTCAACTTGATAATTTGTTATGCCATTTCATCATATCATATCAATATCATTAACAGTAGTTTTACAATAGTTATCTTCTGTCGTTGCTGATTTCCAGATCTCTGCGTTAGGTTGTAAATTGATATGGTATCATTATTTTCGATTTTTCGTTGTGATTACGCATTTGCAAGAGGACAGTTCCATGGGGTCAAATTCAAATACGGATTTACCATATTGTTATGTAGTAACTTCAAAGTTGTATCAATACCGTTCTATACTGAGTTCAATATATCGCGAGCGGCTCATCACAGTTAATTTACTCCATTACTCCTATTGATAGCGGTAAGGAAATGTATAGATTAGAGGAGGACCTTGCCACATTACAATATTCTGTGTCAGTTAGCTATTTCGTCTACATCTGCCCATGTAGGCAGATGCTTTCAAAAATTACATTCCTAAAACAAGTGTTTGTATTAATCATTGAAATTGTGACATCTGGAATATTAGCTCAATATGTCAATGCTCGTTGCATTTTGAATTTTAACAATTTCTCTTTGAGTAGAAATAGTAGTTTTCTTTTCTCTGTAGATAACTGTTTTACAGGAAATAAGGAAAGACGAAAGCCTTGTTTACATTACTTATAATCATACAGTCTGCTGTTCACAGATGCATTCACAAATTATCGCTAAATTTAAACCAGAAATGCAAAAGTGCACGGTGCTTATGTAAATAGTCGTGCGTTTGTGGTATCTGAGACTAGAAGGTTGCGGTCTTTAGATATCATGGTTCCTAAAGTTTCCACGATTTTATCTATGTCACTGAAATGAAACGACCTCTCAATTGTATGTTTAAATTCAATGTATGTTTAAATTTAAATTCATTTCAAATAGTGAATTGTACCATCTATCCGTATTTATGCACCGGCTAATTAGTTGATATGTATTCGTGAGTTTCCTTAATTTGTTGTAAGATTAAGGGTTTAAAATGTTTGATTTTATTTCCCACTTTCACATTATTCCAAACAAGACCAAACATTTAAAAGGAAGAAAAAGATAATCTTTCAACAATTGTGAAAAACAGAATACACACTTTGCTAATAAACTATAAATATATCAATTAATGAACTCGTCCATCCAGACCTTTTCATATCGATGTACATTATTATCATGCATGACAATAACCCTTGACCTTATCCAGGAAGAACCCCCGACAAAGTGCAGTGATTGTTTGAAATAAACATCAAATATATATCAACTGTTTCAGGCATTTCCTTAGGTCATCATTATTATAATCCAAAGTAATAACCGTTGACCTTCGCGAGGCTTGTGACGATGTGATGTGATTGCTGGTGATGATGTGATGCGATTGGTTGAGAGAAATAGTACTGCAACCAATCTTACGTTTTAACTGTAAAATAGTAAAGAAGGCGAGAGATCCAGGTTTGAATCATCCTTCCCTTTGGCTGCAGATAACTGTATTTGCCCTTTGCCCTCCTAATCCTGGTAGTGGGTTCTTCTTCTCACGTGAAGCACCTAAGTACAACATATGAGATATTATTGAGATATCTTGTCACAATCAAAGCGTTACAGACAAGTACGAGTAAACACACATTAACAAGCATACCGTCATGGCTTTTTCTTACGATACAAATCAAAACCAAACATTCAGATCTTCGACATATAAAGTGCAAACAAAAAATAGTTGTAGTGTTCAGCTCTTGTTAAATGAGTATAAACCAATTTATCTCTCCACGTTGTTCTAGTCCTCATGTTGATGGAATTGATATATTCATTGATAACAGTGCAATACCTCTTGTCGGTCAATCGCGCTATAAATTTCTCTGTGTTTATCTTGAGTGCCAACGGAAGTTGTAGCATAATATTGGCACTCATATTTAGACAACATTTGACAGTGTTGTTGTTAGATTTATTGGTGATAGGGGTAAATATCCATGAGCAAAACAATATACATGTTAAATCTCCAATAAAGTTTGTATGATGATTTTTTTTTTAATTTAATGTGTTAATATATCGCACTCCCTAAAATAGAACCAACGTTTAAGTGACTTCCTGTTTGTCACGAAACACTGTTAGTGTAGAGAAGAGGGCAACGAAAGTTAATTTATTTGTTGCAGACAATAATAGTATTGAATGAAACCAAAAGATAATCATAACAATGTCAGTAACATATTGAAAGAAAATTAAAGAAAGGGGTTGATAAGTTAATTTCATACTGATGATAAAATAGCTCCTGTATATTGCTATAAACTGTCACGTATCGAAACCGATGTTGTACATTAAACCGACATATTTTATTAGTAAACTGTGAATCTGCTGCGATTCAGGTAAAGGAAGAAGGAAAATAAAAACAGTAAGAAAGAGAGTAAAAAATAAACAGTGCTATTGTTGAGTGAATAAAACGACGTAATTGAAAGCAATGAAGCCTGTCATTTGGGAGGTCATGGGTTCGATCCTCGGCATGCCCAATTAAGGTGGGTGATTTTTTTGATCCAGGCGAAGTTCCCATCTGAACTGGCCTTAAAAATTGTTTACAATTTAATAATTATCCAAGACTGTAAATCGGAAGTGTAAGTAATAACCCATTTATGGATTAGGCATACGTGGCTGCCTAGCGTTGTAAAGTAACTGCCTTCCGTGTCGATATATACACTCGCTTCAATCTTATATACTTAAAGTTATAACTAAGCGAAATCAGCTATAACACTAAACTCCACTTCGTGTTCTCAATAACGGTAACAGTGGAAAAAAAAAACTCCTCGTACATTTCGTGTTTAGATATCATATAACCCTAATCCATACGCATCAAGTGAGTCAGCTTCCTGTGAAGGTCCCGTCTCCCTTCCTACCGTTACATTGCCTGTATCTTGTAAGGAATGATCTATTGATTCACAAAGAGTTCCATGATATGATTCAACAACATACTCCACGTCGGTCATATCATCCGGGTTCTCAGCTAAATATGAATGACGTACATCTATATTTGGTCTTCTTTCGTTATCATATTTAATTGTCGGTTTGGGGCGCATCTGCGTAAGGTACCAACGTGAAATCGTAGATCTGGTGGCAAAATGTAAGATTAATGAAGATAAACTAATTTTAAAGAGAGAGAAAAAATACACCAAGTCTTCATGACATTACGGCATGCAGAGGTGCGCTCGAAGTTATGTCAAAGTGAAATGGTGTACCCAATGTAGAGATATAAGACTATTTGGTCATTTTGATGGATCAGAAAAAGTTGAACACGCGCATTATCTATCTGTGTTGACATATTCTGATGTAGACACTCAATTCTTATATAAACTATTCCAAATTTATCTTATTTGATTTTTTCCTTGATGTAGGATTTTTTCGGTCACATTAAAATATTGTTCATTCATACTTAGTAAAGATTCCTAAATCCTATTGGTCCGTTCAGGTCAGCTGACCGTGGTTAATCCTGTGAGTAACGCACGGTAAAATTACCGGTGGATGAATACAATTGTTACCATGTTTTGTCGTCTGCTTTGCTGAGCTATTGAAATTCATCAAAAACACAAAATCTTGTTCAAAAGTCTTGCAAGATGCCATCACAGGTAAAGGACGCGAAACCATGGATCCGCACTCGAGTCTAGGCCAAAGTGTAGGCTGCACAGCTGTTGCCTCCAACAATGACATTAACGTTACTGCTGCTGTTAGGGCTGAAACGTCTAACATGTCCAAACTGTTTTCCAAATGTTCTTTCCAAAGTCCTGCGAATGTTTACTACCAAAATTCATAGTAATATCCGTATTAAAACACCAAACAGTTGTGGATGCTTTGAGTTTAAATATATCCAGTATCTGTCCGTAATTAAGTGTTCGCAAGGTCGTTATGTTGCTCATAGTGTTATAAAGTTAAAGTTAACGACCGCAGTGCCAAGCACTGTGTAGTGTGTACGTTCAAGTGAGTGTACGTGTTCAATACAAGGCCTACTATGTTATCGTATGGCTGTATACCATACGTACATGTTTGTCCCTAGAATGGTTGCTATGGGAACCAGAAGCTGTAGGGCATTGATATGATGAAGCCAATTAGTAATTGTTTGTAGTTCCTTGTTATTGAGACCTTTCAAAAATAGTTTTATGGCCGCAATATTGCCAAAAATTAGTTAAATATTATTATGGTTCATCTTTTATGAATGACAGCCTTTCAAAGACGTTTCCTTTATCATTATTCACTATCGTTCAGTATTACTTTATAATTGCACATGTACATTAATGTTATGCTGGTTGTTAATCGTTAATTCGACTTACGGGGCATCACTTTAATAAATCTTCGGTTATATTTAACCAAAAATGTTTTTATTATGATTTTTCCCCCACACAAATGGTAGTGTATGAATGAACGGGGTTAATCAACGGTCTAGCGTATGGCGGGCCATCAGTCTCAAATCATGGGAGATCGACTTATACCGATTTAAATCGACATATACCAGTTTCCTTCGACATATACCAGTTTCCCTCGACTTATACCAGTTTCATTCTACATATCATCGATTTAAATCGACATATACCAGTTTACTTCCACATATCATCGATTTAAATCGACATATACCAGTTTCATTCTACATATCATCGATTTATTTTACTTATCATCGATTTAAATCGATGATAAGTAAAATAAATCGATGATATGTCGAAGGAAACTGGTATATGTCGATTTAAATCGATGATATGTAGAATGAAACTGGTATATGTCAATTTAAATCGACATATCATCGATTTATTCTACATATCATCGATTTATTTTACTTATCATCGATTTAAATCGATGATAAGTAAAATAAATCGATGATATGTCGAAGTTAACTGGTATATGTCGATTTAAATCGATGATATGTAGAATGAAACTGGTATATGTCAATTTAAATCGACATATCATCGATTTATTCTACATATCATCGATTTATTTTACTTATCATCGATTTAAATCGATGATAAGTAAAATAAATCGATGATATGTCGAAGTTAACTGGTATATGTCGATTTAAATCGATGATATGTAGAATGAAACTGGTATATGTCGATTTAAATCGACATATCATCGATTTATTCTACATATCATCGATTTATTCTACATATCATCGATTTATTTTACTTATCATCGATTTAAATCGATGATATGTAAAATAAATCGATGATATGTCCATTTAAATCGACATCTACCAGTTTAAATCGATGATATGTCGAATTAAATTGGTAGAAGTCAATTTACGTGGACTTATACCAGTTTCTAGCGTCTCAAATCGACATATACCTATTTAAATCGACATATCATCGATTTAGCTCATTAACATATTCCAAATCCCGATTTCGGTGATGATTGACATGTGGAGATACATCACGTGTAGTCACCTGACAAGGCGGGCGAGTAATTTAATAGTTCCAAAATTACGAAGCTAGAAAGGGTGTTCATCATGGTTATACAGTATGTCAATGGTAATTATGAACAATTACTTGCAAAAAGATTTCGGTGTAACAATAAGGCTGAAATAACAGATATGTCAATGACGTGCAATTATCTCAATGCAAACTGGGCTTGTCTACCCGAACACGTGGCGCTATAGTATAGGAATACACATGCAACTGAATAGGCCCACAGTACGTACACAGATGCAATTACCTACTCCAGTTACACCATAAACAAAGATGATATTGTTCTGCAGTGAGGCCTACTGTAAGGTTACGTTTTAATGTAGCTAAGTATATACCCATGGGGTTTAACAGTTACAGTATTCAAGCTCAAATCATGCATTCCACTGTGCTCGTGTTTATTTTCAATTATTCGCCCGCCTTGTCAGGTGACTTCACGTGACGTATCTTCACATGTCAATCATCACCGAAATCGGGATTTGGAATATGTTAATGAGCTAAATCGATGATATGTCGATTTAAATAGGTATATGTCGATTTGAGACGCTAGAAACTGGTATAAGTCCACGGAAATTGGCTTCTACCGATTTAATTCGACATATCATCGATTTAAACTGGTAGATGTCGATTTAAATGGACATATCATCGATTTATTTTACATATCATCGATTTAAATCGATGATAAGTAAAATAAATCGATGATATGTAGAATAAATCGATGATATGTCGATTTAAATTGACATATACCAGTTTCATTCTACATATCATCGATTTAAATCGACATATACCAGTTTCCTTCGACATATCATCGATTTATTTTACTTATCATCGATTTAAATCGATGATAAGTAAAATAAATCGATGATATGTAGAATAAATCGATGATATGTCGATTTAAATTGACATATACCAGTTTCATTCTACATATCATCGATTTAAATCGACATATACCAGTTTCCCTCCACATATCATCGATTTATTTTACTTATCATCGATTTAAATCGACATATACCAGTTTCATTCTACATATCATCGATTTAAATCGACATATACCAGTTTACTTCGACATATCATCGATTTATTTTACTTATCATCGATTTAAATCGATGATAAGTAAAATAAATCGATGATATGTAGAATAAATCGATGATATGTCGAT
This sequence comes from Apostichopus japonicus, assembly GCF_037975245.1. Taxonomy (NCBI): domain Eukaryota; kingdom Metazoa; phylum Echinodermata; class Holothuroidea; order Aspidochirotida; family Stichopodidae; genus Apostichopus; species Apostichopus japonicus. Next base: position 20,229,418 of record NC_092569.1, read on the forward strand.
TTAAATTGACATATACCAGTTTCATTCTACATATCATCGATTTAAATCGACATATACCAGTTTCCTTCGACATATCATCGATTTATTTTACTTATCATCGATTTAAATCGATGATAAGTAAAATAAATCGATGATATGTAGAATGAAACTGGTATATGTCGATTTAAATCGATGATATGTAGAATGAAACTGGTATAAGTCGAGGGAAACTGGTATATGTCGAAGGAAACTGGTATATGTCGATTTAAATCGGTATAAGTCGATCTCCCATGATTTGAGACTGATGGCCCGCCATACTAGCGTGCGTTACTCACAGGATTAATGCACGATCGGGGGATAATGCAAGCGATGCACGAGGGCGGAGCCCGAGTGCATCCACGCTAGACCGTTGATTAACCCCTTATTGAAAACCTCACAGACGCAAGGAAACTCGTTCGGGAGCTGCGTGATTTCCTTGGGGTAAACTCATGCCGCATGTATATGCCAACAGATGACAACAACAGTCATGTTTTTTTCAATAAATATTTGCAAGGATTGAGTATCAGCATGCCTATTCATTAGTCTATTTCATTGTTGAAAACGTAACCCTTGCTCTTTCTCTATATATCGTGGTATTATGACATTGCGTCATGTAGTATAGATAGAGGAACGGTGATGGGTCCCATCTCTCACACTGGACCCGGGGCTTCTGAATCCTTAGCATTACACAATTGATATATTATTATTGTTATAACTAGTTTATTTTATGATATAGTAGAATATCGATATTTACCTGCACAATACAATTCCGGCAATCCCACCAATTAACACTCCTTCAACAAACAGGAACGCTGTGATGAAATACCTGCTGGAAGTCACGACAGCAGGATCTGTGCTAATGAACAATACAAGCTTCCAGAAGGTAAATACAAATAAATAAAACGAGTAGTACATAACCTACACACACACAGGGGAGTAAGAGCTTGGGGGCAAAACATCAGAGGGGCACTTTCACAACCACCACTCGTTATGCTATATACGATACACACCGGCCATGTCACTTAAATATATATAATGTGTTAGTATGCTATCAATACTAGTATGGTGCACGTGACTCTATCATCCTGCATACTGTACTACATACTGTACTTCTGTCCATCCATAATTTAGAACTTTCCGAAAAAATCCTCCTGTGTTCATTACTTGAACAAAAGTCTTTAGCAACCTCGGTTAAATCCTTAGCATGTACAGTTTAAAGATAAATAATTAAAATAAAATATTAAAATTAAAAAACGCTTAAGATATCCAAAAGACAGTTCTTCATCAAAGGGGAAAATATTTATTTACCAGTAGGGCACATTTGCTATTTTGAAAAAAAGTGGGGGAGCACGTGCCCCTAGTGCCCCCTGGTCCTACCCCCTGCACACACATATGTATATGTATACCATAAAATACACACACACACACCTATGTATTATATATATATAGCAAAGATTCAGTTGTTCATTTCCTGCTGTAATACTGCTCAATGCATGAAAGTAGAGCAAGTGCATAATATAGTATACGTAGCCTATATTTTATGGTAACCTACATCACGTTGCTACTCGAGGTTGACGGTCAATGCGGCGATCATAATACAACAGCATAGTTAAGCATGATCATTCTCGTTAGTTAACAATTTTCTCGCTTTGATAATTTGCTTAGGTCATTGTAAATTGGATTCGTTAACCTGTAACCAACTAATATACAATCCCACGTGAAAGGTAATACATACCTTGAGATGGAGTTGCTTCGGTTGTCAAGTTGACCTCAACAGGAATCGAGTATGGTGCTAACATAGAAAAGAGAAAAATTTATAGTAAACAGAACATCTGATTCAAACTATTTCAACATTTCCTATTTAAGTAAGTAAATTTGAAGCAATTTTCACCCTGAGGAAATGTTTTCAATGTAAAATATGTCACGTCACATAACGGTTTTTCCAAGCTCTAAATTCGTGATAATTATATGACTGGGGCAATTTTGTAATATTACCACGAATAGCAATAGACTCACTTATATTTTTTAGTTCCTTAATGTGGTCCCAGATTGCAACATATCCATAACCTCCACAAGTCTCCCCACCTGGACAAGTTATTCCTTCCTCTACACATTAATGGTCTTCAAGAAACTGAGAGTTGTTTCCGTCCCGCGGAGACTCGAAGCTACAGAAACATTTGTTTCCTTCTGCTAAGCCAATGAAAGGATAGGCTTGACAACGTTCCATGCATGATCTAAGAGTTAGTTCGGTAATTGATCCCATGAAATGAAAGTCGTGGTCAGTCGTATGGTTCAAGCATCCAAAATAAGTAAAATCTGTAGGAAAACAAAACAGGCCAAGTAAATATTTCAGACATTGCAGTCCTGGATTCTGCTGTAAATTTAATTTTAAAAGAAGCTTTGTTTTTAATTGTGTTCTAGCCGATATTGTCTACGTACGATGTATTGTTCGTATATCTTCAAGACTCAACTTGATGTGTGTTACTTGTACAGTACTGTGGTTCCTACGAACACTATATTTAAACAGAAACATCTATGAGTGACTTGCAACAACAACATTGGAGCTCTTCGTGACGTGTTTGAAAAAGTTGATTTCATAATAATGTGTTCATAGTTCTTAAAGAAGATCAAATTGACCTCATGTCGACGAAACAATGAAAGACAATATTTCAGTGACTTACAGTAGCATCAATGCGATGCATTTGTATTTTGTTTTTATGTTTTTGCTCTTAATAGTGTCAATTTAAATGTTTTGTCATATTTAACCCACCTTATGTTTTTATATTTAACAACTTACTAGTGTAGACCGCCATTGCCTGTTTACCACCACACGTTGGTCCACCTGAACACAAAGTATCACACCGTGTATCTGTAACAGTATTGTAAGCCTGGTATTGACTTCGATCCGTCCCACAATAACAGTAAGATCCACACTGAAGCCCCAATAAAGTATAGGTATCCACGTCGCATATTCGGGCACAAAGTGAGACCGTTAGATCGGTTCGGATTTTTCTTACATCAAGTACACTGGAATGGTTACTGCTATAGCAACCAAGATAGTTCCCACCTGTTGGTAGAATGAAACATGCGGTCACAGAATCATCCTTAAAACAAATTCAAAAAAGGTATTGTAGTAACATGAATACGTTAACAAGTAACATTCACATTTAGTTTGTTATTTTTACGAATAGATTTACTAGTTAAACTCTAAAAGAACATAATGTTAGAATAACAGAAAGGACAACACAAACATTGGAAGGAAACTGACACGTTCATGGTGACATATTCCGTAAATAATAAGTTTCAAGTAAATAAATCCAAAATCTATGACTGGAATTATAAGAGACGAAGAACCTGTGTATATTTAACAATATTATATCTGATTAGAAAGTTGAAAACAATACTTTGAGATACATACAGGTGGTTTCATGTGGATGAGTTGTCGATCAATATAACTTAGTGTTTGTTACTATGACAAGTCTGCAGTACATTTATTTCAAATATATGCTAATTATTGTTTTATACATTATCTTACTTTTACCCAATATCATGGTATCTCTTCATCACAACTTTACAGAAACAGATAACAACATGTCTTGTGCATTGGTCTTAGTTGTCACGTTAGGGCCTTGTTATTGTAAAAAAAAAAGCAACCTGTGTGAATTAATTCAGTACACCACAAGTGTTAATACATCTGATTTACTCAAAAAAGTCACACATTTCATATTTTCTACTTCCAAGGAGTTTCGACGAAAAACCTCCTTGAGTATTTCAAACTTCTATCTAATACGGAATATCGATTATAGATGTAAAATAGCATTCCGTTTATTCTTGTGCAGTATTTACACGAAAATTTGAGAGAAAACAAACGTTTAAAAGACTGCCAAAATCTGAGGTTTTACTCACAGAAAATAGATCATTTGCATAGACTATTTATTATGGTAGGGGAATAAAACGTTTGCTGAGTATAACGTTCATACAACAGAAAGATTTTCGTTACTCACCAACTATACTGACATCCGATATTCCTACCAAACTCATACACGTCACAAGCGTTGTTACATAATCCATACTTCCCAAAGCGGAAGAGTTCCTGCTTTATATTAGAAATTCTCTGTTCAGATGTATGAAATATTGTTTTTCATTAATTCGACGACAGCTTTGTCTAGCTTTTATATTCGTGTGTACAAGCAGTCCAGTAATGGACAGTTTTACAAAGTGCATACACTCTTGAATGAGAAACAATGCCTAGCACAAAAACCCGTTACAAATTCTTTATGGATTTGTGTTAATTATTAACATTTAACGTTTATAAAGTGAATGAATGTTACTGATGTGAACAGCGAAACAGACAGTAAATCATTAGCTTGCCTATATAGCCAGAATATTAATTAAAATATCGCACAAGGAAATGATGCCTTCTGTCAAGGGTGACCGACGAGGTCTGATTAATTCCACATACATTAAGTTTACGGCTGCTTTTTGGCAGAAGACTGTAATTGCTCTGGCTGGAAATCGTTTCTTCGACAGTTTCAATCCAAACGAACCATTATTTTTGCTTTCAAAATTAAGAAATACTCCTTTAAAAACTACATTTATTGGTGTAATCAGCATTTCAGCGGTGCAGAGTTTTTTGTTTGACCCTCTTTTTCGTTACTTTGCTCTAGCATGTTTATATTAAGCCATTGGAGTTGTGTATGACATTTCGATGTCATTTATTATCCTGACATGTAAGACAACAAAACTATCGCTGCAAAATACATTTGTGAATCAAATTTGGTGAAAATAGCATTCAAATGATCTAGTCTAAACCTATGCTGTTTGTCGGTAATAAATCAATTTAATCAATAAAATCTTACTCTGACTGAATAATGGCGATTGTTTCAAAAGATAACTTGTTTCCTTTTCTTTTTTTAAATACCATCAATTTTGAGTTGAAGATAATAATACAAACATGATTGTCAATTAGTAGCAAATGTTTCTTGTTTATTGCTTAGTTAGTTCGTGATATTTCTTATCAACGTGATTGAAAGAACTTTACACTAAATAAATAAGACAACAGAAACTGTCGTTGTTCGTTGTTTCAAAATACTGCTCCACGGACGATCTGCCGATTTAAAGCCAAACGAACACCGTCTTCCATATTTAAACGAAATAGTTAATCGGTAGTTGCCAATTCCCGCGCATGCGTTCCGATCACGAGCAATGACTTTTAAAGTCTCACCAACGTACATTATACTCGTCTTGAATCATGTCACATTAAATAAACAAACTACTATCTCATATGTATAAATAACGTAACAAATGCAATTTATTTGTATCTGTGTGTTGCATTGAGTCTACTCCATCGTTGCGTATACTTCGCCTACATCGAAATATATAATAGAATCACAATCCGCATCATATCTATCAGCTTTGTCGACGGTCGACGCAGATTCAGAACCACACGTTTTGTCCCGATGAGATCTACTGGTATTAACATGATCATCCTTTTTATTAAAAGACAGTGACTTCAGTTTCAGAGATTTCTTTAACTCTGCTTTACCCACAGTATCTTGTATCGCAGACGGGTTAGTATCATCTGCTTGGTAATAAGTAGAATCTCCAGGTTCGTCTACTGCTGCTGCTGAGGTGTCAGTCAAAACTTTAGGAGGATCTCGCTGAAACTTCGATAGGAAGAAACTTGTTGCATTTATCAGCTTCGGGCTGTCAGAAATCAAGAGAGATATAAAGGTCAAATATAGTGTTGGGAAGTTCGTTTCGTGAAAGACGTTAGACGTTATTCTGATTACAAAATCCAGGAGGTAGACAGATTTCGGTCTATGATTTATTGCTCACAGAATGGAGTGAATGGCGATATATGATCTACAATATACAACATTCCGTGTGGAGATATTTATATTTTACTTACCACAATTCGACGAAGCATGAGCAGATATGATGAATAAAAGACACATATTTTAGTATATTATATGAATTTACACAGTACCTTAGTGTTAGATATGATGTTACCGATCCAGCTGCAAGGCCAATGCACAGAATTCCAATGACAGCAATGAAGAGAAAAACTGCACCGTTTCCTCCTGATTAATTTAAGAGAACCATGATTATGATAACAGTTTCTATCCAAAGAAAGCTAATATGACTACACTACATTATATACTTCATTCCTTGCATCTTTTTAATACTTCGTAGCATCTTTTTTACACATGAAAAGATATGTGATAGCTGTTGGTGTTATTTTACCATGAACGGATTATTACTACGTAAGATAAATGGATTAAAATCAAATGAAGACATTGGTAAACAAAGAATCAGCATACGAAATGACAAGAAGATATTAACTGGAGGACAAAACAGTACAACTGAGGGCAATTAAAGGAAAAAAATCAATTAATGAAAATGATTATGTTAAGCTATCATCTCAAGATGGTTGTGTTAATTTAAAATAGAAAGTTCGTCCTCAAAGAAAAATTTGAATAAATAGCAGAAACTTGTTGTATATCATAGTCGTATAATACAAAGGTTAAACTAACACTATCACACGTAAGCACAGAATGACAGGAAACAAGATCATTTTACTTTCGTTTCCAAATAGATTGAAATGTATATTCCTGAAAGTAACAGTATACAACTTGTTTAAAGTATATAAAATGAAAGGGACTTTGAAGAAGCCATTTGGTGCAGCCAAAATAATGAATTTCTTGATCATTTCAAAATGACAACAAAATTAAAAAACTAGATGAAATGCCATTCGCCCTACAATCTCCAAATGAGTCATGTAGGCCTTCGACAAAATTCGGCAATATTTGTGAATTTACATAATCCTTTTAACAAATCATTGCTTTTCTGTCATAACCGTAGGCAAAGTGAGAGTGAAATGTTCATCATCATAAAAATACAACAACATGTTATGTGTTTTTACATATTTATGTGTCCTTATTTGTACTCACTTGCAGTGATGTATGACTCATTATAATTGCTATTAACTAACAATTTCTCGGTAGACTTCTGACTTAATGGATCTAAAAGAAAAAAAAAGGAGTGCATAGAAAAATACTGTTGTGAAAGCTGCTTGTCTGCCTAACTACTAGTTTGAAGATTAATCACATATACTTTATTTAATAAGTATACTTGTAAAATCAACACTACATTATAAGGTTAAGGCTTATCAATAACATAATGCTGACGGCCCCAAGATTTCTTATCATATAAAGAAAATCGACTAAACTAGGGATGAAACGTTATTCAGCCCACGGTGATGTTAAGAAGAACTTTGGTTTTTAGTACGGCAAAATAAGCTACAATGGTAAACTGTGGTCTGTAGATTTCTACATGGCCCACTTGGCCCATGGTACTATGTGATTACATAAAGCCGTAGCTAAATTAAACTTGAAGATTTATTACACTCATCAGCAGTGGTGGTTAATAATTCATTTTCTGTTGAATAATTTTCTGACGTGAGACTGTTGTCTGATGACACAATTGAGGTTATCCATTCGTGGTCAGTGGTCCTTCCCTCACCTGAGTGTGAAGCAAAATCCAACTAGATATAATATATCCTTCATGTAAAGACTAACACACCTTACAACTATATGTTTGCCTTGAGTTTGGCACAATCTGATAGTATGACACTGGACCGTTACAGAATCGAGAACAGATTATACACATATGCTAGCAGTTATACACGTCAATTGATTATATAATGAAGCAGTAAACATGAATCTTCTTTCACGTATATCTATTAGTGTGGGATCAGAATGATTCGATAAGAGTAGTCGGTATAGTTTTATCGATGTAAGTCTCTTACACGATTGACTTCCATCTAGTTACAATGGAATGTTACATGGCTTTTATCAGAGCAAGGTAAAACGTAAAATTCAGCGAAAAAATACAGACCACAAAACAACTCAAAGGACTTGAAGATTACTCAGTAATGAATACATTGAAAGATGACAAACCTTTGATAAAGGAGAAAGCGCTGACCAAACAAGCAGTTAGCAGTAAAATATGTTTGCTATTCATAGTCTCGTGTGGCTGATGAGAAAACAAACTTTTCGAAAAGTGTCTGACAATTTCCTCTCAGGTAACAATACCGAACTACCGCAGGTTCTTGTCTACCTTATCTGAGATTAAAGGAAAATTCACTGTATAAAAGCAAACAATGTCATTGCGATTTTTTCTTTTGCTGTGTTATTAAAATTAAATGGGATCAGTTTCTCTAAGTAGATCAAAACGTGAGTAAGTCTTAAACAATTTGAATACCTCGTAAACTTAAACCTGATTCTTGCAAATTGTTAAGTAACTGCAAAACGAAGGAAATGGTGCTTTGTCATTCGATCTATAAGGATTTAATAATTATAAGTACAATGCAATGCATGTTTAAAGTCAACCGCACACTGTCCGACTGAATGATATGCGACTTACCTCAACTCGGCCGTTGAAACGTACTAAGATAATCAAGGAAAACCGAAAACAAACTGCTCAACATGTTGCGTTTACTCGACTGTTCGAAGGTGACTACCTTGGGATGTCAAAAATGTAACTTATTAAAGCACCGTGAATAACGTATGGAACATCGGTCGTCGTTAACAGACAACATCGCGGGAACAAATCAACTCAAATGGTAAGAAAACGTGCCAATTACTTACCTTGTCGATACCGGTCATCTTCAAATGTTGCAACTTATTATAGCAAACACGTCTTTCATCACCCGGAAATTATATGTTGTCTTCTTCGCATTATAATAAACTGAATGACGAAAAGGAAACTGTCATATAGAGTTCAACAACCTTTCGATTTGTTTTTGACAACTGTGTTCAGTTAAGAAACACTTAAACGGTAATTCAAGATTCAATGTTCATCGACAGAGATGACAGTTCTGAAAAAAATACTTAAAATGAAAGTTGTTGTCAAGTACGTAACTCTTAAAGGAAGAAAGAAAAGTAAGATCATTAGTTTAAAAGTACGTTGTTAAATTTGAATTGAAAGAGAAACACTGTCAACATTACTTGTAAATTGCAGGGATATCTCTGTAGACAAAAGATGTTAGCGATATTAAATATACAAACAAGATAGTTCAAATCAGCTGTCCTTTCGATAATTGGGTCGTAAAAATTTCATGATCATATAAACTGTAGTTGTTGTGTACACTGTGTAGTCAGCAGAATAAATCGTTCGAAGCATTAACTGACAGATGCATGATAGTAGACCTTCTGATGAAAACAACACTACGTATCAATGCAATCCTACATACAAATCCCCTTATCATACAGGTGTAGATTTACCCTGAAAGTGATTAAGGATCAAATGATGTACACGTAGTATTTTTAAAACGTTTTTCGTGTCACTTTTTGAGAGTAAGAAACTCTCTTGAGTTCATAAAACATAAAGAGTTGGCAGAGTATCAAGTTTGAACAAGATAATGTTCGATGCATCTCATTGTTCGTCTTGTAATTGAGTTACTCTTAAGAATTCCTAAGCATGATAATGCGTTAATTAATGTATAACCATTGATCAAAGATTTAAAAAAAATAACCATGTTTTAACATAACTTGGCAGCAAGCATTATTGGATTGATATAATTGCCTTTTTTGGAAGTACTACTATACAACGATCAACTATAATTTAATATGGCAAGATGGCAAAAAGTGGTTTAAACTGTAAACAAGAAAAAGTACAGGCAAGTTCACCATGAGTCGAAAGGGTAAATGAGTCTTCTTTTTTATGTGCTAGAATAAAATGTACAATTAAACGTTGACCTACTATATTATATGGTTATTTCGTACAAAGACTTACATTTGTCACATTGGTACCTATACTTACTTAGATTTCTTCCCGAGATTTCTTGTAATTACAACAAATCTGTTCAATTCCTACAAGTAAAACAAGAGGGTTATCAGTGGAGTTGCATATTTCAACGCCTTCAAACCGTTTAAGAGGAGTTTTTGAAACGACATTACCCTTTGCCTCGAATCACATTACCTTTGACCTCGGTTCCCACGGCAACCACCTATTTTGATAGAACTATACCATTTCCATTATACCCATGGCGGTTCTATGTCAACCCAATGTGTTCCCTTGGAGTTAAAACAAGAACGAATTTCCAAGAGAATACAAGTTTTGTAAATTCCTGTCTATGAACCCTATGACTAAGTTTGAGCTCAGAACCCGTTTCTCCTACATACCACTTTCAACAGTCTAAGCAGGTCAGCAGGATAATAATATCTCTTTTTCGAACAATTAAAATCCCATTGTCCATTGAAGTCAGACCAGTATTGTACTTTTCAAACGCGCTTTTTGTTTTTGGTTTTGAGCGTTTCACAAATTTTACCAGGTGTCTTGAAACATTCCTTATTTTATTATTAGCCATAAGTTACATTTTTAAATATTTGGGACATTGTCTGTAAATAACAGCTGGTGGTTAACTTTGAACATTTCCTTCATCCTTTGAGGGAGCTGTAGAGTGGAAATATCTTTTGATGATTTTTCTAAAAGAAGAGAGACGAGGGTAACCACCAAGGTGTCTTGTTTTGGCTGCCTTCTTCAAGTAGTGTCTTCCTATACACTATACTCTAAGATTTCTATATTTCCCCATTTACAATGGAAACAACACTCTTTTAGTAAGGTTGTTACAAACGGTGTTTGAATTTCTTTCAGTACTTTTCTCAATGGAATAAATCGTTTGGTACGAAGTGTCTGGCCATAAGCAAGGGTACGCTTATTATGTAAAGGATCATATTAAAGGTACATGTTCTGAAAAAAGTGGCTTTGACATAAGGGCCATAATCCTCTTGTACTTCTTTTGTGAGTTTATATATTAATATTACCGAAGGGATATAATCCAATTCAAAAGACGTAATAAATTCAACGATCTTTCATAAGGTCATAAAAGGCTTCATGCCCACTGGCAATCACCAATATAATGACAACACACTATATACGTAAGTTGGCAGAGCTCTATAATCTTTCTTCAACTGTAGTATTATCATCACTTGAAATGGGAAAATAAGACGCAGTCAAATTGATTTATTGCCCAGTATTGATTTTACATAATGTTTCATCATCTCTGTGCGTATCAAAAGAAATTAACTAACGCCACTATGACTAAATAAGAACTTACGTTGTCATCTTGGTGAAACTAAAATACACACATGAATGTACGCTTCGCGACAAACAGTCAAACGCCATCAGTGGCAAAGTTAGTGCCAAGAGACGGTTTAGGAGTCTATTTAATAACTTCAATATGAGTCGATAACGTGCTTGACTGTCTTATGAATTCAAGCAGCATTGGAACAGCTTAGTCTGTTGTTGCTTCCGTGCACGCTATCCCGTTGTAGTCTGACTAGAAATTCAGAGTAAGCATTTGCGTAGCAATGTTATGCAAACGTTACTCATTAGTTTCTCTTTAAAGTGCTTTGGTTGTTTCCAAGTTGTCCAAACACAGGTTTGCACATTATGCCAGATATTGCATTATAACTTTATTCTGTAATGAATATTGAGCCTGATATGGCCGATACATATTAACTTGACACATTATCAGCATCATTTCAGCAATATTTAATTCTGCATTTTTGTTATCATGTAGTAGAAGAGGTTTGTACGTTGGAAGGATATGTTACAATGATATTCATGAGCTACCTAGTTCATATCTAAATCAAAGAGAGAGGAAAATCTGCTAAGGCATATGTACTGATGAAAGCCTGTTTAGGCTAAATATGTAAAAGTTAGATTTTTTCCGTATCTCTTATCGTGTTCTTAAAAGTTTGTTTTCGTTCTAGTTTGCCTTTGAAGAAGATCCTGCTGAGATCGAAACTTCAGACCGTCTAAGTTTTACGTAGTTGGTGTACATCCAACTGAACTGCCTGTCCATCTGTGTATCTTATTATTATCATTATTATTATCATCATTATTATTATTATTATTATTATTATTATTATTATTATTATTATTATTATTATTATTATTATTATTATTATTATTATTATTATTATTATTATTATTATTATTATTATTATTATTATTATTATTATTATTATTATTATTATTATTATTATTATTATTATTATTATTATTATTATTATTATTATTATTATTATTATTATTATTATTATTATTATTATTATTATTATTATTATTATTATTATTATTATTATTATTATTATTATTATTATTATTATTATTATTATTATTATTATTATTATTATAATTAAGCAGGTTACATTTAATCAACCACATTTCGAGTTAGCGACCAGATATTGAGATGGAGCTCCAATTGTAGACAGTAAGGAATCGTTTTCACTAACTCAATGAAAGTATTTGCCTGGACTGCCACAGAAATGATACCATGTAGGATAGAAGGCGTTCATCTTAAATGCATTACTCTATTAGCTTAGCAGCATGTTTCTGATTTATACGCTGGGTCTACAGAGCACAGGGGCACATACGCACATACGGTCAATTACGCAGATATGTCGGTAATATAGGGGAAGGTAAACTCGTTGTGTCGGAGAAGGGAGTGGCAGAACTGGATCAGGGTGGGATATTGTCGGATTTCTGAGACAGTGACAATTAACATCTGACGAACCACCTGATAAACTTACCTCGTGGGTTGGTCCAACTTGGTAACTAAACGTACATTTTTACAGTTTTCTCATAGAGTTCATAGATCCATTGAGGTCAGGCTAGGTCTGAAACGTTGTAAATATGATTATGTAACTGCAAAAGAATACTTGTATGAACTCCAGACCTGGTGTCTAGATCCTCACGAGCTAGTATAAGAATACTAGTGTATACGTTCTGCCGTGAACTGTAAATATAACTTGATATTAATAGGTGAAAATCCGAGAGAAAAAATTAGATAACTTAGATAATTCCTTTTTGTGTGAATTCCGTACTTTGTCAGTAAAAAATCAATAGCCTGTAATAAGAAAGTCAAAGGTCACTTGTAATCAACAATAATGAAAGTATGACAACTGTTAACATCCGATATCTAAATAAAGTACAGTATCATATAACTGTTTTATGATTTTATGTATGAAGCCTTTATGAATACCATATTTAAAATAACTGTTTCTTTTATCTTGTTTGTTTCTTTGTTACTTTCTTTCATTGTATGTAAAAAAAAAGTAAAAGTAAAAGTAACAAATGTTAAAACCGCGAATATTCTCTCATAACGTTCACTTGGTTTATAAGTGTAAATGTAATACGTAGATAGAAGTCAATCTGAATCTTCTAACTTGTATCTATTACTTTCAAAACAAACACCAATATATAATTGTTGGACCTTAATAATTATTCGTGCAATTTACAGTGTGCAGCATTACAAGTTACAGTACCAACGAAAACAAAGCACAGGCCAGTATATGTTACTCGTACGTACGTTCATAGATGCCCTATTATTTTCATTTGCTTGCTAAGATCATTAATATGAATACCAGAATACCGAGCTATTTGTCAGAAATGCAATCAAACCAGGATTCTTCGAACTTTGAACTGTTAGGCAACGAATCTGAAACACTCGTAACTCTCTGCAGAAGAGCGTGACGTGATTTAAATTGTGTCATACGGTAAACGTTGTAGTGTGATAGTTATATAGTAATATAGTGATCTATTTCCACACCGTCACTATTAAACAACAGCTCATTATATGTTGGATGTTATTACAGGAAGCGTCAGGCCCGAACGAGTGTACTCAACAGTCTAACACTGGGAGCGTATAGTCTGCATGGTTTGTACAAGGATTCGTTTATAGATTTCCGTATACATTGGATGGTTTGGTATAGAATTTAATGATCTTAGCACTAACCATACGCTATTGTTTAGGTACTATCGCCATTCATAAACCATGTTGTATGCCTATTGTATTCAATTTACGCTTTTTTTCATTTTTTGTGATTTCATTTGTTGATTTCATTAGTAATATCAATGTCATAATACAGTACGCCATATTCTCAAATCTAGGCATAGTTGACCTCAAACGACCTACGAGAAAACAGCAATATCTGCCGGTGTATATTTGTTTGTGTATCCTCACTTTATCCTGAATAACGAAGTACGCGAAAATCCTTTTAATAATCCAATGGAATGCGTAGTTTATAGGAAGCTGATTTAAGTTCCTTTGAAAACAACTGAGGAGAGAGTCTCAGTTTGGTTGATTGAATCTTTAGTCACGTTAAACTAGTATTGACTGTCTTGGTATAGTTTTGATCAATGCTACTGTCATTCCATGGAAGAAGGAACGAAGGTGTACTGAAGATATTCCAGAAAAGCTGAGCTATTTACATACAAACGATTACACAAGGTCACCGTGAAGGAAGAAAAGTTGAGGGATGACCATCGAAAGACGACCACGTAAGTATGCATTCAAAATGATGCATCTCGCGTCAGTATGGACAGCGGTAGATGTGGACACAACCGTTTACATGCCCTACTTCTCCCCTGTTTGATAATGCTTCGAAGGTGCCTCAAATAAGCTCATGCTTACCATTGGATTGAACATGTACCTACAGTACAGATATGCGTCACTTTTAAGATGAACGGCGAGGTAATTATGACGTCAGCGATAAGTTTGTTTTTCATCTTCTAGCGAAGATGTTCACAAGTTGTCATTGCGCAGTCGTCAACAAATCAAGAGTATCACAGCACTTCCAGAAGATTGACGAAAGGTTGAACGTGACCGAGATCGCTTGATTAAACTCGTTCAAGGCGCTCTTCAAAGAACATGACGTCATGTGTATCCAACATCGACGGATCCAAAAGTAATCTCAAACTGTAGCAAAAGCTGAAAGCTAGGACAAATCGGTTTGTCTACAAACTTGAGATAATTTCCATATTCAAATTTTAGTAACTGATTGATATACCAATATGGTTTTATCTATCTTGTGACTGTAACAGTTGAACAGAAAGTATTTTCATTTCTAGTTACATCAGCTAATATGATTATGAATCAGCAAAGTGACTTTTTGGGTGTATTTTTTTTTTTTTGCTGTAGGTTCTATTCAATGGCATTACAATGTAAGACTCTTGTTTCTCGATCACTGAAAAATCTTTATTCAGCTCCATACATACAGGGTGGATATATACATACTGAAGGATTTTCGTCAGGGACATTAAATGTCACCATGTGTTGCAAACTCGTAGACCTTACTAGAGCAGACATGTCTCTGTTTTCCAATTTGACAATCAATACCGTTAATCTCTGCTCCTTCATGTGTTGCTTCAATTTGAACAAATTATAACTTTAACTTGATATGGTCACAATCGTTCTTGTTACACAACGCTGCTTTATTAATTAACAGTTTGAGAAGGTGGCTGATTAAATTGCTTTCATCCTGATTGTGTATATTCGTCATTTGTAAACTATATAAATATAAACCTTATTGGCCAAAACATATATGATTAGTTTGCTTTATTATAATTATTGACTCCTTGTTTGCATGTGAACCGTACATAATGCATATAAAATAAAGCCATGCAAAGTAGGAGATGATAAAAACTGGAATGATCATTACAAAAACACCCACTTGGCAGCTCCTCTATATGGGCAAACAGGACGCCATTATGAGAATAAAAAATAGGAGATTAATGAAAAGAATATAAATCGTACGTTGCTAGGAGGAACCGAAATTTGTCAACACTGTGAATTAAGAAGATATGACATAAAAGAAACCTGTTCATAAGATTAACTACTCTTCAGCAGACTGGTGTGTACTTAATTGATTTACTATATACTGAATATGGCATTATATTGGCAAGTTTATGATTTAAACCTACATTGTAAATATTAATTATTCTTCAACAGCCTGGTGCGTATTCAAGTTGATAAGCTATAAACTGTATATGGCTTTAGTGTACTAAGTGAGCGATTGGCATCTAAGTTGTCTATAATAGTAACAAGTTGCAATAACCAATGCAATATCACTGTCTGTCTATCTATCTGTTCTGTGACATGATTGTACAACATCTGACTTTTTTTGACCGTACTAAGACACACTCGATACTAATAGCTAGTACAGTAAATACTGTCCATGTTCCACAACCCTGCATCGGTAACTACTGCCCTGTGTTCGCAACACGGTAACATGTGTTACAGGTGGCACAGTAATTACTGCAAAGCTGTTACACGTCGCACTACGAGTCCGAAAGTTGGAAATGGGCAGCGGCTGGGTAACGAAGACTACTCACTGGCCGTACAATACGGAGTACGTGGTCGGCGCTGGCACAACACGTAGCCGACACACTGCGGTGGTTATTTTATACTGCATGCGAGATTCAGATGGTAGCCTAACTTTTCTTGAATCGTATTTGTAAATCCATTTGATTGAAACATTCTTCACGGACAGGTGAGTGTGTGAAAATCTCAAATAGATACAGAACAGATACACAAAATGCAACCTAAGGTGGTGGAGGGGGGACCAGGATTTGCCTTATGGGTAGTTCCACGTCTAAATTAGGCATTTACATAGAATTATTACCAGCATTTACATTAACATGTGAACAAATTGTTATTTTTTCAATAAATCATCCTCGTTTAGTTATATGGAATAATATGTCCTGCACTGTTCACAACACGGAGAAATAATGTTTCTAAAAGGAAGTTTCTAAACTATATCAGAAGAGATGTGAGAAAGCATTATTATTAGCAAGACTATTTTTTATCTGTAATAAATGTCGTGTACATATATCAAACAAAAACACGACCTCGTGCTTTAATAACGCAAGCCTTTTGCCTGTGCAGTCATTATTAGTTAGCGATCCTTGCTGTAAATTCATCATTTACTCGTGTTGTATTGATTATGGATATGAATAACATGTCAATCATTTGATATATTATAAAATAGATATAGAACGACACAAGAAACAATTGACATCTCCAGCATTTCCATCTTACGTATCTATGTTACGTATTAATTGAAACTATCAGTTGATCCCCTTAATAAGTCCCTTTAGCATATGAGCCGTATAAAATGCATATAAAATAAAGCCATGAAAAGTAGGAGATGATAAAAACCTGAATGAATATTACGAGAAAACAAAAACCGACAGTTCCCAGTAAAGTTCAAACAAGACGCTATTATAAAAAAGCAAAATAGAAGATTAATGAAAAGGAAATAAATCTAAGATTGCTAGGAGAAACCGGGATTTTAAAGACTGTGAATAAGGGAGAAATCAATTATGAAAGAAACCTGATATAGAACGACACAAGAAACAATTGACATCTCCAGCATAAGGGCAAATATAGCCTCATTATGAAAAACAAAATAAAAAGAGAACATTAATAAAGAGGATAAAAATGTATATTGTGCCTTTTCTAGGATGAACAGTCCTTTTTCATTCACTATGTAAAGGGAAAAGGAGAAAGAAACGAAAGCCGTCCATACTCATTAATATGAATTTAACAAGTCGGTTAATTAATATTTGTCCTGATTATACTGTAAGGCATAGACGATATTAACTCCAGCTATATGCTTCGTGTGGCTTTAGATTGCGAAGTGTTTGAATTACGCCTACATTCAAAGTGACTTATTGCAGTAAGGTATATGTGTGTATCAACTCCTGTTTGTTTCTGTTCACGTGACAAAAACATAAAAATGCATGATCCTATATTTCCCGAGCATTACATGTCGAACACACATATACTATTCATGACCGACTATTTAAGATGTGGTAAGTAAACTCCATAGAAATTTAACGGTAATTCATAGCATCGTACCATTCTGTTTGCACAGAAACCTATACACCTGAGTAACTTTGACCATGATAGTATTACCATGACGTGGTACAGTAATTCTTCTATACGGATAATAAACCTATGTTATCAGTAACATTGATTTAATGTATAATTGATATTATTACAAACAGTGGTTTTCGTGTAATGGAAGACCCGACTGAAAGGTATCTTTACCGTTTCGATTTCATTGATAAAATAGTTCGAGGTGAATCTTTGCAGCTGTAGATCATTTACCACCATCCTTCGTAACAATCTCATAAACAAAATGTTTGAAAATGAAACTCACCCCACTCAATCCGTCCGTCCGTCCACCTATCCATCCATTCCGTCCGTCCAACCATCCATTCCGTCCGTCTATCTTATATCGGCTACTTCCATTTTCATAAGTGACAAAAAGGCTTTAAATTACAACCATGAGGGAATTGATGAATATCCATGAACCTTTTAATTGCTCGACAATATATGTCAATTTCTAAAAATCGATATAGTACATCAGAACAGGTGCCAACATTCGGAATTAGACTGCTGAAATCTTAGAAAAATTTACATATGAACTTCTGTCATAACTAATAACCAATTAAAACGCCTTTTTTGTATAATAAGGAAATAAGAAATCAAAGTCTCAGCTCTTTGACTGCATATGTGGAAAAGAAAACGAACCGATTTTGGAACAAATTTAAATTTAGGAAATGAGTTAGAAACAGATTTAACTAACATTTCTTGGAGTTGATATCTACAGTTTATCAATACTGCGCAAACACAATGTATCCTGGAAAGTATTATCGTCTACTTGAAAAGAAAATTAATGTACGCTTCCCTGCCTGTTGCGACCATCGTGTGTTGTAATAGGATGTTCTTTTTAATATGTTTTTATTTTCACTTCTTTATCAAAGTTTCACAAGCTTTGAGACACTGAAATAGATATGTGTTTTCCCAAAAAACTAGACCCATGTTGATATTAATAACCAAAGATGAGATATTTATTTCATTCACCTACTGAAAAACTCAGCAAATATCATAAATAACCATTGCCACATATTTATTTGGTTGCGTACCCCTGCATGGTGCCTATATTCGAACCTCTTCTCCTCCCCCACCTCTTCTCAAATTTAGGTAGATTAGATCAACAAATACAAATGTCCATCCTAAAACCAAGTGCAAACATGACTATAAACTGAATTTTTGTGGGACTCTAGACTTATGCTACCATGTGATATTATACGGGCAACCCCCCCCCTCCCCCACCACCCACCCATACAACAGTTATGGTGAAGACAATGGATCGAGCAAAGAATGTTTGGAATACTCATTCTGTTTCACTTCTTTCTTTTTATGCCAATAGTACAACACAGAGTGCAGCTGTAAGACTACAGATACAGCCAAGATACGCAGTTAACCACGTTCTGTTATAAACACTAGCCAACTTTTACACGCGTATAGATCGCTTGAATTTTATACTATTTATTCAATATACTGAGTAAGTACACTCCAAGGATACAATAGGCAATTTAAGTAGTGTCCTACATGTGAAGCAATATATGATTCCACATGTATAGTGTATACTGCATTAGTATACAACGTCAATGAACTTTGACCGTAACGATGGTGTTGGCGATGACAGTGATAATGAGAATGAAACAATGGTCAGGAGGTGATGAGCTGGATGTTAAGATGAGGCCGATGAAGAAAATAATGATAGACCAGTGAGGAAGCTTAAAACAACGAAGACGACTTTGCAGATAACGATGGTGAGGATAGGGATGACTAGGATGAAGATGATGTTACAAAAATGGGGAACGCGACAAAGAGGAGGACGGCGAAATTGATGACAGTGGTACGATGAATATGAAGATGGTGACGATGAATATGACAATGGTGACGATGAATATGAAGATAAGAATAAAGATTGTTACAAGGATGAGGATTAGATGAGTATGAAACGGTATATATGATGAAGTTGATGACGATGAGGAATCGAAAACGATGAAGTGGGTGACGACGTAGGTGCAGATGATAATGACGATTGCGATGAACATACGATGATGCATATGGTCGAAAGTACAAACAATCAATGGATTGGTTAAAATTTCACGTTAATAAGGAAAGTGTTATAAATTGATTAATTCTTATCATATTGGATTAACATTTGACTTGTTCAGTACAATTTCAGCCAACAATAGTCAAACAAACCACCATTGCCTGAAAACTGCAAATCTCTCGTTTCCATGCCAATATGTTATTTACTTTTTATTTAAAATGACGTGTCATTAGTTACGAAGAGCCAAATGACAAAATAGACATTAATATCAGCAGAGCGATCTAATTGGCTGTTTAAATGCCGTACACGACCGTCATTAAACCATCATGCCACTTCAGATTGTTAAAATCCGTTAGGTACTTCGCAGTTCTTGATCTGGATTTGGAAGTTTCATTTCATATTACCGAGGTTTGAATCAGGAAACAGAAACATGAAGTCCACCGTTAGTTTGCTTTTGACAGTAGCTTATGTAGCCCTGATCAGAGGTAAGCCTATTGTAATTTCTTCTTAATGTTACTTAATGTCCATTCATATGTAAAACAGTGTAATGTGAAAGATGTTGACTAGTTCACGTCTTCGTTTAATGTTTATTTTGTAATAAAAATCCTCCCATTTAAAAAAACTAATATATCTGCTTTTTAATACTACCTTCTATTATCCGTATACATCGATACCTACCTTAGTTGACATTAGAAATGAAGCTCGAGTTTTAAGAAGCTAATAGATTATTATGGCATTGCATATCGAACAGTACCAATAAATCTACTCAAAGGATGGCTAAGAAAGCGTATGATATCACTAATATGTTTTTTTACAAACTTCACACAAAATTGTGTCAGTAATTGTTAGATCGACTTATATATTGAGTATATTGTAAAGTTGTATAATTCTGAGCCAAGGCAAGCCATACTTACAAATTACTGAATAGCCACTCGGTCGTAATTAGAAATCTGTGCGGTTACAATTATTATAGTAATCAAATGTATATAGTTTTTTTTTCCGTTTGATACAGAATCTCACGAACCTTTAGGTACAGAAGCCCTTAATTTCGAAATCTAAGCTACCTTTTAGACACATGATTTTATCATATGTTGACGCCTTTTATGGTACATGGATTAACTTTATATTATAGTTATGAGTATTTTATAGAAACCTTTTATCAGTTCAGAGTAGTTTTTAATTCATTTAATACGTGTTTGATACCTAAATAGCAAAACTATCAATGTTATGGATTGAATATCATTTCAAATAACAAAGGAAAGAACAAAGAATACTATGGAATTTTCCAATTGGCATGTTACACTAATAGAGAGGTAATTCTATGCGACAAAGCCTTGGTGATCAATTGTTTTTTTTTTTTCAAATCAATTAACTATTTGCTCGTTAAACTGAATCATTTGGTGGCAATTTTAGTTCTTCTGATCAATGAAAGTCTCATTTTAAGTGATTTTTTTTAGCTTAAAATTGATCAATGAAAAGTGAGAAAAAAACTGCAGTATGGGTTGACTGTGTTTGTCTCAAAGCACTGCTTTAATGGTCTATTTTGTAATCAAAGTTTATTTTGCACAAATTTAAATATATTCCGATGGTAGGGGTTGATTTGTCAATAAACGTACAGGAAATTTTCTGCATATTTAGATCAAAATCACATCCTTACAGTATTTTTTATGACGAACAAAGGATTACATTTTCAAATTTGATTGTATTTTGTGAATGTATCTAGCGAAAGATGAGTGAATGGTGTTGTCACATCAACTCAACTGGAAATTTATTTACTTTCTTTGTAAAGCTGAACTTACTTATTTCGCAGAGGCCAAACATATTTCTACAAAAATAAAGTTGTTTTTTTCTTTAGCGTAAAATGAGCCGATGAAAAGTACAAAAGAAAAACAAGCTTTATGGGTTGACTGTGTACGTCTCATAGCACTGGTTTGATGTTATATGTTGTAGTCAATATTTTTGGTATATATATAATTATATTCCGATGACAGAAGTTGATATGTCAATAATCGTACATGGAGTTTTCTGCATATTTAGATCTAAATCACATCCTTAAAGCATATTCTATGGCGAAGAAAGGAACATTTTCAAATTTGATTGTATTTTGTTAATGTATCTAGCGAAAGATGAGTGAATGGTGTCGTCACATCAACTCAACTGGAAATTTATTTACTTTCTTTGTAAAGCTGAACTTACTTATTTCTTAGAGGCCAAACATATTTCTACAAAAATAAAGTTGTTTTTTCTTTAGCGTAAAATGAGCCGATGAAAAGTACAAAGAAAAACAAGCTTTACGGGTTGACTGTGTATGTCTCATAGCACTGGTTTGATGTTATATGTTGTAGACAATTTTTTTGTATATATATAATTATATTCCGATGACAGAGGTTGATATGTCAATAATCGTACATGGAGTTTTCTGCATATTTAGATCTAAATCACATCCTTAAAGCACATTCTATGGCGAAGAAAGGAACATTTTTAAATTTGATTGTATTTTGTTAATGTATCTATAGGCCATCAGCTGAAACTCAAAAAGAGGCTGTAAAATCAGTTTCGTTCCAGCAACACTGGGTCTAGATTTTTAAAGCATTTTTGGGTAGTTCAATGCATCACAGACATTATATCAAAAGTTCTCCAAAAAATTTCAGGCAGTATTTTCGTAACGCACCCTCGAAATTGGGTATGTTATATAGACATTAAGTGCTACGATGCTATGTATTAGGAACACATGTGCTAACGTTAGATTTGGTACAGTGGTGCATACATACCACTCTTTTCTTATATGTTTAATTACGACTGATATATTCTTTTTGTATAATAGTTGGGTCAGGGTTACAAGAATGGTGGAAGAGAATTCTGGTCTAAGGGTCGATGAGGGTTGTTTTCAGGCATTACAAGTTGTTCCCTCCCCCCCTCCCTCCATTTTCGCCAAAATGGTAAAAAATCACATTCTCAACTTTGAAATATGAAATACAATTTTTGCACATTATAACTTAAGGGTTTTAATTATAAAAAATGTACCACTTTTAATAAACTCAGATATAATGCTTTGTAATAAATCAAATATTTTTAGATTTTCCCCCTATGTTATGAATGCATTTCTTCTGTGCATGTATGCGTAAATATACACATATAATGAAAAGTTCCTCTCCATAATTGTTACACTCCCCATCCAAACTGTTTTACACATGTGACCCCCTCCCCCTCTACTTTACATGTAGCTAAATCTCTAGTTACAGTGAGATGTGCCAATGCCCCAAGACCAGGGAGCTATTTCTTTTGTATAAATCAATATATAAGTTGGCACACTAAGACATCACGGCATATCGTAGATGTGAAATAAAGTTAGTCGGTATATATCCGTTACCTTAGTACTCTTTCTACAGTCTTCTGCAAAACTAGGTACTTTCTCCAGGTTACGGAAACGACATGTTTATAATTCGTATTCCTGCAAAAAGTGTTTCCAAGGAAGTTAACGTATAAAAGAAAAGATCGACAAGGTTTTGAATAGTATTTTGAATAATAATAGTTCTATATTATACAAATAATATGAATAATAAAGGTGAATGGTACAAATAAGTGAATAACGAAGACAGTTAACTTAAGCCCCAGATAGAAAGAAATAATGTATCTATTAAGACTGGGTCGATCCACTCAATGGTGTAGTAGAGCTGGGCCTTTGCGATGATTCAAGATACAGGTTCTTCATCAAAAGGCGCGGCGCGGAATTAATAAGTGATTAAAAGTTCATCCAAGGACAGTTGTACTAGTTATAACAGGATCCACTTCAATTCACTGCATGGAAGTCAGATATGGTATGGAAAAGGGAAAGTCCATTCCGTAGTAGAGGTGAAGATAATTAGATGCAATAAAAGTCACTAAAGACTTGAATATCCTTCAGTCAAAACTTGCACAGATGCACAATACGTGTTAACAATATGAATAAAACAGGTAACGAAATGTTACGGCAAAACAATAAAGAACCGTGATATTGGAACAGGGTCAGGGGCGATGGTTCCCCAACAACAGTATATAAACCTCTGACTGGTTTCAGGACGCGGTATTTGCGTCATCGTCATCAGTAAATGTAGTTGTGAATATGCAAGAGGTAAAGCATGCCCATAACACCCTCCTCCCCCTCCCCTCTCAGCAAAAAAAAGTGTATTTTGAAGAAAATGTGGATATTTATCATAACGTGTCTGGTAAGTAGGGTAATCTACGTAAAACTACTAATAGCTAAAATGAATATATGAATAAGATCATGTTTTCTGGTTCCTTTAAACTCTGGGGAACAAAATAATGACAACATGACTTTGAAAAAGTTAACCCTCTTCACAAACTTCAAACTTGATTAAAATTTCAGACTAAGATATCAAGATTTAACACCATCATAGTTCATCCTCCAAATCATCTTCCCCTGCATCAACAATCTCAACATCTTCTTGGAAGTTGCTGCAATTTCTATATTTACATAGGTCTGTACACGGTAGTTGTGCATTCATTCAGGAACATCTTCCTTTAAGACATTTGCCGACTCTACAGCTACTGCTGACACACTGAAGCAAAACATCTGGGTCAGGTTGCTTCGTCATCCAAGTGATTATAAGGTCATCATTTTCAAGTTTCCATCCATGTCCCTCTGGTGAGAGTGCATCAATCCTTTGCTGCAATGCCCTACTGTGAATAGCAGCCTGGTTGGTGGAGCGCTTAACATGCTGGATCAGAGCATCTTTTGTTGGTGGTAAACTCTGCTCTGATGAGGAGATGAACAGAACACCTTGTACCATGAAATTGGATATTTTTGAGTCTCACATTTTATGATGGGGTACCAATATAATTACAATTCAGCTAGAAATATGTTGCAAATTACTTTAATAATTTCAATGGAAAGATTAACCTGATATTGCATCTCAAAGCGTTTAGAGAATTTTTTAATTTTCCTTGGGGGAGGCCCCCCATATTCCAAAAGTCCTAGATCCACCCCTGAACACTCAATGAACCACACATTGAAGAGAGTACTTTACCTTTCAAGATCTGTATGTCTTCCTTATAAAGAATCGCATCTAGTTCCTTCAACATAGAGAGTGGTACCTCACTTCAATGGCAACATGGTCTTTTCCTCTAATATTCATAAAATCTGGGCTCATCTTTTTTCCGCTCTGCTGCTTGTCGAAGCAATTTTTTAATAAAATGAAATAAAAAAAAGCAATTTGTTTTGCATTTTCTGTTGATCAAAATGTAAGTTTGAACAAATAAGAACTAAGACAATTTTATTTATATACCATGTGATCTGCTCATCTTCTATGGACAAACAAAGACACATTCAAATTTTGCAAACCAGTGTCATGCAAAAAAAGAAATAAAACAGGCTTTTTTTTGACAGTACAGTACATTATCTCTTAATGTTATGGTTTAAATTATACAATGGTAGATTATATCTGTTACTAATAATAAAGGAGACAGATACTTGTTCATTTTGGTAAAGCTAGACAGGCTGACCATAAGACCTTGCAAACCTAACCTTATTGCACCTTTGTTACACTTATTTTTCTAACTAATATAATATCTCTATCATTCAAATAAAGGGCCACAGTAAGAAAACTATGAAGCCTGTATTTAGCACTTAGGCTAGTGCCCCAGATGGAGAATTTGAAACAAATTTCCGTTCCTACCACCTTATAACAAAACAAATCAGATGACCATGCCACTAATTATATTATGTTCAGGTCCAACACTGTGCCCTTTGACTTGGATTCTATCCCTCAAGAGCTACTGATCTTGTATTATGCAACTTCTCTTAACACTTCAACTATGCCACAGAAGTACAAGTAGAGTCGTGTAGTATGATAAGGCTTACCTCCATCGAAAGTCTCTGCCTGCTGCAGCTTGTCCTGCACCCGTTTGCAACGCCGAGTAATGTATTGTTTCTTTCCCACATACAATAAATTGAACAGGCAATACACCAGAGCTTCTGCTTGGTTTCCTCGATCTTTTCCGTCAATTCTTAGTTTAAAATCATATGGGTCTGGTACTGTCCGTTTTCTTGCAGCAATGTGCTTGCTATCAATGAACCGCCTGTAACACTTATCGTGGAACCCCATCATACTATGCTGTTGAACACACGCTTGATCGTAGTAGGCCATGGAGTAATCAGTATTATGGCAATATCACTGTCTCCGCCGCTGAGATTAAGCCAATCTTTAGTGCAGGAAGTAACTTTAGTCCATCGTTTATTCGTCAGTGCCTTGACTGCTTCAAATTTTACAGATTCAATGTGCACTGAGCACTGTAGATTTCTGTGTGTCGGAGACTGACTAGCGCCCGTGGGAGCCGCCATGTTTGTTGTTTTCTACAAAGATTGCACACAGAACTCATGGCTCATTGGACAATTCATATCACATGGTACAGATATCTCACGGGCGCACAACTTTTGAACGTAAAAGTTTCTTAACATACGCAATAAAAAATATAGTTCGATCTTTCGAGCGGAATTGCAATAAAACTGCAGGAAAGTACGTGGAGAACTTTTCGATCATTAATCTTAGTTAATTTATGTATTCAATGCTGTAGAGAAATATTAGACCCGCAGTTGCTGGAACGAAACAAGCGAATTTCGACCTTCAGCTGATGGCCTACTAGCACATGATGCGTGAATGGTGTCGTCACAGTTAACTATGCTGCAAATAGGAAAATAAAATGATTTTTTTTACAGTCATTCTAGATTAACATAAGTAGTAAAGCTTCATCGACCGACGAGGTAGCGAAAAGTAACATTCAAGTGCAAATCCATAATTATATATTTAAAAAGTGAATATTTCGAAAAAAAAATCGATATACATTCAATAACATTGGTATTGTACTGTATTGTAACTCCATGAATGATCGATACTGAAATCGAGGTAAAGTATATTTTTAAGTACTCTTTCAAATTGCTTTTATCCAAATTAAACAGCTCGTGACTCTGACGTTCGTGGATACTTTAAATGCACAAGTAAAGTCGCAGAGAAGGAAGACATGCATGTACATACTACAAATGAAGGTAAGATGGACGGTGTGAACCTTCTTTCTAGTTTACGGACAATTTCATTGTAGAAACCGTTTCATAAAATTATACCAAATATTTCAGGCTTGATAATATAGAAAAAAATAATTTTAATATGTTACATCAAAAGCACACGCGTCAGTCAGAATTGTTTTACTTGTACTTAAACCATCAATGAATCATTAAAAAGAACATGCCTAATGGACTAAAATGACCTTTTTTCCCTTTTCCTTCACTAGCCAACCATCTCTTAACAAATTAAAAGGCCATTAAAATATCATTTTACACCAAAAATGCGATATCTACCTAATGAATGGAATGAATGTTATACGCCACTTACCTTGACATACTAGTAAAAAAATTACAAACACCTTACTAAAGCAGATATATCTCCAAAAGGAACGATAATTTTGCCAGCTGTCTTATCGTACAGACAAGCATTTCTGTCGTCTAAGACAGAAACGACCATTAGACTTACATCTTAATTAATACCATTGGCGACTCACCATCTATATCTCAATTTGTAGGCCAGCTATCAATTTCCGTCATTTTGTTTTGAAATTTAATATCGACGACAGAACAAATATAATGTGTTCTCAGTATATGAACATGTATCCCAACAAAGCACCCAAGTATATATAAGCAGTTTTTATTGTAACATCAGATTATTCAGCGTTGGATTAGTTTCTGATTTTAAACGTCACCATGCTTGATTCAATCAAGAACCCTCTCACTCACAAAAAAAATATCTTACCACCCCACCCCCACCACCACCCCCACCCCCACCACCTCCTCCGATTCGCCTAATTGGGAAACTTCTAGAAAATCAGACATTAAGTAAAATATAGAAGCATTTGGAAATTATTCATAATTCTGGACTCCTTTCTCCCATGATATTAAACGTATTCTAGTTACAAGTGCACTTGGTTCAGATAATGAGGTTACCTCGCCGTTGACACCACGTCATACACCACGCATAGAATATTTAATCAATTATGTTCATTGGAGAGTCGTATATAAACTGCTCTGGTCCGTTGAGATGAACATTGCCCCAAATACCTTACATTTGAATCCTTCCTTGGCATTGTAGAACACTTCTTACTTTTGTTTTGTTTTGCCTGTAATACTTTCATTGTGAAACTTAGTCATCATGTTTAACACGGGCCGCGAATTTTTTTCCCAAACAGGTTTGCAATTGTGTGTAAATATAGTCGCTCATGATTGGTCGGAAAAGTTACGTCATAACAATGAAATCTTCACTTCGAAGTTATCAAAATGTCTGCATCCATTCGTTGCAACGAAGATATACCCGTTCAAAATTACCCGCAGCTTTTCGTAAATATATGGAGATGTGTTTGGAATTGGTTTAGACATATTGAGCCCACTAGTATTGTACGATCTACTTTGATCGAAGATTTCTGTGAAGGCATTAATCGATAACATCGCACAGTGAAAGTTTCGTACAGGGGTACATAAAACATGCGCTGTAGGCCTATATGTATTAAAACTATGTATAGTAAAGGCTTCACAATTGACGCACCCCGTAATTGACGCACCTTCAATTATTACTAGCAACGATACAGCAGGCCACTTAAACTTTTTGCAGTCAAGCAGAGTTACATCTTTCACGAGTTTGAATGCATTTCAGCTATTTAATGACCAAATTGTGGTACTTTTTTAAGATTTTAACACCCTTCCCCTAGTTTTGCACGTATTTTGGGCATTTGGAAATCTTACACCCTAAAAATAACCAACGTTACCTCAATATGATAACACTACTCTCTGGGACCTGACTTGTCTGACCTTAGAGGCTCAGAGCATAGCAAACGGCATATAAAGTCAATGGATGTGTACTAAGGCCTACACTACAGTTAGCTTATCGACGAATGTGTCAATTTAGGGGTATGAAAGAACTTGATACGGCAAACATTTTGTGATCAAATTCTGCTCAATTGTATAGTGCATAAGCACAGAATCTTAAATATTTTGAGATCATAACATTTCTGAGGAACTACTCATATGAAAAACACATACAGTTGAGTGATTTGGATTTTTCCTTGATAGTTATCGTTGAACAAATCCTTAAGTGCGTCAATTATGAGCCCACCACAGTGCAGTGACGGAAATATATCATACTGTACACTATACTGTTTTGCGTATATTCATTCAAGACTACTCGCGTCGTGAAGATGATTTTGGTGTAGGCCTACCCATTCCACGAAACGAATTCTGATTTCAATAGAACGGCTGACGAATCTTGGATGACGTAAACACGAACCCGATAGAATGTAGCGTATGTATCATAAGTAAGGTCAACATGTTGTCCAACCATTAAAAGTAAAGTTAGGGCGTTTGCAGGGAAACCGCGTAACAAGACTTCATTAAGTGTCAGTGTGTAACTCAGTGAATGCCTTCGAACTTCCAAGCGATGGTCATTATTGATGCTGACGTCACGAGCAATTGATTGGCTGAAAATTCCGGAATTGCAAACTTGTTTGGGAAAAAAAAATTCGCACACGGGCCTAGGCTGGATGTAACAATGTTGTAGGACCATAGCCATATGCCTAGGCTATCATGTGATTTTACACTGTAATTAAGGACTTCAGGCGATATTACCCTCACCCTATAATATGTTTGGTGCAGACAGTGGATCAAAGAAGATCAAACAACGAATATTTTGAATACTAATTCCGTTTCACTCCTTTCTTACATGTACTTACACATATTAGTTTCCAGTGGACCTAACACCACGCCATACGCTATGACAAAAGAGGAACAGGACGTATCTACCACCAAGGATGGTAGGCTTGTTTGTTAATTTTGTTTAGTTAAATTCAATTTATTCCCCACCTCCCCCCAGTAAAAAAAAAAAAAAAAAAATGTGCAATTTACTGTTAGTTAATGTACCTAAAGGAGAAGTAAGCCTAAAGACCATTGATAACATTATACACTTACTTTCATGGTTATCATAGGAACGTCAAATAGAGAACGTTTGGAATACTAAATCTGTTTCACTCATTTCTACCATGATATTACTCACATTCTAGTTACCAGTGAACCTGGGTCAAGTAATGAGGGTACCTCGCTTCCGGTTGACACCACATCATACACCACGATCCGTACAAACTGTGTTACGAGTAATGGCAGTGTTATTCAGGTAAGAGTTAGGAACAGCCTTATTTCGATAATGTTTCGATGTAATTCAAATATTTAATTATCATAGCATTGCTATTATTCAGTTGCATTTAGTCAAGTTTCATTTTAAGAATGATTAGAGTGCAACTTATTGAAAGTTTCAGTCCACTCTTGCGTTTTACATGTTGGAAAAATGGATAAAGAAATGATGGGAGCCAGATGGAAACATTAAATATTTGTTCATTAACCTTCATTTTCAAGTTATATAATAACCTAATCGGATAAGCCTGATTGTACAGTTGTTGACAATATACGGCAGATTTTGGTTTCAAGTTGTTTGTAGAATTGACGTGACATATTTTTTTGTTAACAACGGAAATATAATTATATCTGCATAGAAGAATGTACCAATGAACTCGCTGTTCTTGTAAGAAGACAATGAAAACACGCAAAACAAAGACAAAGGTTTAATCAACTGTACCATGAAACAAATATCAGTGAAGTGATTTGCGAGCTAATTTGGACCGTTATGTGTCTTCTCAGATACAGTAAAGTGAAACTGCATCTTAACTTAGCAATTTAGTGTGAAGTTAGTCTTTTTCTGAACAAGCAATATCATCTTCACGCACCCGCTCAATATAGCCAAGTTGATTTTACGCTGTTAGAACCATTTGAATTCATATTAAGTTATTGTGCATTTGGAATACAGACAATTTTGTATCCTACATAATTTAATCTAAGATGATATTTTAACCTAACTTGGAATCTTTGGGGAGTTTTAACAAGATTGTACAATTTCTTGTACGAGTTTGATAGACTAAAATTAGAGTAAATCAATAAAATGGCCTAAATTATTAGTATTCTTTCTCTTTTTGGAGTGTTGATTTCGGTAATGCCATATTATGATAAATTCAATGCAAAATATAGCTTGAGGGTGGAAATCTGGTCTCTTCTCGAAAATAAAATATTATTTAAGTACAAGTTTATTTTATTGGTGTTTGTGTCTGTTTGCATTGTTTTGTCTTCAATTTGAAAAAAAGAAAGTTTTAACTAACCATTTCTCAATGCTAGACAAGCTAGAAGATAGTATATTGATAATATATTGCATACAGTGAACCACAGATCCCTAATTATATGTTTTGTCTTTCAAATGTTTTCGTCCTAATTTTCCTGTCGGTTTTCATTTCATCATTTTACTTCTGAACTTCTTTTGACTTGATTTCTCTTTTGATTCAGTATGGTTCACTTCTCGTGAATGCAGACTGTACAAGGATTTCAACCTGTGATAATGGAGTGATGAACCATACTGATCTATATCAGTGTAGCTCTAATGCGGTTTGTGAAGTCCGTAACGATGTGCGCAAATGTTACTGCATGAGTGGTTACCATGGTAATGGAGTGAATTGTACAAAACACATGACCGACTGTAAGGATTGGTACGATGCTGGAATCACTAAAACTGGTATTTATACCATCAAACCAACTAACTGGAGTGGAGCATCATTTCATGTGTCCTGTAATATGACTGACGGAGGAGGATGGACGGTAAGTCTAGTATGACATCCTATAGTATAGATGATGCATTGTATATGTATAAAATGACTGACGGAGGAGGAGGATGGATGGTTAGTCCAATAGGACATCCCATAGTATAGACGATATATTGTATATCAATAATATGACAGACGGAGGAGAATGGGCGGTAAGTCTAGTATGACATCCTATAGTATAGACGATATATCGTATATTTATAATATGACTGACGGAGCAGGATGGACGGTAAGTCTAGTGTGACATCCTATAGTACAGACGATATATTGTATATGTATAATATGACTGATGGAGGAGGATGGACGGTAAGTCTAATATAACTGCTTTTAGTATAGACGGTATATTTGATTTTCACTGGAGAGGGGAGGTGTGACACAACTACCCCATCGGCAACCCGATTCCACCCCAACACAACCATACCCAGACACCATCCCCACCCCATATCTGCACACTGTCTACAATTTTACAGTGTAAAAATGTTTCTCTTTGGGTTATACTTTTTTACGTTATTCATTTTATTTGTAACAATGCAAACCCATTTTCCGTTGCTCTTTTTAATGCATTCCATAATTTACACTAACGCTTTCCTTTTACATCTTTTGACCACATAACCTGTGGCGTTTTACGTTGATGATTAATGTATTATAACCGATCAGAATATGATATCCACATGTTTAAGGTTGCGGGTATTTTTAACCTTATTAAGTCATAGCTCACGAAGGAACCACATCTATTTTGACATTTTGATATATACAGCAATGTGCCAGATGCAGTTTTCACCTCTTGGAGTTTCACCTATGACCTTGGGCGCAAGGATGAACTTCTTTTCTCTTCCAAACAGAGAATGGGGGAGAAGTTGCTGACATCTGACATCACAGTTTAGACAACCACATGCATGTAATTTAGTTGCTCGCTACGATAGTTGAGAATAAATAACATCTTGTTTTAATGATACTGGTAAAACAGTGTTAGTATGATATTTCTCTCTCCCCATCAGGTATTCCAACGTCGCGTTAATGGTTCTGTTGATTTCAATCGGACCTGGATCAGCTACAAAGAAGGCTTTGGTGATGTCAGTCATGAATTTTGGTTGGGTAACGATAAACTGTATCACCTCACCAATCAAGGCAATTATCAACTCCGGGTTGATTTTGTGAGCAAAGATGGTGATCCATTCTGTTCTAACATTGACCGGTTCCGTATCAACAATGAAAGTGACAACTATCGACTGTCTGGATTAGGAGAATACAGCGGAAATACAGGTTTGTGAACAGTAAGGCTATTGAACAGTAAGGCTATTGTATGATTTAACTTCATAACAAATAATCAATGCTTAAACGTTGTAATCCTAATTCAGTTATATCGGCCATTTTAATGATGCATTCGTGGTGATAATCAAAAAGTACTATATATTATTAGATCCACATCTGAATTTAAAATCACTCTCGTAGGACGAATCCAAGTCTATGTAAAGTTTTATACTGAGCCTATCATAACAATTCAATCTACCGCCACATCTGTACAGTCCACGGACGCTTTTCAGGCACATCCAATATCATGTTAATATTAAGAAAAAGAAATAATGAAACCAAATGTTACGGTTGACGTAAAATGTTAAGATCGTAGGATAATATAGACAGATGGAGAAGTATAATCATTATAATATTAATATCATTCGTGAATGGAATTTACAATATACTGGTAATATTTGGATGTCGAATATGTTTGGACTAAGTCTAGAAGTTTTTTGCTATATGTAAGCTGCAGGTTGTCATACCATGGTAATACACGCAATAATAATATGAATGTAATATTTCACACAAGTTTTTATCAAAGATACTGTTTTTTTTTTACATTGATTTCGCTTACGTAAATTATGAGTAACTCCTTACCCGTTGAAAGTTTGCCTTTCATCACCACCTTGATGTTTAAAATTTTACATTTTAATTGATGGCATTACATAAAAATAATCTTTCCGTTTATGAGACAGTAATCTTAAAAAGTATACAAACCACACGTTTAACAGTTTGTCGGCATATCAAAAAAATTAAAACAATGTAAAATAACAATATCTTTCGGACCATATTCAAGTTTACTGTTAGTAACTCAAATGCAGGTGTAGCGGGAAGGAATTCAATTGGGTAGTGGGAAGTGGGGGGGGGGGGGGATGGGAGTGCAAAACTTTCCAGGGACAGATAGGCATGTGACATTGGGAAACTCACGTCCGTGAGAAAGACCCTGTGTCAATTTTAGTTTTTTTTTTTTGTTTTTCAACGTCAGATTAATTTTCATTAAAATTGTCTTTAAATTGTAAAATTAAGTATTTTTACAAAATTGGGAGGAAGTGAGAGACTCATCCCCAGCCGTGTGCCCGGCTTCTCTGCCCTGTAATGTTTATTCACTTTTATCTTCAAGCATTATAATATGATAACAGAGATTGAATAGTTGATAATATGATAACTCGTGATGTTAAGAGATAATTTCCCAACTATGATGCATACTACGGTACTCTATCACGACGTTGACTGTTTATGTTTTATTTTCAACTCAATATACATTACTATAGTTAAATGCATTCATTTTATTGTTTAATCTTCAGGTGGTGCTGGTCGTGTTAATCGTTTCAGTTCACCCTTCAGTACCTCGGACAGGAACAATGGAGAATGCTCTTATGACTACCATTGTGGCTGGTGGTTCCGGGAATGTCATATACGTTCCCTCAATGGTGACTATCATGCAGCACTGAATGCAAGGTCAGGTGTATCCTGGTATAGATATCATCATTACTATGATAATATCAAGTATACTGAGATGAAGATAAGGCCTGTCTAGTGCGTTGTGGATGTTTAGAATAATTCTCAGCTTTGAATAATCTAGAGATAACTTAAACATCATACACAAAGAATGATGATAAACTGATCACCATCGGTAGTGAAACAAGACACATTAAAAATAGTTAATTGTTTAATATCCATGTTAAGGACCTTCTGCTCTCATTCTTATAATGATGCATATTTAATGTTTGTAACACAGAGTGAACCTGTAAGTATTTTGGTAAATAGCTACTATATTCCCATTTATTTTACTTTAATATGTAATCTGTAGACATTACGATTCAAGTTAGTGTCTGGAAGTTAGAAGCTTCCTTATTTTGCTTGGTGGTCGTTTTTTTCTGTTTGTTCCTTTGGTTTTGTCCATTATGTTATAATAACTGGTTACCTTTCACACCTCACATATCAATAGTGGATTGACTGATGTGTGTGAATTGTTGCCTGTAGTTTCTGAATGATAAAAACAGATTTACGTTAGAGCTGATAATTATAACCTCAGCTGACAGACTTACTTAGAAACAGAATTATTCTGGTACAGATGCTTATTAGGCAAATTGAATTAGGATAATTGTTCTATTGTACAAGGTTGCAGTTTGTAGGTTAAATTCATCGGTTATTACAAAGTGATAGGTAAAATACTGCCTTTGTTTTAAATTGTAACTGACATACTTTCTCACCGGGATTTAATCATCTACTCTGGCTGTATTGTAACAAACTACAAATAAATTCAAAGCAGGAAAATGTATCGTTGTTAACAATCTACATTAATGATTATAAAAGAGTCTATGTACTGTCATTCTTTATAAAACTTCTCTGTCGATCCAGAAGTTATAGCAAATTTATTCGAGAAATATCTACGAAGAAGAAGAAAACAGAAAAGAACATCAAGAAAGAGAGATTAATATTAGTATATATTACGTCATTTGTTGGGCGACGAAATTAGTAATAATCTCAAAGTTTTAGGCAAACGCGGATAATGCCGGACGAAGAATTGGCTAAGATTGTATTTATTCGCTGATCATTAATGGTACAGGCGAAGCAAAGCCATATCAATTATCTATTCTAGTTAATATCCATCCTCTTTCCCTTCCCTTCTCATCGTGTTCAATTATCATTGAGTATCATTTCACTTTAATCTATTACAATTGATTATAGAAAGAAAACAATCTTTTTTTAACATATATTTATAAATGTCATTTGAAGATTCGTTGAATATATGTAGTCACTCAAAAGTCAGCTTATTTCTTGTTATTGCCCTCTCTTCGTCGTTCTTTCTGTCTCCATTATGTCTCCAAAATCTCTTCTATCGTTTTAAACAATTCCAGATTAACCAACTACTATCGTGCAACAGATATATTAAATGGATTATCCATCCGTAATATGCCAATTTACTTAATTCCCGACTCCCAAATCTGATAATTTACATAATCCGTCATCGATATGTCACTTTAGAAACCCTTTGTAGTTTCTATCATTAAAGATACTGTCATTATCCACCCCCTCCATCCTCCCCCAGGAATCAGCATCGGAATCAGTTTCCCTCATCGGAACCAGCTTCAACGGTCCCACGGTCACACTTCCTCCTTTATAAAATCGTGGATCCGTCTCAGATGACAATACGTAATTGCAATGACTTATGACTGTTAAGTGAATGCAGTATCATGTTTGACATTTTTGAGACAATTAAGGACATTAAATCTTTAATGTGTGTGTGGAGGGGGGGGGGGGTGGTTGCAGGGGTTAAGCTGGGTTATCTAACATATTAAGTATTCATTGTCACCGGGCTACTAAAATAAATATGAACACCACAAATGACACTCAGTTACACATATTAGACATTATATTTCATGAGAGTTGCTCTCTTTCTCTCAAAGTATTTAATATAACATATGGATAGTTTAAAAACGCTTTTTAATGTGAACTGATTGCCGTTTACTGATTTTCCACCTCAATATAATTATTCAACACAAGTAAAGAATAACACATATCCACTGTTTTTCATTATCACATGAAGTTGATCGCATAGTATTTATTACGTCAATATAGGTGAAGAGTTGATATTTTCGAGGTCGGATAATTACTGTAGGCTGAGTAAAGTGCAGAGGTATACTATTATCTTTAATTAGTTCATATTTGGCAATCCAGTAATATCACACTAAACCAAATATATCCCAAACTGGAATCTATTTTACCAAAATAATCCTCCAGCTAAACTAACTTGAATTAATTACTTTAGGCTGTCTCTGATTGGTGAATAATTAGTCGAGACCCTAACCTTGGGGGACTGACGGACGAGGCGCAGCCGAGTTCATTATTGCGTAAACTGTTGGGTCGAGACTGCTTGTTCACCAATAACAGGCAGCCTAAATTAAATTATTCCTAAAATAACGGATGGTCAGAACATGATGTCATATCAGCCAAGCATATACGCAAGAATGAAAAATGACATATAGGAAGAGTATGTATGGTCATAACATGGGTCCGTTTGCTGGGGAAGGTTAATGTATGAGTGGTCTGCATTCGATAATTTGATATTATGCAATAATAACTCGCTTCTGTTTCCTTAATGTATGATGACGTTATGTCCAACTAGTTAGCGGGCAAAATACTTCTTTGAATAACACCTCATATGTTATTCTATTAATCCTCTTTTATTTTCGTTTTTTATTCTTTATTTCCCCACTTGCTCAGGAATGACAAAGATATACCATACACCCACAAAACTTTTAATATTTAGCAATTAATCCAGTTTCACCATCTAACAGTATAAAATTAGTGCGCATTTGATATGGAACTAACATTAAACATAAGACAACTATAAACATGTTAATGTACAGAATCATCCAAGGAATGTAATCAATGTCGTTTTACAAGCTTATTATGGATGTGAATTTCTATAGTTGCATTATTATTCAAATTGGAAGTAACGCTGGAAAAGTATACATAGTAGTGAAATAACTTTTTGGTAGTGTTCCTTCTCTCGGGTCGAAGCCTAGCCTAATCCCTGTCCTCAAAGATCTCGAGAATATCTGACAACCGCAGAGTAAAGATAATTGGTTTGTACTTCATATATCTCATTTTTTCTTTATGGCTGACCCTGAGTATATCTCTTAGCGTTTAAAGGTATCTGGCTCTCAAGACTGTGCTATTGGAAGTTGGAATTGAAGGGTCCATTAAACTATTCACGTCCTATTTCAAAATGTTCGTGGATCATATCTCAATGATTACTTTTGGCAGACAATTCATTTTGTTATGCTGTAAATCGTTAACCCAATGCCATCAGTCAATATTGTACAGTAAACCATATGAAATGAGCCTTTAAACATCTCGCGTCAATAAATTAAATTGGGATGCCGACTTTGTCTAACACGTTGACCATTGGCTCAGTTCATCAATTGCACACAAAATCTTCATAGGAAAACATGTTGTGGATAAATGACATGTTGTCAAGGATATAATAATAAAGTCTTCCCCTTTATCTTAAACTAAGGGAAATCGAAAGTAAGATTCTGCCAAAGTCATCGTTTAGTATCTAACGGATGATAAATTTGTATCGTTATAGGTTTTTTCCTGGCTTTAATGTTATTGCTCTATATGAAGATATTAAAATATGAAGGGGTTTCACAACCGTCTTTGTTATCTTAAACTGCAATTTGTGTTGAATTTATTACACATTGGTGGTAGCACACTCAAGCGATGAAGGAAAGATCTTTACGGTGGATGGAAACGTTACCCTGTTGCTTCACTCCAAGAACATAGCAAGGGTTTCAAATGTGAAAACATCACATTACCCTTTCGGGGTAAAAAGTTGTCTTAGTTTATATTAACTATGACAGTACAATAATATGAAATAGCCCAATGTTTGTATCCAGTTAGGTATATTTCTTATAACAGTAGCCGTTACCCAATAATCCTCTAATATTATACGCTTTGTTCAGAATATCAAAACGTTACAATTCATTTCATGAAAGCATGTACACATAAATATACTTTAATTTGTAGTTGATTGAAACAGGTCTAATATTCATCATTGTTTGGCAGGGAACGAATATGAAATATCTATTCTTATATTATCTGGCTTAGTTGCATGTAAAGTATTGTATTAACTTTCGTTTTTGCGTTGATTGCCTTTTTGGACAGTTGGACAATTCTGAAAGGGAAAGTTAAACAAACGATAAACCATTTTCTAAAAAGACAATGTCATGAGAAGGTCTTATTCAGTTTTGCTTATCCTCAGTTTGCATTCAACCCAATTTTAATTGAATTGAACTGACACATATATAATGGGCATTCATATCCATGGATTGTTATTATTATTTTTACTGCCTATGGTGTAACATACTTCTACTTCACAACTAATAGCACAATGGACAATATGTGTTGTAATAATACATGCATGTGGCGCGTACCGAGCGACATTCGATATTTTTTGAAATGATAACTTACTGTGGGTCACTGTCCAAAAGAGACGAAGATGAGACGATGAAAACAGAAAATAAAAAGGGCCCCATCCCCCACCCCGCCTACCCATCCCCACGTCTACAATGACTCTATAGTAAGTTACAACAACTAATATTCTGAATTATTACATATTTTATGGAGAAGAACGTTGCGACTTCCGTAATGGTCACTCATTGAATCCCAGCAATTCTTGTGTCATGCATATATATGCGTGCCAAAGTGCAATTTCTAGCTATCATGATTGTTGTTTTTCTTTGACATAATAATCTTACTGTATAAACCGTACCCATCAACACGCTCTATTCAGAACTGTTCTCCTTGAGTGTAGCATACATTATAGTGTTAGAAGCAGAATGATGACAACATGAACTAACATTCTTAGTTGCGGTCACACTTTCCCTTTGCAAAGAACTAGGACCCTGAAGCTGTTCGAAAAGTCGTTTAGCATTTAAAAATGTCGAATTAACATCATCACTATCTGTGGAGTGAATATCATTGATACCCCTACGAGCTGTCGTGTCCCTTTCAATATGTTCTTGCCCTTCTTTATTTAGAAAAACTGTCTTCTTTTTTCCGACATTTAAGAATGTCTGTTTCATAGTTGAGTTTATCTTGCGTTAGGCAATCTGTCACACCTGGTATTTGATGCGCTCTACATACCTCAATATCAACGACAGCGTAAGGCTCTATGAGTTTATGGAAGTATGTTGAACTATTTTCGCTCTTCTCGTCTTCTTCAATATTTTGAAGTTCATCAACCTCTTCATGATCCTGAGAAGATGGAGAACTATATGATTTCAATATTTCTTTTACTGATTGGTCAAAGAATTGACATGAAGCTCCTCTACATGTCTTGTATGTCGCCACAGCAGGTTCAACTTCAAGATTGCTATCTTCAATTGCAATATAAGTTGAAGGTTGATCCATATCGACAGGAGCAGATATTTTGAAGGATCCTACGTGATAAGAATGTCTAACACAGCATCTATTCCTTTCCATTGTAATTTCATTTTCATTATCTACATTAGAGGCGTCACAGTTATTTATTCCGCTACTTGTGCATGACAAATACGAATCCAGTGGACACTCCCGTGCTCGTCGCCACCATCGTGTTATGCTCCTTAAAGCACCTGGGCGGCATCTGTGAATAATAATATGAAAAAAAAACATGAAACAAGACAAGAACAATAAAGAACCCTCAAACTAAAACAGTACATATATCTTTGAAAATAGCCCCTCGTCTTCCACTTCCTATCTCCCTCGGGCCAATATTTAATCTGCACCAACACAATGACAGTTGTAAGTAACGCCGTAGTTCTTCTTAACAATGTTTCGCTTTGCAGCATAGGCATTGGTAATACAGGAATAATGTTCAAGACAGGGGTTATTCACATGATCGGCTGTTTTGGTAATTCCTCCCTATATTCACAGTTTTTTTTTGGTAAGTTTTTTCATTATGTAATTTTCCCAATGTTGGGGTTTGCTTGTACAAAAAAAATACTGCATAATGATTATGGAGTTTCCTAGAGTTGTCCAGTCCCCAAACTATGGCGTCGAGCTAAAGCGTATGACAAACGTTTGGCATAGACCATTATATACTTACTTGGAAATGAAATAGACCGAGCCAATAACCGACATGCACCCAAGGATAAATGACGTAGAAGATATAAGGAAACAAATTCTACCGAAACCGCTTTCTGTAAATTAAAATGATTCATCAGATCAAACCAAATAAATTGGATACTGGATATTCCGTGAATCAACATTAG
The DNA here is from genome assembly GCF_037975245.1 of Apostichopus japonicus. Taxonomy (NCBI): domain Eukaryota; kingdom Metazoa; phylum Echinodermata; class Holothuroidea; order Aspidochirotida; family Stichopodidae; genus Apostichopus; species Apostichopus japonicus. The sequence continues at coordinate 20,269,997 of NC_092569.1, forward strand.
TTTCATTTTACACTGCCATTAACAGTTTATGCAAAACGATATAACTTTTTTGTCTTATTTAGAGTACATTGATTTCAGTTCTGTAAGCTAATTACAATTGTTTTAGCAATAGAATTTTGAATAGAGACAATAACTCAACTAATAATAATTTTATACCTCGATAACTTGTTAATCATTAAATGTACTACATTCAATTACAAATGTCTTCGACTTACCGACATATTGCTGTAACTCCCAGCAGGAATTATTCAAAATAATAATTTTCAAAATATTATATTTTAGTTGGAAACGACAGTACTTGGAACGTGATTCTGCAACATTTCTTGTATGTTTAAAAGTCATAAATCGGACCCTTTTCTTAAAGTTCATCTTTCATACGAAACCCAAAGTATAATGTATATATATATTGTTTCTTGTTATAATTTCAAGGACTTGAATAAATGTATTTCAAACTCAACGACCTTGTATACATATTTCATGTAACATTTATATAGCAAATAAGAAAAGGGATTATTTAAGAATAGTTTGCGATATACAAGAAGGTAAATATTGTTACCAACAGTGGCAGCAAAACTGGGTACAGATAAACATCAAGTGTGAACATAATAGCAAATACTTATGATACTGGCACGATTAAAATGTCACCATTACACTATTTTTACCACAACGTTGAAGAAGATAGGTCAAAATTCATCCAAATCCTATGAAATGTCGAATTGAGAGTGAAATAGTAAGAAAAAGTTGAACTTACTCCTCTTAGCAGCCTTTTGTTTCCAAATTGCAATTCTTCCACTGCCTCCGCATTTTTCGGCTCCCGAACAAAATACACCATTTTCAAAGCAAGACGTCTTGTGCACATCTTTAGAAGGGAGTACGTCTTCGCACAAGCATTCGTTACCTCCAATGAGACCGTTGAATGAATGTGACATACATTTACGTTGACATAACTCTAAAGTTAAATCCGGAAATTTACCACCGAAATGGAAGATTTCTGAACTATCATTTGAAGAATGATGAAAGCAGCCCTGGTATTGATCGTCTTAATATGTAAATGAATATGAAATATGCAAACACGTAAATTAGATATTCGGATATTCATTTAATGAAGTAATACATGTTGATCAATGAAATCGAATCTGAAATACAGACTCAATGACGATCGCACAAGAAAACGACACTGTAAATTGAAATAGTTCACGATGTTCCTTGAGTAATTCATCCGAGGTAAAAACTCAATAACAGACTCCAGAAAGACAACATAATAACATTGTTAATATACAATTTTTAAAAACATACACAATTACGACCTCACAATGGATTGCTACGTCATCGTTTAATTGAGTTCTACACGGTGTTCTTTCATTGTGTAATATGAAGTACTAACTCAGAAATGAACTCCAGAAGACATAGTTATGACAAATTCAAATTGAGTATTACATGCTGTTCTTTGATGCAGAATCTAGAAATACAGATGCCCTAACGACCTCACCAGTAATCATTACGTTATCGTTTAAACGAGTACGACACGGTGTTCTTTCATTATGTTTTTTGAAGTACTAACTCAGAAATGGAATATAAACAATGTCTAGCTTTAATGTGATATGGGGAATAATAAAATCGAAAGCAATTGACATTGTTAACATGTGAAAGTATATGCTGCCTAAAATCCAAGCTGTAACATTGCCGTGGTAACTTAGCAAACTTTACAATGAGCAAAGCTAGTGTACATTTTATTGGGCTTGAAAGATTAATTTAATAACTTTTTTATTTCCGTTAATGTTACTTTATTGAATGTATTTTTTTTTTTATTTGCATGATAGAAATTTTGGAAGTTGGTGTAAGATGGTTGCCAAGACAAATGAAGATAAGATGAGAACAATTAAGTCACGTGATGTTATTGTCCACAGGCTATTACATCGTTTTACGGCGTATGATATATCGTATACGTGACCATAGAAAAACCTAATAGAATATAACAGTATCAATATTTTCTCTTCTGAAGTGCTTTGATATCTTAAATGGAGATGAGTCATTTTCTTTCCATAAGCATATAAGAAATGTTGGTTTAGAGGTATGCAAACCCTATCCTTAAAATGTTGACAACAGTCGCTGTCTTTATATCCTACCTTGATACACGGCCAGAGCCTGTTCTCCGCCACATTTCACAGCTCCCGCACAGAATGTATTGCACTCTATGTCAGAAACATTTGTGAGTTTTTCATATAGGCCGTCATCCCCGTTTCTGCAGTGGCAATATGTTCCATTTTCCAAGCCGAAGTGTGTATAACTCCCAACGGCACAAAACCGAGAGCAATTTGAATGGCTTAAATCACTTTGATAGAGCCGTATTTCAAATTTTTCGTCAAAGTTACCAGAAAAGCATCCTAAGTAGTCTCTGTCTGTTTAAGAACAAACAAAAATGATCTTGGTCGGATTGGGTGAAGCGATTTACGAAAATAATATGATGACATCGAAAAGAAAAACTGGTTTACTGAGGTCACGAAATGGGTCAGCCAACATTTCTCAAAAAGTTAACCGTCTTGAGAATTTTCATTGATTTACACTATTAGTTTTATCTTAAGTTGAAAATGTGCACGTCTTTTCTGCACGTCTTCCTCTTCTATGTCATAAATGCTCTTCAAGACAAGAAGCATTTTCGTTAATGTTTAGCATGATTATACCTTTATATAAACTTTTGCCATGTTTACGCATTAATGAAACACTGAATAGTAGAAGGTATACCGTTCTGGAATTCTCTTTATCCAGAAATTATAGCAATTTAAATGTTCCTTATTCTAACATAGTTGAAATATAATGATGTTGAAAAGAAAAGCATTGTGAATTTCAGAGGAATTCGCCCGTATTCTACTATGAAGGTTGTATTGTAGATTCATTATGTAACACAGAACGAGTTCATATTTTTCAGACAACAAAAGTGAGCTCACCTGCAAAACACAGCATTGTTTCACACAAAATCACAATTATAAATACTTCAGTGCTTGAGAAACACATGATCAAATGTATCCATGTAATCCTGTGCAAAGATTATGACTTCAATTCCACCATAATATGGTACAGAGGAAACTGTCTCATTTCAATCATGAACAGTTATTCGTACATTGTGCCTCATGCCGTATTTGCTACAAACCAACCTTCCAAGTTGTCTTCGTTGATTAAGAACATAACATATATGAGAATATGCCTTTATCGACTGCACGCTAACCTATACCGAAACCAAAAGCATCGATATGCTTCATTAGTATTCTGCATTCAGGTATATTTAAAGAGAATATTAAGATATATCGGTTATAAAGAAACCGAAACATGCTTACATGCATTTCAGTGATTTAGAAATATATGCTACATTATTAAAATGAATAACTTTGTATTCTATGCAATTCTTATAGCAAGGCCTGCATTGAAAAACCGAACAGAAAGTATTACCTGAGATAACACTCGCATGCCTAACACTTTATACTGTTTTAGTTTGCTACAGTAATTGACACTGATATCGTAGTCCTGCGGATTATTTTAGCATTATTCGCTTCTCAATCTTTCTTGTATATGTGCACCCGGTTTATAGCCTTATCATTGAAACTCAGTTTAAAGATTTATCAGTTAAAAGTGCGAGAAACCGTTAATCAGTTAAAACTGAATGTGTGTAAAAATTTCTTAACATGTGTTATTTCCTACCGAGAAAGAATTAACAACAGAATGCCGAAACACACGAAGCGGCGCATAACGATTGATATGTGTTAACTCCTTACCAAGACAGGATTTGATTGATTCGTGGCAATTTGCCATTTTGCCAATTTGCCAATTTGCTACAAGTCGCTTATGTGGGTTTCTACTGTCCTGGCCAATACGATATGATAGGACAATGGCAGTCCTGTAAAGTGATTCGACTTATTAGATTCTACATTGTTATGTCATGGTTTTCCTTAACCTATCCGGGAAATTTTAATATCGTGTTACAGTTGAAAGAATCCGAAAAAGACTTAAGTCATGTTTTTTAATAAATAAAGACATGTGATTTGTATTCATATATTGAACAATAGCGTATATAGGCAGTCCACAAGGCGCAGAGTTCTCTTTTTGGTTCGGAGGGTTAAAGCTTCAATACACGCATTGAAAGGCACGGGGACGATGTGTGTGGTGGCCGTTGGTGTCCAAAGTCCTCGGAAACTTGATTTCGGTGTTTTCTTCTTTATTGGTTACTGAACTCGTTTTCAGAAATATGCTGTTTTAATTGAACACCGTTTCCTCTTTATATTAAAACATGGGATATTAAAATATCTAAAGGTGAATATTGCCCTCATTTCCATTTGAAGTTTAACTGAGATTGACATTTGCCTATTGCAAAGAAGAAAAGAAATCACAATAAATATAAAAACCTTTATTTGAAGGAACTACATAGTGAAGTAAACCGGCCCATCGCTTGATTGCTCAACATTCAGTGACAACTTCCGTGCGTAATAATTTTGTCCTCGCCACGGAGGTTTGTGGACGTAAAGTTTGTTATCAAGAAAATGCATATTGTCATGCATATTGAAATCCCTAAACTGTCTCACGAAACAATTTCAACTTGATAATTTGTTATGCCATTTCATCATATCATATCAATATCATTAACAGTAGTTTTACAATAGTTATCTTCTGTCGTTGCTGATTTCCAGATCTCTGCGTTAGGTTGTAAATTGATATGGTATCATTATTTTCGATTTTTCGTTGTGATTACGCATTTGCAAGAGGACAGTTCCATGGGGTCAAATTCAAATACGGATTTACCATATTGTTATGTAGTAACTTCAAAGTTGTATCAATACCGTTCTATACTGAGTTCAATATATCGCGAGCGGCTCATCACAGTTAATTTACTCCATTACTCCTATTGATAGCGGTAAGGAAATGTATAGATTAGAGAAGGACCTTGCCACATTACAATATTATGTGTCAGTTAGCTATTTCGTCTACATCTGCCCTTGTTGGCAGATGCTTTCAAAAATTACATTCCTAAAACAAGTGTTTGTATTTATCATTGAAATTGTGACATCTGGAATATTAGCTCAATCTGTCAATGCTCGTTGCATTTTGAATTTTAACAATTTCTCTTTGAGTAGAAATAGTAGTTTTCTTTTCTCTGTAGATAACTGTTTTACAGGAAATAAGGAAAGACGAAAGCCTTGTTTACATTACTTATAATCATACAGTCTGCTGTTCACAGATGCATTCACAAATTATCGCTAAATTTAAACCAGAAATGCAAAAGTGCACGGTGCTTATGTAAATAGTCGTGCGTTTGTGGTATCTGAGACTAGAAGGTTGCGGTCTTTAGATATCATGGTTCCTAAAGTTTCCACGATTTTATCTATGTCACTGAAATGAAACGACCTCTCAATTGTATGTTTAAATTCAATGTATGTTTAAATTTAAATTCATTTCAAATAGTGAATTGTACCATCTATCTTTATTTATGCACCGGCTAATTAGTTGATATGTATTCGTGAGTTTCCTTAATTTGTTGTAAGATTAAGGGTTTAAAATGTTTGATTTTATTTCCCACTTTCACATTATTCCAAACAAGACCAAACATTTAAAAGGAAGAAAAAGATAATCTTCCAACAATTGTGAAAAACAGAATACACACTTTGCTAATAAACTATAAATATATCAATTAATGAACTCGTCCATGTACATTATTATCATGCATAACAATAACCCTTGACCTTATCCAGGAAGAACCCCCGAAAAAGTGCAGTGATTGTTTGAAATAAACATCAGATATATATCAACTGTTTCAGGCATTCCCTTAGGTCATCATTATTATAATCCAAAGTAATAACCGTTGACCTTCGCGAGGCTTGTGATGATGTGATGTGATTGCTGGTGATGATGTGATGCGATTGGTTGAGAGAAATAGTACTGCAACCAATCTTACGTTTTAACTGTAAAATAGTAAAGAAGGCGAGAGATCCAAGTTTGAATCATCCTTCCCTTTGGCTGCAGATAACTGTATTTGCCCTTTGCCCTCCTAATCCTGGTAGTGGGTTCTTCTTCTCACGTGAAGCACCTAAGTACAACATATGAGATATTATTGAGATATCTTGTCACAATCAAAGCGTTACAGACAAGTACGAGTAAACACACATTAACAAGCATACCGTCATGGCTTTTTTTTACGATACAAATCAAAACCAAACATTCAGATCTTCGACATATAAAGTGCAAACAAAAAATAGTTGTAGTGTTCAGCTCTTGTTAAATGAGTATAAACCAATTTATCTCTCCACGTTGTTCTAGTCCTAATGTTGATGGAATTGATATATTCATTGATAACAGTGCAATACCTCTTGTCGGTCAATCGCGCTATAAATTTCTCTGTGTTTATCTTGAGTGCCAACGAAAGTTGTAGCATAATATTGGCACTCATATTTAGACAACATTTGACAGTGTTGTTGTTAGATTTATTGGTGATAGGGGTAAATATCCATGAGCAAAACAATATACATGTTAAATCTCCAATAAAGTTTGTATGATGATTTTTTAAAAATTTAATGTGTTAATATATCGCACTCCCTAAAATAGAACCAACGTTTAAGTGACTTCCTGTTTGTCACGAAACACTGTTAGTGTAGAGAAGAGGGCAACGAAAGTTGATTTATTTGTTGCAGACAATAATAGTATTGAATGAAACCAAAAGATAATCATAACAATGTCAGTAACATATTGAAAGAAAATTAAAGAAAGGGGTTGATAAGTTAATTTCATACTGATGATAAAATAGCTCCTGTATATTGCTATAAACTGCCACGTATCGAAACCGATGTTGTACATTAAACCGACATATTTTATTAGTAAACTGTGAATCTGCTGCAATTCAGGTAAAGGAAGAAGGAAAATAAAAACAGTAAGAAAGAGAGTAAAAAATAAACAGTGCTATTGTTGAGTGAATAAAACGACGTAATTGAAAGCAATGAAGCCTGTCATTTGGGAGGTCATGGGTTCGATCCTCGGCATGCCCAATTAAGGTGGGTGATTTTTTTGATCCAGGCGAAGTTCCCATCTGAACTGGCCTTAAAAATTGTTTACAATTTAATAATTATCCAAGACTGTAAATCGGAAGTGTAAGTAATAACCCATTTATGGATTAGGCATACGTGGCTGCCTAGCGTTGTAAAGTAACTGCCTTCCATGTCGATATATACACTCGCTTCAATCTTATATACTTAAAGTTATAACTAAGCGAAATCAGCTATAACACTAAACTCCACTTCGTGTTCTCAATAACGGTAACAGTGGAAAAAAAACTCCTCGTACATTTCGTGTTTAGATATCATATAACCCTAATCCATACGCATCAAGTGAGTCAGCTTCCTGTGAAGGTCCCGTCTCCCTTCCTACCGTTACATTGCCTGTATCTTGTAAGGAATGATCTATTGATTCACAAAGAGTTCCATGATATGATTCAACAACATACTCCACGTCGGTCATATCATCCGGGTTCTCAGCTAAATATGAATGACGTACATCTATATTTGGTCTCCTTTCGTTATCATATTTAATTGTCGGTTTGGGGCGCATCTGCGTAAGGTACCAACGTGAAATCGTAGATCTGGTGGCAAAATGTAAGATTAATGAAGATAAACTAATTTTAAAGAGAGAGAAAAAATACACCAAGTCTTCATGACATTACGGCATGCAGAGGTGCGCTCGAAGTTGTGTCAAAGTGAAATGGTGTACCCAATGTAGAGATATAAGACTATTTGGTCATTTTGATGGATCAGAAAAAGTTGAACACGCGCATTATCTATCTGTGTTGACATATTCTGATGTAGAAACTCAATTCTTATATAAACTATTCCAAATTTATCTTATTTGATTTTTTCCTTGATGTAGGATTTTTTCGGTCACATTAAAATATTGTTCATTCATACTTAGTAAAGATTCCTAAATCCTATTGGTCCGTTCAGGTCAGCTGACCGTGGTTAATCCTGTGAGTAACGCACGGTAAAATTACCGGTGGATGAATACAATTGTTACCATGTTTTGTCGTCTGCTTTGCTGAGCTATTGAAATTCATCAAAAACACAAAATCTTGTTCAAAAGTCTTGCAAGATGCCATCACAGGTAAAGGACGCGAAACCATGGATCCGCACTCGAGTCTAGGCCAAAGTGTAGGCTGCACAGCTGTTGCCTCCAACAATGACATTAACGTTACTGCTGCTGTTAGGGCTGAAACGTCTAACATGTCCAAACTGTTTTCCAAATGTTCTTTCCAAAGTCCTGCGAATGTTTACTTCCAAAATTCATAGTAATATCCGTATTAAAACACCAAACAGTTGTGGATGCTTTGAGTTTAAATATATCCAGTATCTGTCCGTAATTAAATGTTCGCAAGGTCTTTATGTTGCTCATAGTGTTATAAAGTTAAAGTTAAACGACCGCAGTGCCAAGCACTGTGTAGTGTGTACGTTCAAGTGAGTGTACGTGTTCAATACAAGGCCTACTATGTTATCGTATGGCTGTATACCATACGTACATGTTTGTCCCTAGAATGGTTGCTATGGGAACCAGAAGCTGTAGGGCATTGATATGATGAAGCTAATTAGTAATTGTTTGTAGTTCCTTGTTATTGAGACCTTTCAAAAATAGTTTTATGGCCGCAATATTGCCAAAAATTAGTTAAATATTATTATGGTTCATCTTTTATGAATGACAGCCTTTCAAAGACGTTTCCTTTATCATTATTCACTATCGTTCAGTATTACTTTATAATTGCACATGTACATTAATGTTATGCTGGTTGTTAATCGTTAATTCGACTTACGGGGCATCACTTTAATAAATCTTCGGTTATATTTAACCAAAAATGTTTTTTTTTTATGATTTTTCCCCCACACAAATGGTAGTGTATGAATGAACGGGGTTAATCAACGGTCTAGCGTGCGTTACTCACAGGATTAATGCACGATCGGGGGATAATGCAAGCGATGCACGAGGGCGGAGCCCGAGTGCATCCACGCTAGACCGTTGATTAACCTCTTATTGAAAACCTCACAGACGCAAGGAAACTCGTTCGGGAGCTGCATGATTTCCTTGGGGTAAACTCATGCCGCATGTATATGCCAACAGATGACAACAACAGTCATGTTTTTTTCAATAAATATTTGCAAGGATTGAGTATCAGCATGCCTATTCATTAGTCTATTTCATTGTTGAAAACGTAACCCTTGCTCTTTCTCTATATATCGTGGTATTTTGACATTGCGTCATGTAGTATAGATAGAGGAACGGTGATGGGTCCCATCTCTCACACTGGACCGGGGCTTCTGAATCCTTAGCATTACACAATTGATATATTATTATTGTTATAACTAGTTTATTTTATGATATAGTAGAATATCGATATTTACCTGCACAATACAATTCCGGCAATCCCACCAATTAACACTCCTACAACAAACAGGAACGCTGTGATGAAATACCTGCTGGAAGTCACGACAGCAGGATCTGTGCTAATGAACAATACAAGCTTTCATAAGGTAAATACAAATAAATAAAACGAGTAGTACATAACCTACACACACACAGGGGAGTAAGAACTTGGGGGCAAAACATCAGAGGGGCACTTTCTCAACCACCACTCGTTATGCTATATACGATACACACCGGCCATGTCACTTAAATATATATAATGTGTTAGTATGCTATCAATACTAGTATGGTGCACGTGACTCTATCAACCTGCATACTGTACTACATACTGTACTTCTGTCCATCCATAATTTAGAACTTTCCGAAAAAATCCTCCTGTGTTCATTACTTGAACAAAAGTCTTTAGCAACCTCGGTTAAATCCTTAGCATGTACAGTTTAAAGATAAATAATTAAAATAAAATATTAAAATTAACAAACGCTTAAGATATCCAAAAGACAGTTCTTCATCAAAGGGGAAAATATTTATTTACCAGTAGGGCACATTTGCTATTTTGAAAAAAAGTGGGGAGCACGTGCCCCTAGTGCCCCCTGGTCCTACCCCCTGCACACACATATGTATATGTATACCATAAAATACACACACACACCTATGTATTATATATATATAGCAAAGATTAAGTTGTTCATTTCCTGCTGTAATACTGCTCAATGCATGAAAGTAGAGCAAGTGCATAATATAGTATACGTAGCCTATATTTTATGGTAACCTACATCACGTTGCTACTCGAGGTTGACGGTCAATGCGGCGATCATCATACAACAGCATAGTTAAGCATGATCATTCTCGTTGGTTAACAATTTTCTCGCTTTGATAATTTGCTTAGGTCATTGTAAATTGGATTCGTTAACCTGTAACCAACTAATATACAATCCCACGTGAAAGGTAATACATACCTTGAGATGGAGTTGCTTCGGTTGTCAAGTTGACCTCAACAGGAATCGAGTATGGTGCTAACATAGAAAAGAGAAAAATTTATAGTAAACAGAACATCTGATTCAAACTATTTCAACATTTCCTATTTAAGTAAGTAAATTTGAAGCAATTTTCACCCTGAGGAAATGTTTTCAATGTAAAATATGTCACGTCACAGAACGGTTTTTCCAAGCTCTAAATTCGTGATAATTATATGACTGGGGCAATTTTGTAATATTACCACGAATAGCAATAGACTCACTTATATTTTTTAGTTCCTTAATGTGGTCCCAGATTGCAACATATCCATAACCTCCACAAGTCTCCCCACCTGGACAAGTTATTCCTCCCTCTACACATTGGTGGTCTTCAAGAAACTGAGAGTTGTTTCCGTCGCGCGGAGACTCGAAGCTACAGAAACATTTGTTTCCTTCTGCTAAGCCAATGAAAGGATAGGCTTGACAACGTTCCATGCATGATCTAAGAGTTAGTTCGGTAATTGATCCCATGAAATGAAAGTCATGGTCAGTCGTATGGTTCAAGCATCCAAAATAAGTAAAATCTGTAGGAAAACAAAACAGGCCAAGTAAATATTTCAGACATTGCAGTCCTGGATTCTGCTGTAAATTTAATTTAAAAGAAGCTTTGTTTTTACTTGTGTTCTAGCCGATATTGTCTACATACGATGTATTGTTCGTATATCTTCAAGACTCAACTTGATGTGTGTTACTTGTACAGTACTGTGGTTCCTACGAACACTTTATTTAAACAGAAACATCTATGAGTGACTTGCAACAACAACATTGGAGCTCTTCGTGACGTGTTTGAAAAAGTTGATTTCATAATAATGTGTTCATAGTTCTTAAAGAAGATCAAATTGACCTCATGTCGACGAAACAATGAAAGACAATATTTCAGTGACTTACAGTAGCATCAATGCGATGCATTTGTATTTTGTTTTTATGTGTTTGCTCTTAATAGTGTCAATTTAAATGTTTTGTCATATTTAACCCACCTTATGTTTTTATATTTAACAACTTACTATTGTAGACCGCCATTGCCTGTTTACCACCACACGTTGGTCCACCTGAACACAAAGTATCGCACCGTGTATCTGTAACAGTATTGTAAGCCTGGTATTGACTTCGATCCGTCCCACAATAACAGTAAGATCCATACTGAAGCCCCAATAAAGTATAGGTATCCACGTCGCATATTCGGGCACAAAGTGAGACCGTTAGATCGGTTCGGATTTTTCTTACATCAAGTACACTGGAATGGTTACTGCTATAGCAACCAAGGTAGTTCCCACCTGTTGGTAGAATGAAACATGCGGTCACAGAATCATCCTTAAAACAAATTCAAAAAAGGTATTGTAGTAACATGAATACGTTAACAAGTAACATTCACATTTAGTTTGTTATTTTTACGAATAGATTTACTAGTTAAACTCTAAAAGAACATAATGTTAGAATAACAGAAAGGACAACACAAACATTGGAAGGAAACTGACACGTTCATGGTGACGTATTCCGTTAATAATAAGTTTGAAGTAAATATATCCAAAATCTTTGACTGGAATTATAAGAGACGAAGACACTGTGTATATTTAACAATATTATATCTGATTAGAAAGTTGAAAACATTATTTTGAGATACATACAGATAGTTTCTGTTGATGAGTTGTCGATCAATATAACTTAGTGTTTGTTGCTATGACAAGTCTGCAGTACATTTATTTCAAATATATGCTAATTATTGTTTTATACATTATCTTACTTTCACCCAATATCATGGTATTTCTTCATTACAACTTTACAGAAACAGATACAACATGTCTTGTGCATTGGTCTTAGTTGTCACGTTAAGGCCTTGTTATTGTAAAAAAGGGCAACCTGTGTGAATTAACTCAGTAAACCACGAGTGTTAATACATCTGATTTACTCAAAAAAAGTAACACATTTCATATTTTCTACTTCCAAGGAGTTTCGACGAAAAACCTCCTTGGGTATTTCAAACTTTTATTTGATACAGAATATCGATTATAGATGTAAAATAGCATTCCTTTTATTCTTGTGCAGTATTTACACGAAAATATGAGAGAAAACAAACGTTTAAAAGACTGCCAAAATCTGAGGTTTTACTCCCAGAAAATAAATCATTTGCATAGACTATTTATTATGGTAGGAAATAAACGTTTGCTGAGTATTACGTTCATACAACACAAAGATTTTCGTTACTTACCAACTGAACTGACAGCCGATATTCCTACCAAACTCATACACGTCACAAGCGTTGTTACATAACCCATACTTTCCCAAAGCGGACGAGTTTCTGCTTTAAATTTTCTGTTCAGATGTATGAAATATTGTTTTTATTAATTCTTATCGACGACAGCGTTGACTTTTGTATTCGTGTGTACAAGCAGTAATGGTCAGGTTTACAAAATGCATACACTCTTGAATGAGAAACAATGCCTAGCACAAAAACTCTTTACAAATTCTTTATGGATTTGTGTTAATTAGTAACATTTAACGTTTATAGAGTGAATGAATGTTACTGATGTAACAGTAAAACAGACAGTAAATTATTAGCTAGCTTATATAGTCAGAATAATTATCAAAGCATCGCACAAGGAAATGATGCCTTCTGTCAAGGTTGTCCGACGAGGTCTGATTAATTCCACATACAGTAAGTTTACGGCTGCTTTTTGGCAGAAGACTGTAATTGCTCTGGCTGGAAATCGTTTCTTCGACAGTTCAATCCAAACGAACCAGTATTTTGCTTTCAAAATTAAGAAATACTCCTTTAAGAACTAAATTTATTGGTGTAATCAGCATTTCAGCGGTGCAGAGCTTTTTGGTTTGCTCCTCTTGTTTCGTTGTTTTTTTTTAGCATGTTAACATTAAGCCTAATTAGGTTTGGTAAAGCTGGGTATGATTTTTCGATGTCAGTTATTATTATGACATGTAAGACAACAACACTCTCGCTGCAAAATACATTTGTGAATCAAATTTGGTGAAAATAGCATTCAGGAGATCTAGTCTAAACTTATGCTGTTTTTCGGTACTAAATCAATTTAATCAATAAATTCTGAAACTGACTGAATAATGGCGATTTGCTAAAAGATAACTTGTTTCCTTTTTTTTTTATATATCATCAATTTTGAGTTGAAGATATCAATACAAACATGATTGTCAATTAGTAGCAATTGATTCTTGTTTATTGCTTAGTTCGTGATATTTCTTATCAACGTGATTGAAAGAACTTTACACTAAATAAATAAGACAACATAAACTTTCGTTGATCGTTATTTCAAAATACTACTCCACAGACGATCTGCCGATTTAAAGCCAAACGAACGTCGTCTTCCATATTTAATCAAAATTGTTAATCGGTAGTTGCCAATTCCCGCGCATGCGTACCGATCACGAGCAATGACTTTTAAAGTATGTATAAATAACCTAACAAATGCAATTTTTTTGTATCTGTGTGTTGCATTGAGTCTACTCCATCGTTGCGTATACTTCGCCTACATCGAAATATATAATAGAATCACAATCCGCATAATATCTATCAGCTTTGTCGATGAACGACGCAGATTCAGAACCACACGTTTTTTCCCGATGAGATCTACTGGTATTAACATGATCATCCTTTTTATTAAAAGACAGTGACTTCAGTTTCAGAGATTTCTTTAACTCTGCTTTACCCACAGTATCTTGTATCGCAGACGGGTTATTATCATCTGCTTGGTAATAGGTAGAATCTCCAGGTTCGTATACTGCTGCTGCTGAGGTGTCAGTCAAAACTTTAGGAGGATCTCGCTGAAACTTCGATATGAAGAAACTTGTTGCATTTATCAGCTTCGGGCTGTCAGAAATCAAGAGAGATATAAAGGTCAAATATAGTGTTGGGAAGTTCGTTTCGTGAAAGACGTTAGACGTTATTCTGATTACAAAATCCAGGAGGTAGACATATTTCGGTCTATGATCACAGAATGGAGTGAATTGCTATATATGATCTACAATATGCAACATTCCGTGTGGAGATATTTATATTTTACTTACCACAATTCGACGAAGCATGAGCAGACATGAATAATAAAAGACACATATTTTAGTATATTATATGAATTTACACAGTACCTTAGTGTTAGATATGATGTTACCGATCAAGCTGCAAAGCCAATGCACAGAATTCCAATGACAGCAATGAAGAGAAAAACTGAACCGTTTCCCCTGATTAATTTAAGAGAACCATGATTATGATAACAGTTTCTATTTAGAGAAAGCTTATATTACTACACTGCATTGTGTATATATTTCATTCCTTGCATCTTTTTATTGCTCCGTTCTTTTCAGTATCATCTTTTTTACACATGAGAAGATATGTGATAGCTGTTGGTGTTATTTTACCATGAACGGATTATTACTACGTAAGATAAATGGATTAAAATCAAATGAAGACATTAGCACACAAAGAATCTGCGTGCGAAATGACAAGAAGATATTAACTGGAGGACCAAACAGTACAGCTGAGGGCAATTAAAAGGAAAAATCAATTAATGAAAATAATTATTTTAAGCTATCATCTTAAGATGGTTGTGTTAAATTAAAATAGAAAGTTCGTCCTCAAAGATAAATTTGAATATATAGCAGAAAGTTATTGTATATCACAGTCGTATAATACAAAGGTTAAACTAACACTATCACACGTAAGCACAGAATGGCAGGAAACAAGATAATTTTACTTTCAGTTTCCAAATAGATTGAAATGTATATTCCTGGAAGTAACAGAATACAACTTGTTTAAAGTATATAAAATGAAAGGGACTTTGAAGAAGCCATTTGGTGCAGCCAAAATAATGAATTTCTTGATCATTTCAAAATGACAACAAAATTAAAAAACTAGATGAAATGCCATTCGCCCTAAAATTTCCAAATGAGTCATGTAGGCCTTCTACAAAATTCGGCAATATTTGTGAATTTACATAATCCTTTTAACAAATCATTGCTTTTCTGTCATAACCGTAGGCAAAGTGAAATTGAAATGTTCATCATCATAAAAATACAACATGTTATGTGTTTTACATATTTATGTGTCCTTATTTGTACTCACTTGCAGTGATGTATGACTCATTATAATTGGTATTAACTAACAATTTCTGTGTAGACTTCTGACTTAATGGATCTGAAAGAGAAAAAAAAGGGGTGTATAGAAAAATACTGTTGTAAAAGCTGCTTGTCTGCCTAACTACTAGTTTGATGATTAATCACATATACTTTATTTAATTAGTATACTTGTAAAATCAACACTACATAATAAGGTTAAGGCTTATCAATAGCATAATGCTGACGGCCCCATGTATTGCTTATCATATAAAGACAATCGACATGCGTTGGTACGTGGTTTTATTATGCTAGACCTAAACTAGGGATGAAACGTTATTCAGCCCACGGTGATGTTAAGAAGATCTTTGGTTTTTAATACGGCAAAACAACTACAATGGTATACCGTGGTATGTAGATTTCTACATGGCCCACTTGGCCCATGGTACTATGTGATTACATTAGCCGTAGCTAAATTAAACTTGAAGATATATTACACTCATCAGCAGTGGTGGTTAATAATTCATTTTCTGTTGAATAATTTTCTGACGTGAGACTGTTGTCTGATGACACAATTGAGGTTATCCGTTCGTGGTCAGTGGTCCTTCCCTCACCTGAGTGTGAAGCAAAATCCAACTAGATATAACATATCCTTCATGTAAACACCTAACACACCTTACAACTATATGTTTGCCTAAAGTTTGGGACAATAAGATAGTATGACACTGGACCGTTACAGAATCGAGAAGAGATTATACACATATGCTAGCAGTTATACACGTCAATTGATTATATAATGAAGCAGTAAACATGAATCTTCTTTCACGTATATCTATCCTGTGTGAGATCAGAATGATTCGATAGGAGTAGTCGATATAGTTTTATCGATGTAAGTCTCTTAGACGATTGACTTCCATCTACACTGAAAAAATAAACTAGTCAATATTGCCACGGACTAACGTTAAATTAGTCTGTAACGATAGTCAATGCACACGGACTAGCAAAAATCTTCGTTTCATCGCTGCTTCTTAGTTAGTTTACACTGACTAAGGAAAATATAATCGCAGCTTAGTCGGTGGCGACGGACTAAGGTATTTTAACCCATGGACTAAGAACGATACGGACACCCGATTTACGCCATAATCGTAGCTTAGTCGGTGTCGACAGACTAATGTATTTTAACCCAATTCGATTCACTTCAATTTGGAAACCGAGAGGCAACGGCAGCTTGCTGGGCTTGGCATAGTTTCATACGATCACTCTAAGCAACTTTCAACCGTAAATCACCCAAGAAGGTTTTTAGAAGAATGGAGGTATTAACTGCATCATCGGCCTACCTGTTATTCCTTTAATTTGAAGGTAAACTTAAAGTTAATTGTTAGGCCACTGGCACTAGTACTGTATTATGGTTAGTGTAACGCTACCGTTGTCACGTTGGCGTTTCGCAATACACAAGTGCAATGACAGTGAGTAGCCTATAGGCTTCTACTGGGTACTGCAGTGCATTCTCAACACTAAAGTGTGCATCCTAAACACCAATTAACAATGTGTTATGTGTGTATCGGGCTAGATTGAACAGTGGCACATAATCTTCTTATTTATTCCCAAACAAATGCTGGAACTATAAGGCTCAATAGTTTATTTGAAGTCTACACTCATTTGGTAAAGATTTCCTGTAATTTCCCATGTGAATCTAAATGGGTAGGCTTTGTGATATTGAATAAGCAAGGCTAGACCTTCAAACGTACAGTCACAGTAGGCTGAACAAATTATGTTGGCTAGTCAACGGTATTATATGTTGCGAGCAGTCAGGATGCACGCTTCAGTTCTATTTAACCTTTTCATTTATCATTTTTTAGTATTTAATTTCCGGTCATGCCCAGGAAACAATTGCGACATTCCTTCACGGTCGACTTGCTTACTGTAAGAAGTATTAACCGTTTTTTCTCAGGAAAGCTTGATAGTCTGAAGTTATTATAACATGTGCTTTTAGTATACTGCCAAAAGAGTAAGTTGTTGTATTTGCATTGATATTTTATGTAGAAGTAACGGAAAATTGAGTATGTTTAGTTTGGTCTAATTGCACGTTTTTTTTCTGTCCAATGTAGTGCAGGGTTCACTTGCGCGAATTCAAATTATTCTGTTTATGTATATGTATATGCATCGATTCTTAGATTATGATGTTTTTTTGAAGAAGAAGTATTAACCGTTTTTTCTCAGGAAAGCTTGATAGTCTGAAGTTATTATAACATGTGCTTTTAGTATACTGCCAAAAGAGTAAGTTGTTGTATTTGCATTGATATTTTATGTAGAAGTAACGGAAAATTGAGTATGTTTAGTTTGGTCTAATTGCACGTTTTTTTTTCTGTCCAATGTAGTGCAGGGTTCACTTGCGCGAATTCAAATTATTCTGTTTATGTATATGTATATGCATCGATTCTTAGATTATGATGTTTTTTTGACATTTATTTGTAATTCAAGCATATCTGTTTAGTAGCAAAGTTTAAAGGTTAAGATTAATTAGTTTTCTCTTTTTGATCCTAGATTGAATGAAACTCATTGGCGTAAATAATAGATCAGATGATACAGTTTAACACAGTTGCTAAAACTCTGGGTATTCTCTAGTCTTCGCCGGTCCATTATATACTTTAGTACTACTAGTAAGACTATATCAAAACGACCGAAGACAAACTTAGTGTATCAAAGTACTGATTCTCCTCTAGCCTAGGTCTAAACAGGCTTGTTATGTGAGCAAGCAAAATAACAACTAAAAACGATTAGGCCTATAAATAAGTTGGCTCAGTGCATTTCTGTTTCTAAAATTTTATATTTTTAAAGATCATAAAAACAAACAAAGATTTAGCCCATGTTTTATTATCTCTGTATTCTGGGCATTTGATTCTGGTTGCAATGGTGATGACACTCTCGTTCAAATTTTCAGCTTTATACACTCTCGTTCAAACTTTGGGATTGTTTTTTGAGACTATAGTGGAAGCAAATCTCACATAACTTTGTGGTGACAACTTTATTTTATTTTATTTTCAAATGATGAATACTTTGCTGTTTCTTTCTTCCAGCAGGAATTGAAAAGCCAAATATCTAAGTCAAGGGTGAGCTTTCCTGTGATGTACGACACCAGTGTGGAGGCAACAACAGAAGAGGAGAACTGTGTTATATATGGCTTAAAGACATGTGTTAAGATGATATATTGGTACCCTTCGCAGAACGAAAGAGTTTATCCAAGAGTCCAAAAAGCAAAGGAACAAGTACCATAGAGAAAAAAGATGGAAGAGTGAGTTTGACTATTGTACCCAACTGTTTAATGATATTTAAGATACTTTTCATAACCTGTTTTAAAAAAAAACCCAGTCTAGTATATCATTTACGTGCAAGCTTCATAAGTTTGGTCAAATTTTCACTGATCTGTAGAGCGGGAGTCCAGAGGGTTTGGTTAGCTGGGAAGGTAACCAATTGCCTGGTACATCACAATGTTCACAATGCATTCCTGTATATGAAACCTGATGACTGGCAAACCGACTGTGGTGGATGTGGCTGGGAGAGCAATTTTAAAGTCACCTAATAGCTAACCTAGAGCAGCTTTCATGGTAACCACATCAAAGTAAGAACAATGTGTCAGGTATGGCCCCAAGAGCAACAAATGGCCATTGCCAGTAATTATTGGTGGTGGGGTACCCCTGCCAGTGATCTATAATTGACCCCTCACTGCTGACTTAGGTCAGCTCATGAGGTAACCACTTGAAACCTACTGGAAAATGTTGGTTAGGACTTCAGATACAAGGGATGGGCATTGCCAGTAATTTTTATTGGTGGGGTACCCCTGCTAGTAGACCCCCAATATGCCCATCCCCTCATTGACCTAGGTGAGCTCATGATTTGACCAGTTGAAACCTACAGGAAAATGATAGGTATCACTTCATATGTAAGGATGGGCATTTCCAGTATTTTATATTGGTGGGCCACCACTGCCAGAGTCCGCCAATCCCTTACATATAGAATCCTGTCAATAATTTTCCAGTAGTTTTCAACTGGTTAAATCATGAGCTGACCTAGATCAATGAGGGGGGGGGGCTTTTTGGGGGTCTACTGGCAGGGGTACCCCACTAATATAAATTACTGGAAATGCCCATCCCTTAGATATATATAGAGTCCTGCCAATAACTTTACAGTAGTTTTCAACTGGTTACCTCATGAGCTAATCTAGGTCAATGGGGGATGGGCATTTTGGGGATCTACTGACAGGGTTACCCCACCAATGTAAATGACTGGAAATGCCCATACCTTACATATGAAGTGATACCTATCATTTTCCAGTAATTTTTCAACTGGTTATCTCATGAGCTGACCTAAGTCAGTGAGGGAATGGGCATTTTGGGGGTCTACTGGCAGGGGTACCCCCCCCCCCCCAATATAAATTACTGGAAATTCCCATCCCTTACATATGAAGTGATACCATTTTCCAGTAGTTTTCAAGTGGTTACCTCATGAGCTGACCTAGGTCAGCCTTGAGGGGTCAATTATAGATCACTGGCTGGGGTACCCCACCACCAATAATTACTGGCAATGGCCATTTGTTGCTCTTGGGGCCATACCTGACATATTGTACTTACTTTGATGTGTTACCATGAAAACTGATCTAGGTTAGCTATCAGGTGACTTTAAAATTGCTCTCCCAGCCACACCCACCACAGTCGGTTTGCCAGTCGTCTGGTTTCATATACAGGAATGCACTGTGAACATTGTGATGTACAAGGCAATTGGTTACCTTCCCAGCTAACCAAACCCTCTGGGATCCCGGTCTATTGGGATCATTATTAACATGATTAACATAATTATTAAGCTTTGAGAAATAACTTGGTGTTATGCTGTGCAAAGCTAATAATAATTTGGTAAAGCTGCTATTCCTGGCTTATAATTTGAGGGACCTAGATTTAAATGTATACCTCCCAATATGTTATAAAATTTTAATGTAAATGTATGTTTATGATAATGTGAGTTATCATGTGCTATATCTGTATCTGTGCTTACACGTATATCATATTTTCTGTTCACAGGTCAATAATGGTGCAGATTTTGGCTTCCTGAAGACAAGTGGGAGGCCATTTGTAGTTAAGAGAAACACTCTTTGTTCGTGAAGACTTAACTGGTGTCGATTTGGGGTACCACTTTAAAACGAAAGTCATGAGGAACCCTTGCCCAAGACTCAACTTTGCATTATTGTGCAGTGCTATACTTTTGCGATTCATGTTTGATCCATTAACTTGTCTTAACTTTGTTGGAAAAAAAATCAGATTTTCAGATTTTATTTACAGTGATTTCTTCTCTATCTGTCGAAAGTCAGCCTTTTGTAGAGATCAGAAGTTTTATCAGAAATAAATACTGCCAACGTACACATTATTTGTGTTTCTTCTGCTCTCTTTTCTTTCAGTGATACTAGTCAGTGAAACTAGTCGGGTTTAATTCTTTCAGTGAATCTAGTCAGTGCAACTAGTCAGTCGATACCGACTAAGAAAGGTTAGTCGGGAGAGGCACCATCCTGACTAATGTAAAACCTGCTATAAACTAGTCGGTGGCTCATATAAATTAGTCGGTAAAGACCGACTAATGTCACCAACTAATGTAACTGACTAATAAACATTTACAGACTAAAAAATTGTTGATCGACTAAGCTGACGGACTAAGATGACCGACTAAGAAATACAACTGACTAAGGAATAAATTAGTCGGTATAGCAACTGACTAAGGCTATGTTAGTCGGGAGAGGCACCAGATGGACTAACGTTTTGTTAGTCGGTGAACCAATTTAAGTTTTCAGTGTAGTTACAATGGAATGTTACATGGCTTTTATCAGAGCAAGGTAAAACGTAAAATTCAGCGAAAAAATACAGACCACAAAACAACTCAAAGGACTTGAAGATTACTCAGTAATGAATACATTGAAAGATGACAAACCTTTGATAAAGGAGAAAGCGCTGACCAAACAAGCAGTTAGCAGTAAAATATGTTTGCTATTCATAGTCTCGTGTGGCTGATGAGAAAACAAACTTTTCGAAAAGTGTCTGACAATTTCCTCTCAGGTAACAATACCGAACTACCGCAGGTTCTTGTCTACCTTATCTGAGATTAAAGGAAAATTCACTGTATAAGAGCAAACAATGTCATTGCGATTTTTTTCTTTTGCTGTGTTATTAAAATTAAATGGGATCAGTTTCTCTAAGTAGATCAAAACGTGATTAAGTCTTAAACAATTTGAATACCTCGTAAACTTAAACCTGATTCTTGCAAATTGTTAAGTAACTGCAAAACGAAGGATGTGGTGCTTTGTCATTCGATCTATTAGGATTTGATAATTATAAGTACAATGCAATGCATGTTTAAAGTCAACCGCACACTGTCCGACTGAATGATATGCGACTTACCTCAACTCGGCCGTTGAAACGTACTAAGATAATCAAGGAAAACCGAAAACAAACTGCTCAACATGTTGCGTTTACTCGACTGTTCGAAGGTGACTACCTTGGGATGTCAAAAATGTAACTTATTAAAGCACCGTCAATAACATATGGAACATCGGTCG
Organism: Apostichopus japonicus; assembly: GCF_037975245.1. Taxonomy (NCBI): domain Eukaryota; kingdom Metazoa; phylum Echinodermata; class Holothuroidea; order Aspidochirotida; family Stichopodidae; genus Apostichopus; species Apostichopus japonicus. Next base: position 20,292,113 of record NC_092569.1, read on the forward strand.
TCGTTAACAGACAACATCGCGGGAACAGCGCGGGAACAAATCAACTCAAATGGTAAGGAAACGTGCCAATTACTTACTTTGTCAATACCGGTCATCTTCAAATGTTGCAACTTATTATAGCAAACACGTCTTTCATCACCCGGAAATTATATGTTGTCTTCGTCGCTATATAATAAACTGAACGATGAAAAGGAAACTGTCATATAGAGTTCAACAACCTCTCGATTGTTTTGACAACTGTATTCAGTTAAGAAACACTTAAACGGTAATTCAAGATTTAATCTTCATCGACAGAGATGACAGTTCTGAAAAAAATACTTAAAATGAAAGTTGTTGTCAAGTACGGAACTGTTTAACGAAGAAAGAAAAGTATGATCATTAATTTAAAAGTACGTTGTTAAATTTGAATTGAAAGAGAAACACTGTCAACATTACCTGTAAATTGCAGGGATATCCCTGAAGACAAAGATGTTAGCGACATTAAATATCCAAAAAGGATAGTTCAAATCAGTTGTCCGTTCGATAAATTGGTCGTAAAAATTCCCTGATCATATAAACTGTAGTGGTTGTGTTCACTGTGTAGTCAGCAGAATAAATCGTTCGAAGCATTAACTGACAGATGCATAATAGTAGACCTTCTGTTGTAATAACACTACGTATCAATGCAATCCTACATACAAATCCCCTTATCATACAGGTGTAGATTTACCCTGAGAGTGATTAAGGATCAAATTATGTATACGTAGTATATTTAAAACGTTTGTCGAGTCACTTTTTGAGAGTCAGAAACTCTCTTGAGTTCATAAAACATATATAGTTGGCAGAGTATCAAGTTTGAACAAGATGATGTTCGAAGCATCTCATTGTTCGTCTTGTTAATGAGTTACTGTTAAGAATGCCTAAGCATGATAATGCGTTGATTAATGTATAACCATTGATCAAAGATTTCAAAAAAAGAACCATGTTTTAACATAACTTGGCAGCAAGCATTATTGGATTGATGTAATTGCCTACGTTGGAAGTACTACTATTGCGTCGACTGACGCTAAACTTGAAACGGCGAGAAATGTCACCTTCACAGACACAGCATAAATAGAAACACATTGTACAGTATTAAAAGCATAACAACGTTTCATAAAGGGATTTACTCACCGACGTTTTACTTAAAGTGACATTCAATGTACCACAAATTAACTATATTCTGTATGATCGTGGAAGGAAAGTCTTTAAAATAGTTTGAAGTATGATCTGATGAAGAATGTGTACAAACCACACGGTATGTTGTACAACGATATAATATAGTTTAATATGGCAAGATGGCAAAAAGTGGTTTGAACTGTAAAGAAGAAAAAGTACAGGCAAGTTCACCATGAGTCGAAAGGGTAAATGTTTCTTCTTTTTTATGTGCTAGGATAAAATGTACAATAAACGTTGACCTAGTATATTATATGGTTAATTCGTACAAAGACTTACATTTGTCACATTGGTACCTTTACTTACTTATATAACTTCCCGAGTTTTCTTGTAATTACAACATATCTGTTTAATTCCTACAAGTTAAACAAGAGGGTTATCCGTGGAGTTGCATATTTCAACGCCTTTAAACCGTTTAAGAGGAGTTTTTGACACAACATTGCCCTTTGCCTCGAATCACGTTACCTTTGACCTCGGTTCCCACGGCAACCACCTATTTTGATAGAACTAGACCATTTTCATTATACCCATGGCGGTTCTATGTCAACTCAATGTGTTCCCTTGGAGTTAAAACAAGAACGAATTTTCAAGAGAATACAATTTTTATAAATTCCTGTCTATGAACCATATGCCTAAGTTTGAGCTCAGAACCCGTATCTCATACATACTGCTTTTAACAGTCTAAGCACGTCAGCAGGAGAATAATATCTCTTTTTCGAACAATTAAAATCCCATTGTCCATTGAAGTCAGACCAGTATTGTACGTTGAAACGCGCTTTTTGTTTTTGGTTTTGAGCGTTTCACAACTTTTACCAGGTGCCTTGAAACATTCCTTATTTTATTTTTAGCCATAAGTTAAAGTTTTTAGATATTTGGGAGATTGTCTATAAATAACAGCCGGTGGTTAACTTTGAACATTTCCTTCGTCCTTTGAGGGAGCTGTAGAGTGGGAAATATCTTTTGACGATTTTTCTAAAAGAAGAGAGCCGAGGGTAACCACCAAGGTGTCTTGTTTTGGCTGCCTTCCTCAATTTGTGTCTTCCTATACACTATACTCTAAGATTTCTATATTTCCCCATTCTCAATAGAAACACACACTCTTTCAGTAAGGTTGTTACAAACGGTGTTTGAATTTCTTTCAGTACTTTTCTCAATGGAATAAACCGTTTGGTACGAAGTGTCTGGCCATAAGCAAGGGTACGCTTATTATGTAAAGGATCATATTAAAGGTACATGTTCTGGAAAAAAAGTGGCTTTAACATAAGGGCCATGCTCCTCTTGTACTTCTCCAGTGAGTTTATTTATTAATATTACCTAAGGGATATAATCAAATTCAAAAGACGTAATAAATTCAAGTTCCTCTGGGTAAACCTTGTTACGATCTTTCATAAGGTCATAAAAGGCTTCATGCCCACTGGGCAATCACCGATATAATGACAACATACTGTAGACTTAAGTTGGCAGAGCTCCATAATCTGTCTTCAACTGTAGTATTATTAAACTTGAAATGAGAAAATAGGTCGCAGTCAAATTGATTTGTTGCCCAGTATTGATTTCACATAATGTTTCATAATCTCTGTGCGTATCAAAAGAAATTAACTACCGCCACTATGACTATATAAGAACATACGTTGTCATCTTAGTGAAACTAAAATACACACATGAATGTATGCTTCGCGACAAACAGTCAAACGCAATCAGTGGCAAACTTAGTGCCAAGAGACGGTTTAGGAGTCTATTTATTAACTTCAATATGAGTCGATAAGGTGCTTGACTGTCATATGAATTCAAGCAGCATTGGAAAAGTTTAACAGTCTGTTGTTGCTTCCGTGCACTCTATCCCGTTGTTGTCCGACTAGAAATTCAGAGTAAGCATTTGCATAACAATGTTATGCAAACTTTACTCATTAGTTTCTCTTTAAAGTGCTTTGGTTGTTTACAAGTTGTCCAAAAACAGTTTGCATATTATGCCAGATATTGCATTACTACTTTCTTCTGTAATGAATATTGAGCCTGATATGGCCGATACATATTAACTTGACACATTATCAGCATCATTTCAGCAATATTTAATTCTGCATTTTTGTTATCTTGTAGTAGAAAAGTTTGTACGTTGAAAAGAAATGTTACAATGAAAGTCATGAGCTACCTCGTTCATATCTAAATCAAAGAGGGGGGAATATCTGCTAAGGCATATGTACTGATGAAAGCCTATTTAGGCTAAATATGTACAAGTTAGATTTTGTCTCTCTTATTGTGTTTTTAAAAGTTTGTTTTCGTTCTAGTATAGCCTTTGAAGAAGATCCTGCTAAGATCGAAACTTCAGACAGTCTAACGTTTACGTAGTGGGTATACATCCAACTGAACTGCCGGTCCATCTGTTTATCTTATAATTATTATTATTATTATTATTATTATTATTATTATTATTATTATTATTATTATTATTATTATTATTATTATTATTATTATTATTATTATTATTATTATTATTATGATTATGATTAATATTATGATTATTATTATTATTATTATTATTATTATTATGATTATTATTATTATTATTATTATTATTATTATTATTATTATTATTATTATTATTATTATTATTATTATTATTATTATTATTATTATTATTATTATTATTATTATTATTATTATTATTATTATTATTATTATTATTATTATTATTATTATTATTATTATTATTATTATTATTATTATTATTATTATTATTATTATTATTATTATTATTATTATTATTATTATTATTATTATTATTATTATTATTATTATTATTATTATTATTATTATTATTATTATTATTATTATTATTATTATTATTATTATTATTATTATTATTATTATTATTATTATTATTATTATTGGGGAACGAGGATGGCCTTTTAACTGTCAAGAACGTTCTGTAAGGGGCTCTCAATTTTAACGCTTATTCTCCACTTCTTCCGCATTGAGCAAGTGTTTGATTACCACCAACCCGGAATATCAACTATATTCTAACTTTTTCTTCGTGAATTTGTGCCGTTATGGTGAGAGGTAGGCCCAAAGGAAGCAAAAATAAGCCAAAGGTAACTTCAACTAGGCCTACAGTAAGCGACATGGCTAGTAAAAGGCCTACCATGCTAAGTCAACGCAGTAGACAACGTGGTTCGAGCTCTGAATCAGAGACGACGCCCAGCTGGAAAGAGGCATTTGAAACATTTAAGTTGTCATTACGTAACGATTTCGAAAAAAGCATTGGCATGTTGGAAAGCAACCTGGAAAAAGCTATTGAATCCTTATCTGAACGCGTGGAGGAGATAGAGAAAAGAGACGAGGATTATACAAATCGCTTCTTAGGAATTTCTAAAGCTCTCGAGAAGGCCAACGTCACCATCAATGAAAATGCCGAATGTATTAACAATCTTGAGCGGCATTCGAGGAGGAACAACTTCAGAGTCGTGGGAATCAAAAGAACTGAAAACGAGAATTGTTCGACTATTTTACGAGAAAAGGTCCTTTCAAAGTTTCCAAATGGCCACGAGATACGTATTGAGAGATGCCATCGGGATGGACGGGGTGTCGGAGATAAACCGCCTCATATATTAGCGAGATGTCTGTCCTTTCAGGATAAGATTATTATAATGAAGTCGTGGAGAACTCACCTGAAGGATCAACAATTTTTTATTGTAGACGATCTTACGAGGCTGGATCTAGAGGAGAAAAAAGCCCGATCGGCTAAGGTGAAGGAACTGTATTCAACTGGAACAAAACTACGATTCGTGGCGGGGAAGTGGCGGGATGCTCGGGGGAAACCGTACCCTTTTTAAATAAACAAACATCGTCGTGGAATCCACTAGTGAACTTTACAGATGTTCTGTAACTCATTAAACTAACATCTGGATCATATTTAATTGTATTTTTCTGACGAGTTTTCTAAATTGATCCCTTTACTTTATATGGAATGTTCGATTGTTAAGTCAAGGTTAGTCCTCATTCCTTTTTTCTCGAGTGCAAACAAAGCACTCTCTTTTGTGTTGTCTTGTTGTTGTTGTATTGTTGTTGTTTTTGTCTTTGATAGTTTGTCTGTGTGTTTTGCTTTAGTCTGTTTTGTGTTTGGTTTTTTCTTTAGTCCTTAAAATGCATGATATCATCTCTGTTTGTACCTTTAATGCTCGTGGTTTAAATGATTTAAAAAATAGGCGTAAGGTGTTTACTTGGCTACATAACCAAAAGTTCTCTATTTCTTGAATTCAAGAAACACATTGCATTGACGCTTCTACAAGTTTTTGGAGTAATGAATGGGGTGGAAAGGCTTTTTTTTGTTTTGGATCTGTAAGAAGCGCTGGGTGTGCTATACTGTTTAATCCTTCCCTTAGCCTAGCAGTTGTTAAGCATTTGTCAGATTGCAACGGCCGCTACATTGTTATTGATATTGTTATTAATGACACAGTTTATACTATTGTTAATGTTTATGCCCCCAATAGGGACGATCCGTCTTTTTTTAGCAACATATATAGGTGTCTAGCGTCCAATTTTACTTGCATAAACATTATATGGGGTGGTGATTTTAACTTAGTTCTGGACCTAGATCTCGACAAGGCAGGGGGCACAAAAAGAACAAATTTTAGAGCGAGAGAGATACTCTTTGAATGCATACAGGGACTTAATTTAGTTGATGTATTTAGGGAGAGGAACCCAAAGAAGTACCTTTTCACATGGTTTTCCAATATTATTGATGGCCTTAGTTGTAGGTTAGATTTTTTTTCTGGTGTCAACCAACTTGCTAGCTTTGTGTAACGACTGTTATACTTTATCGACCATTCAGTCTGATCATAATGCGTTAATTTTTAAGATGCGTGCTTCGACTTTTAAGAGAGGCGGGGGGTTTTGGAAATTAAACACTTCCCTATTGAAAGAAGCAGATTTCGTAGAAGGAATTCGTAAGTTAGTTTCTGGTGCCTTGGCAGAATGGGATTTAGATGCAACTAATCCACAACATTTTTGGGAATATTTAAAATTCCTCATTCGTTCCTGGTCCATGAAATATTCTAAAGAAAGGTCTCGTCTTGTGAGGGAGAGGGAAAAAACGTTACAAAAATGTATTGTTTCATTAGAAACTGAATACAATTTCAACCCCACTCCGTCCCTTAAACTACAAATTTCAAACGCTAAGCACAGCCTTGACGACATTTACGAGGGCAAAATTGATGGTATTATTATTCGCTCTAGAGCGAGATGGGTTGAACAAGGTGAACGGAATACACAATACTTTCTAAATTTAGAGAAGCGAAACAGTGAGCGCAAGTCAATTAAAATTCTAGTTGATGACAATGGGACTGAGTTTACCGATCTCCACGCAATTCTAAACGTTGAGCGAACTTTTTACGAAAATTTATATGCTACTTGTAATGATGCTTGCTTGGATAATACTTTTACTGAGTCGCTTCATATTACGGGTTTGAACGACGATTCAAGAAATAATTGTGAAGGTGCCTTAACTGAAGAGGAATGTTGGAATGCACTTAAGAGTATGGCTTCTGGTAAGGTACCTGGCAGCGATGGTCTGCCAGCTGAATTTTATAGATTTTTTTGGCCAGAAATTAAGTCTTTCGTTGTTATGTCGCTGAACTCGGGATATCTGATAAGTAAACTTTCTTCGGAGCAAGGCAGAGCTGTTATTACTTTACTTCCTAAAGATGGTAAAGACATTAAGAAAATTAGTAATTGGAGGCCAATCTCACTTTTAAATGTAGACTACAAAATTGCTGCTTCTTGTATTTCTGCAAGACTCAAAGAGGTCTTGCCGCATGTTATCCATCATGATCAAACCGGCTTCCTTAAAAACCGATATATAGGAGAAAATATTCGACTGATCCTAGATGTTATACAGTATGCACAGGATAAAAATGTGCCAGGTTACATTCTTTTCGTTGACTTTGAAAAAGCCTTCGACAGCGTTAATTGGAATTTTTTGTACCATACACTTCAACTTTTCAATTTTGGGGATAGCATTATTCGTTGGGTTAAGACCTTTTATGCAAATTGTACGGCTTGCGTTTTGAATAACGGGGTTTCATCTGGCTTTTTTCCTGTTAAAAGGGGGATGCGCCAAGGCTGCCCCTTAAGCCCATACCTTTTTGTGTTGTGTGCAGAAATTTTGGCTTTGAAATTACGAGCTGACCGTATGTATGTCGGTTTTCCAGTAGGCAATGTTAACATTAAAGTGTCTATGTATGCAGATGACACAACTATTTTCCTGGACAATATCGATCGTTCTTTACAGAGAGTTGTTGAGATACTAACAGAGTTTAAACAAGCTTCTGGTCTGAAGATCAACTTCGAAAGGTCTAACATTCTTCCTATCGGCGATAATAATGAGAATGGTAATGGTCAGAGTGCTTATAATATTCCCTTTACAGATGGTCCTATTAAGGTTCTTGGTATTACACTTACGAATAATAGAAGTGACCTCTTTCCCTTAAACTATTTGCCAAAACGTTCACGTTTGAAAAGTGTCCTAAATATGTGGTCTCCTCGTGATCTGACTCCCTATGGTAAAATTGTTATCATAAAGAGTTTTGCTCTGTCACAACTTGTTTTCCTCTTCTCTGTTCTGCCTAACCCTCCAGAATCATTTTTAAAGGAACTAAATAGTTTACTGTTTAACTTTATTTGGAGAGGAAAGGGCGACAAAATAAAGAGGAAAATTTTAATGCAGCCACAGGAAGAAGGCGGCTTGAATATGATTAACGTGCATGATTTCATGAAAAGTATGAAAATCACTTGGATTAAAAGATATACAGATCATAATTTTGGCCATTGGAAAGTCCTTTTCGACTATTTTTTGAAAAGCGTTGGTAAGGATTTTCTTTTTAGCTGTAATTTCAAGGGAAATGATATTTTTAACAAGGTTAAACACGAGTTTCTTCGCAACTGCTGTTGTGCTTGGAGCGATCTCACCTTTGAAACCCCGGTGGCGAATTACGGTGATCAGATTATCTGGAACAACAGTTTTATCAAGATTAATAATGAAGTAGTTTGGTACAGGAAGTGTTTTAATTCAAATGTGCTTTATGTCCGGGATTTTTATGACATGTCTGGCAGGCCTCTATCGTATACTGCTTTTATTGCTAAATTTAATTGTCCAAGCTTCCCCTTTACTAAGCTGAATGGGATTATACATTCTATCCCACGTACGTGGGTACCATCCAGATATTCATTGCAGCTGCCGAAGCAACCATGTAGTCAGCAGGTTATGTTAGCGCAACTATATGGTACTACTAAGATTTGTCAATATGCTTATAATAAATTTAACAGCCGTTGTATTGAGCAACCACGTGGTTGTTTAAAATGGGACAATGATTTTAAAGGCACCACTTTAAACTGGAGTGAAATTTTGGGTTCTTGTAGCAAGATTAGAGATACTAAATTAAGAAGCTTTCAGTACAAGTTTATCCATCGTATCATTACTACAAATAGTTTTCTTAGTAAAATTAACATTATTGACTACCCAAGTTGCAGTTTTTGTGGCGAGTCTACTGAAACTTTAGACCACCTTTACTGGCGCTGTAGCGCAGTTGGAGATATTTGGAACAAAATATATCTTGAAATCTTTAATTCAAAAGTTGAAGTTGAGTACGAACACGTGTGTTTTGGTTATGATTACGAGAACAAAATGAAATGGTATAGCCTGACAATGTTTTATGCCAAATATTATATTTACCTTTGCAGAATTAACAAAAGCGTTCCAAGTTATGATATTTTCAAGCATAAGCTTTCATTTTTCTTGAGTGTTGAAATGTATATACTTATCAATAACAAAAAGCACAAAGAAATTAAACTGCTAAGGGATTCTTTGCATTATTGATAAAGGAAATGTCCTTTTTGGTGTCATGAAGCGAACTTTTTCTTTCTTTTCAACTTAATATGTTGTGCAGAAGAGATGGATGCAAATAAAAATTTCAAAAAAAAAAAAAAATATTATTATTACTATTATTATTATTATTATTATTACCATCATTAATGATTATAATTGATATGTCGAACGTCTCATAGTTGGATCGTTTAATCGGTAATAGTGAGTGAAATGGTGGATGTAAAATGTAGACTTATGGCTAATGTTAACTGCATCGATGTATTTGAGTTCAGGTAGTTTGAGTTTTCTTTTAACATACATAGATATGTCTTTCCATCAAAGATACTAGAAGGAAATCTATTTAAAACATTGAGGAAGAAGAACTGATGTAATGTAAGCTTTGCCCGTTTTACAAAATGTACATACTGAGAGGAATTACTTTTTAACGAGCTAGAATAAAATACAGTACATTAAAAACATTACGCAAGCAGGATCAAGAGTCGCTTTGAACAAAGGTTTACGTCTTTCACATTAATACTAAAATTTTATATAAAATGATATTTCTAAAAAAAAAAATTGCATTTTGGTGGCATTTTAACTATTCCATATCAAGTTGACTTTAACCAAACATCGTAAACGTATCAGATTTAATGATAATCACCATGATGATTTTAAAAGCCTATTTAACTAAATCCTACTAGAAGCCATAGACGTATCACCGATACTCCGCCCCCTTTTTTTTCTTGAAGTAGATGGAGGTCTAGCCAGTCAATTAATCAACCATATTTCGAGTTAGTGACCAGATATTGAGATGCAGCTCCAATTGTAGACAGTAAGGAATCGTTTTCACTAACTCAATGAAAGTATTTGCATGGGTTGCCACAGTAATGATACCATGTAGGATAGAAGGCGTCCATCGTAAATGCATTACTCTATTAATGTGATGGTGCTATTTCTTTATTCGTAGCTTAGCAGCATATTTCCGATTTATAGGCTGGGTCTACAGAGCACAGGGGCACATACGCACATACGGTCAATTACGCAGATACGTCGGTAATACAGGGGAAGGTAAAATCGTTGTACCAAAGGAAAGTAGTCAGGGACATTAAATGTCATCAAAAAATGTGTTGCAAACTCGTAGACCTTACTAGAGCAGACATGGCTTTGTGTTTTCAATTTAACAATCTATACCGTTAATCTCTGCTCCTTCATGTGTTGCTTCAATTTGAACAAATTATAACTTTAACTTGTTATGGTCACAATCGTTCTTGTTATTCAACGCTGCTTTATCCATTGGCAGTTTGAGAAGGTGGCTGATTAAATTGCTTTTCATCCTGATTGTGTAAAGTCGTCATTTGTTACATACATAAATATTAACCTTATTGGCCAAAACATATATGATTAGTTTGATTTCTTATTATCATATTGCATATAAAATAAAATCATGTAAAGTAGGAGATGATAAAAACTGGAATGATAATTACCAAAACACCCACTTGGCAGCTTCTCTATATGGGCAAACAGGACGCCATTATGAGAATCAAAAATAGAAGATTAATGAAAAGGATATAAATCGTACGTTGCTAGGAGGAACCGGGATTTGTCAACACTGTGAATAAAGAAGATATGACATAAAAGAAACCTGTTTATATTATTAATTGCTTTTCCACAGACTGATGTGTACTTAATTTGATTTACTATATACTGAATATGGCATTATATTGGCAGGTTTATGATTTAAACCTACATTGTAAATATTCATTATTCTTCAACAGCCTGGTGCGTATTGAAGTTGATAAGCTATAAACTGCATATGGCTTTAGAGTACTAAGTGAGCGATTTGCATCTAAATTGTCTATAATAGTAAAAAGTTGCAATAAACAATGCAATATCACTGTCTGTCTATCTATCCGTTCTGTGACATAGGTATATTCCAAGAGTGTGTTTTGATGTGGGTGTGGATTTTATGGTGGCAGGAGGTTGGGAGAGAAGACCGTTACGGTTTGGATGGGGGGGGGGGCGGGGGGAGCTTCCTCAGAAGAACGCTATTTTTTGTATTCGATCTATCAAGAGCAACATGACTCTGATGACGTCAGCTAATGTTCATTACACTTCGTTTATTGATTAATAACATGATTGTACAACATCTGACTTTATTTGACCGTACTAAGAAACACTCGATACTAATAGCTAGTAAAGTAACTACTGTTCATGTTCCACAACCGTGCATCGGTAACTACTGCCCTGTGTTCGCAACACGGTAACATGTGTTACAGGTGGCACAGTAATTACTGCAAAGCTGTTACACGTCGCACTACGAGTCCGAAAGGTGGAAATGCGCAGCGACTGGGTAACGAAGACTACTCACTAGCCGTACAATACGGAGTGCGTGGTCGGCGCTGGCACAACACGTAGCCGACACACTGCGGTGGTTATTTTATACTGCACGCGAGATTCAGATGGTAGCCTAACTTTTCCTGAATCGTATTAGTAAATCCATTTGATTGAAACATTCTTCACGGACAGGTGAGTGTGTAAAAATCACAAATAGATACAGAACAGATACACAAAATGCAACCTAAGGTGGTGTAGGGGGGACCAGGATTTGCCTTATGGGTAGTTCCACGTCTAAATTAGGCATTTACATAGAATTATTACCAGCATTTACATTAACATGTGAACACATTGTTATTTTTTTCAATAAATCATCCTCGTTAAGTTATATGGAATTATATGTCCTGCACTGTTCACAACACGGAGAAATAATGTTTCTAAACGGAAGGTTCTAAACTATATCAAAAGAGATGTGAGAAAGCATTATTATTAGCAAGACTATTTTTTATCTGTGATAAATGTCGTGTACATATATCAAACAAAAACACTACCTCTTGCTTTAATAACACAAGCCTTTTGCCTTTGCAGTCATTATTAGTTAGCGATCCTTGCTGTAAATTCATCATTTACTCGTGTTGTATTGATTATGGATATGAATTACATGTCAATCATTTGATATATTATAAAATAGATATAGAACGACACAAGAAACAATTGACATCTCCAGCATTTCCATGTTACGTATCTATGTTACGTATTAATTGAAACTATTAGTTGATCCCCTTACTAAGTCCCATTAGCATATGAGCCGTATAAAATGCATATAAAATAAAGCCATGAAAAGTAGGAGATTATAAAAACCTGAATGAATATTACGAGAAAACAAAAAATCGACAGTTCCCAGTAAAGTTCAAACAAGACGCTATTATAAAAAGCAAAATAGAAGATTAATGAAAAGGAAATAAATCTAAGATTGCTAGGAGAAACCGGGATTTTAAAGACTGTTAATGAGGGAGAAATCAATTATGAAAGAAACCTGATATAGAACGACACAAGAAACAATTGACATCTCCAGCATAAGGGCAAATATAGCCTCATTATGAAAAAGAAAATAAAAAGAGAAAATTAATAAAGAGGATAACAATGTATATTGTGCCTTTTCTAGGATGAACAGTCCTTTTTCATTCACTATGTAAAGAGAAAAAGGAGAAAGAAACGAAAGCCGTCCATACTCATTAATATGAATTTAACAAGTCGGTTAATTAATATTTGTCCTGATTATACTATAAGGCATAGACGATATTAACTCCAGCTATATGCTTCGTGTGGCTTTAGATTGCGAAGTGTTTGAATTACGCCTACATTCAAAGTGACTTATTGTAGTAAGGTACATGTCTGTATCAACTCCTGTTTGTTTCTGTTCACGTGACAAAAACATAAAAATGCATGATCCTATATTTCCCGAGCATTACATGTCGAACACACATACTATTCATGACCGACTATTTAAGATGTGGTTAGTAAACTCCATAGAAATTGAACGGTAATTCATAGCATCGTACCATTCTGTTTACACAGAAACTTATACACCTGAGTAACTTTGACCATGATAATATTAACATGACGTGGTACAGTAATACTTCTATACGGATAATAACCTATGTTATCAGTAACATTGATTTAATGTATAATTGATATTATTACAAACAGTGGTTTTCGTGTAATGGAAGACCCGACTGAAAGGTATCTTTACCGTTTCGATTTCATTGATAAAATAGTTCGAGGTGAATCTTTGCAGCTGTAGATCATTTACCACCATCCTTCGTAACAATCTCATAAACAAAATGTTTGAAAATGAAACTCACCCCACTCAATCCGTCCGTCCGTCCGTCCGTCCGTCCGTCCGTCCGTCCGTCCGTCCGTCCGTCCGTCCGTCCGTCCGTCCGTCCGTCCGTCCGTCCGTCCGTCCGTCCGTCCGTCCGTCCGTCCGTCCGTCCGTCCGTCCGTCCGTCCGTCCGTCCGTCCAACCATCCATTCCGTCCGTCTATCTTATACCGGCTACTCCCATTTTCATAAGTGACAAAAAGGCTTTACAAAAAAAAAAAAAAATACAACCATGAGGGAATTGATGAATATCCATGAACCTTTTAATTGCTCGACAACATATGTCAATTTCTAAAAATCGATATAGCACATCAGAACAGGTGCCAACATTCGGAATTAGACTCTGCTGAAATCTTAGAAAAATTTACATATGAACTTTTGTCATAACTAATAACCAATTAAAACGCCCTTTTTGTATAATAAGAAAATAAGAAATCAAAGTCTCAGCTTTTTGACTGCATATGTGGAAAAGAAAACGAAACCGATTTTGGAACAAATTTAAATTTAGGAAATGAGTTAGAAACAGATTTAACTAACATTTCTTGGAGTTGATATCTACAGTTTATCAATACTGCGCAAAAATAATGTATGCTGAAAAGTATTATCGTCTACTTGAAAAAAATTAATGTACCCTTCCCTGCCTGTTGCGACCATCGTGTGTTGTAATAGGATGTTCTTTTTAATATGTTTTTATTTTCACTTCTTTATCAAAGTTTCACAAGCTTTGAGACACTGAAATAGATATGTGTTTTCCCAAAAAACTAGACCCATGTTGATATTAATAACCAAAAATGGGATCTTTATTTCATTCACCTACTGAAAAACTCAACAAATATCATAAATGACCATTGCCACATATTTATGTGGTTGCGCACCCCTGCATGGTGCCTATATTCGAACCTCTTCTCCCCCACCTCTTCTCAAATTTTGGTAGATTAGATCAACAAATACAAATGTCCATCCTAAAACCAAGTGCATACATGACTATAAACTGAATATTTGTGGGACCCTAGACTTATGTTACCATGTGATATTATACGGGCAACCCCCACCCCCCACCACCCACCAATACAACAGTTTTGGTGAAGACAATGGATCGAGCAAAGAATGTTTGGAATACTCATTCTGTTTCACTTCTTTCTTTTTATGCCAATAGTACAACACAGAGTGCAGCTGTAAGACTACGGATACAGCCAAGATACACAGTTAACCACGTTCTGTTCTAAACACTAGCAACTTTTACACGCGTATAGACCGCTTGAATTTGATACTATTAATTCAATATCCTGAGTAAATACACTCCAAGGATACACAATAGGCAATTTAAGTAGTGTAATACATGTGAAAGCAATATATGATTCCACATAAGTGTATACTGCATTAGTATACAACGTCAATGAACTTTGACCGTAACGATGGTGTTGGCGATGACAATGATAATGAGAATGAAACCAGTGCCAGGAAGTGATGAGCTGGATGTTAGGATGAGGACGATGAAGACAATAATGATAGACCAGTGAGGAAGCTGAAAACAACGAGGACGACTTCATAGATGACGATTGTGAGTATAGGGATTACGAGGATGAAGATGATGTTACAAGGATGGGGAACACGACAAAGAGGAGGACGGCGAAATTGATGAAATTGACAATGGTGACGATGATTATAAAGATAAGAATAAATGTTGTGACATGAATGAGGATGAGATGAGATGATAACGGTATATACGATGACGTTGAGAACGATGCGGTAAACGAAAGCGATAAAGTGGGTGACGATGTAGGTGCAAATGATAATGACGATTGCGATGAACATACGATGATGCATGTGGTCAAAAGTACAAAAAAATCAATGGATTGGTTAAAAGGGCACGTTAATAAGGAAAGTGTTATAAATTGATTCATTCTCGTCATCTTGGATTAACATTTGACTTGTTCAGTACAATTTCTGCAAACTACAGTCAAACAAACCACCATTGCTTCAAAACTGCGAATCTCATGTGAACTCGTTTCCATGCCAATACGCTATTTACTTTTTATTTAAAATGACGTGTCATTAGTTACGAAGATCCAAATGACAAAATAGACATTAATATCAGCTAAGCGATCTAATTGGCTGTTTAACAGCCGTACACGACCGTCATTAAACCATCATGCCACTTCAGATTGTTAAAATCCGTTCGGTACGTCGCAGTTCTTGATCTGGATTTTGAAGTTTCATATCATTTTACCGAGGTTTGAATCAGGAAACAGAAACATGAAGTCCACCGATATTTTGCTTTTGACCGTAGCTTATGTAGCCCTGATCAGAGGTAAACCTATTGTAATTTCTTTTTAATGTTACTTAATGTCCATTCATATGTAAAACAGTATAATGTGAAAGATGTTGACTAGTTCACGTCTTCGTTTAATGTTTATTTTGTAATAAAAATCCTCCCATTTAAAAAACAAATATATCTGCTTTTTAATACTAGCTTCTATTATCCGTATACATCGATACCTACCTTAGTGGACATTAGAAATGAAGCTCGAGTTTTATGAAGCTAATATCTTATTATGGCATTGCATATCGAACAGTACCAATAAATCTGCTCAAAGGATGGCTAAGAAAACGTATGATATCCCTAATATGTTTTATTACAAACTTCACACAAAATTGTGTCAGTAATTGTTAGATCGACTTATATATTGAGTATATTGTAAAGTTGTGTAATTCTGAGCCAAGGCAAGCCATATTTACAAATTACTGAATAGCCACTCGGTCTTAATTAGAAATCTGTACGGTTACAATTATTATAGTAATCAAATGTATATAGTTTTATTCCGTTTGATACAGAATTTCACGAACCTTTAGGTACAGAAGCCCTTAATTTCGAAATCTAAGCTACCTTTTAGACACATGATTTTATCATATGTTGACGCCTTTTATGGTACATGGACCAACCTTATATTATAGTAATGTGTTTTTTTTAGTAACCTTTTATCAGTTTATAGTAATGATTAATTCATTTAATATGTGATCGGTACCTAAATAGCACAAATATTAATTTTATTGATTGATTATCATTGCAAATAACAAAGTAAAGAACAAAGAATATTATGAAATTTTCCAATTTGGATATTTCACTGATAGGGAGGTATTTTATGCGACGAAGCGTTGGTGATCGATTATTTTTTTTGTTTTTTTTCAAATCAAGTAACTATTTGCTCGTTAACCTGAATCATTTGGTAGCAATTTAAGTTCTTCTGGTCAATGAAAGTCTAATTTGAAGCAATTTTTTTAGCTTAAAATTGATCGATGAAAAGTGAATAAAACACCCTTATGGGTTGACTGTGTATGTCTCATAGCACTGGTTTGATGTTCTATTTTTTGATCAAATTTTAGTTTGCACAAATATAAATATATTACGATAGCTGAGGTTGATATGTCAATAAACTTACATGGAATTTTCTGCATATTTAGATCAAAATCAAATCTTTAAAGCATATTCTATGCCGAAGAAAGGAATACATTTTCAAATTTTTCAAATGGTGTCGTCACATCAATTCAACTGGAAATGTTTTTACTTTCTTTGTAAAGTTCAACTCACTTCTTTCGCAGAGGCCAAACATATATAATGATAAATCATCAACAAGATTATAATAAGAAACTTAAGCTTTGAAGAACATCTAATGTAATTATATCCTAGACAACCTTTTTTGTGGTCTACTCAATAGAGAAAAAAACGAGATAATAACATAAGATAGTTAACATTCAACAGAACATAACATTCATTTAGAAACAAAATATTGAGATGAGATTTTCAATTAACAGTATAGAATATGTTTCTTTTCCATTTATACGTTTCTGTACCTTTCATCGGAAAAGCCCCTTAACAGTTTCACTCAGCTAAATGTTTCATAAAAGCGTCGGTGGCGAATTCAACTTGAAATGTAGTATGAATATGTCAATTTGATAATTAGCTAAGGAAAGTTTGTCCTTTTCTTGTTCTGATTTATATTTAAATTGAAATTACACAATGTATGGGACCCAAAATTTTGTGCTTGCATTTCGACTCTTGACTTGACTTGAATCCTTGCACTCACAAAAATATCTTAATTGTACTGAAACACATTTAATTGTCTAAATATTGTTTAGCTTAGTCCAAATAATATAAGTATAAAACAACTCCAAATACATTACTTTAAAAGATGAAAATAAAGGAGAAAAATAATTTTTTATAAAGTTTTGGATGATTCATCCCAGTCTTCTATGCTACAAATATGAAATAAAATGATTTTTTTTTTACAGTCATTCTAGATTAACATAAGTAGTAAAGCTTCATCGACCGATGAGGTAGCGAAAATTGGCATTAAAGTTGCAAATCCATAATTATATATTTTAAAGGTGAATATTTCGAAATAAAAATAATATTATATATATATATATATATATATATATATATATATATATATATATATATATATATATATATATAAAATATGTATATATATATATATATATATATATGTATATGTATGTATATATATATATATATATATATATAAATATATATATATATATATATATATATATATATATATATATATGTTGATACTAGTTGAGACTAGTGGAACACTAGTAGTTGTCAACTACTAGTGTTCCACTAGTCTCAACTAGTATCAACACATATTCCGCTCTGTCCACTGGACATAGAGCACTCTGCGCCAAGATAGACGCCAACCAACCAACTATATATATATATATATATATATATATATATATATATATATATATATATATATATATATATATATATATATATATATATATATAGTGTACTGTATTGTAACGCAATTTAAGATCGACACTGAAATCGAGGTAAAGAAATATTTTTTTAAGTATTCTTTCAAATTGCCTTTATTCACCTTGAACAGCTCATGACTCTGACGTTCGTGGACACTTTAAATGCACAAACAATGTCGTAGAGAAGGAAGACATGCAGGTACCTACTACAAATGAAGGTAAGATAAACGGTGTAAACCTTTCTTCCAGTTTACTGACAATTTCATTGTACAAACCGTTTTATAAAATTATACAAAATATTTCAGGCTTGATAATATAGAGAAAACTAATTTTAATGTTATATCAAAAGCACACGCGCCAGTCAGAATTGTTTTCCTTTTACTTAACTATCAATGAATTTTCAAAAAGAACATGCTTAATGGACTAAAATGACTTTTTTTTTCATTTTCATTCACTTGGTTACCTTAAAAAAATTATACCATAAAAATATCATTTTACACCAAAACTTTCCTTGACATAATAGTAAAAAATTACAACCACCTTACTAAGCAGAATATCTCCAAAAGGAACGAGATTTTTGCCAGCTGTCTTATCGTACAGCCAAGCATTTCTGTCGTCCAAGAGAGAAACGACGATTAGACTTACATCTTCATTAATACCATTGGCGACTCAGCATCTTCATCTCACATTCTAAGTAATTTGTAGGCATGCAATCAATTTCCGTCATTTTGTTTGGAATTTAATGTCGTTGACAAAACAAATATATAATGTGTTCTCAGTATATGAGCATGTATCCCAACAAAGCACCCCGGTATATAAAAGCAGTTTTTATTGTGACATCAGTCAGCGTTGGATTAATTTCTGAGATTTGCAAGTTCGTAGATATACGGCTCTGGTCCGTTGGGATGAACATTGACCCCAAATACCTCTCATTTGAATCCTTCCCTAGCATTGTGTAAAACTTCTTACTTTTGTTTCTTTTGCCTGTCATACTTTCATTGTGAACTTAAGTCATCATGTTTAACACGGGCTTAGGCTGAATGTAACAGTGTTTGCAAATGTAACAATGACTATAGCCATATGTCTAGGCTATCATGTGATTTTACATTCTAATTAGGGACTTCAGGCGATATTACCCCACCATAGAATATGTTTAGTGAAGACAGTGGATCAAAGAAGATCAAACAACGGATATTTGGAATACTAATTCCCTTGCACTCCTTTCTTACATGTACTTACACACATATTAGTTCCCAGTGGACCTGATACCACGCCATACACTGCGACCAAAGAGGAACAGGACGTATCTACTACCAAGGATGGTAGGCTTGTTGTTAATTTGTTTAGTTAAATAATTTACTCCCCACCCCCCCCCCCCACAATAAAAAACGAACAGAAAAATGTGCAATTTACTGTTAGTGAATGTACCTAAAGGAGAAGTAAGACTAAAGACCAATGGTAACATTATACATTTACTTTCATGGTTATTATAAGATAAAGATGCCCCCCCCCCCTCTTTGCTAATTAATAATTTCAATCGGTTTAGAAATATCAGTGTGTTACATATTGCCAGAACTATACATTGTAGTGAGGCACTTTGGGCAAGAGTAGCCCACCATAGAATATTTTTGGTGAAGACAGCAGATCAAATAGAGAACGTTTGGAATACTAATTCTGTTTCACTCATATCTACTATGATATTACTCATATTCTAGTTACCAGTGAACCTTGGTCAAGTAATAAGGGTACCTCGCTTCCGGTTGACACCACATCATACACCACGATCCGTACAAACTGCCTTACAAGTAATGGCAGTGTTATTGAGGTAAGAATTAGTAATAGCTATGTCTCGATAATGTTTCGATGTAGTTCAAATATTTAATTATCATAGCATTGTTATTCTTTAGTTTCATTTAGCCAAGTTTCATTTTAAGAATGAGTTTCAGTCCACTGTTGCGTTTTACATGTGAGTAATGCAAATTCGAAAAATGGATAAAGAAATGATGGGAGCCAGATGGAATCATTCAATATTTGTTCATTAACCTTCATTTTCAAGTTATATAATAACCTAATCGATAAGCCTGATTGTACAGTTGTTTACAATATACGGCGGATTTTAGTTTCAAGTTGGTTTTAGAATTGACGTGACATATTTTTGGTAACAACGGAGTTATAATTATATCTGCATAGAAAAATGTACCGTTGCACTCGCTGTTCTTGTAAGAAGACAGTGAAAACACGCAAAACAAGGACAAAGGCTATATCAACTAGACTATGAAACAAATATCAGTGAAGTGATTTGCGAGCTTATTTGGACCGTTATGTGTCTTCTCAGTTACAGTAAAGTGAAACTGCATCTTGACTTAGCGCTTTAGTGTGAAGTTAGTCTTTTTCTGAACAAGCAATATCATCTTCACGCACCCGCTCAATTTAGCCAAGTTGATTTTACGCTGTTAGAACCATTTGAATTCATAATAAGTTATTGTGCATTTGGAATACAGACAATTTTGTATCGTACATAATTTAATCTAAGATGATATTTTAAACCTAACTTGGAATCTTTGGAAAGGTTTAACAAGATTGTACAATTTCTTGTACGAGTTTGGTAGACTAAAATAAGAGTAAATCAACAAAGTAGCCTAAGTTTTAAGTATTCTTTCTCTTTTGGGAGTGTTGATTTTGGTAATGCCATATTATGATTTTTGTCTTCATGTTTTGTCTTCAATTTGAAAAAAAAGTTTTTAACTAACCATTTCTCTCTGCTAGACAAGCCAGAAGATAGTATATTGATAGTATATTGCATACAGTGGACCACAGATCCCTAATTATATGTTTGGTCTTTCAAATGTTTTCGTCCTAATTTTCCTGTCGGTTTTCTTTTATTCATCATTTTACTTGTGAACTTCTTTTGACTTGATTTCTCTTTTGATTCAGAATGGTTCACTTCTCGTGAATGCAGACTGTACAAGGATTTCAACCTGTGATAATGGAGTAATGAACTACAATGATCTCTACCAGTGTAGCTCTGATGCGGTTTGTGAAGTCCGTAACGATGTACGCAAATGTTACTGCATGAGTGGTTACCATGGTAATGGAGTGAATTGTACAAAGCACATGGCCGACTGTAAGGATTGGTACGATGCTGGAAACACTACCAATGGTATTTATACCATCGAACCAACTAACTGGAGTGGAGCATCATTTTATGTTTCCTGTAATATGACTGACGGAGGAGGATGGACGGTAACTATAGTATGACATCCTATAGGATAGACGATATATTGTATATGTATAAAAATGACTGACGGAGGAGGATGGACGGTAAGTCTAGTATGACATCCTATAGTATAGACGATATCTTGTATATGTATAAAAATGACTGACGGAGGAGGATGGACGGTAAGTCTAGTATGACATCCTATAGTATAGACGATATATTGTATATGTATAAAAATGACTGACGGAGGAGGATGGACGGTAAGTGTAGTGTGACATCCTATAGTACAAACGATATATGGTTGTATAATATGACTGATGGAGGAGAATGTACGGTAAGTCTAATATAACTGCCTTTAGTATAGACGGTATATTTGATTTTCACTGGAGAGGGGAGGTGTGACACAACTACCCCATCGGCAACCCTATTCCACCCCAACACAACCATACCCAGACACCATCCCCACCCCATATCTGCGCACTGTCTACAGTTTTACAGTGTAAACATGTTTCTCTTTGGGTTATACTTTTTTACGTTGTTCATTGAAGTTGTAAAAATGCAAACTCATTTCTGTTGCTCTTTTTAATGCATTGCATAATTTACACAAACACTTTCCTTTACATCCTTTGATCACATAACCTGTGGCGTTTTAGGTTGATGATTAATGTGCTATAAACGATCAGAATATGATATCCACATGTTTAAGGTTGCGGGTATTGTTAACTTTATTAAGTCATAGCTCACCTAGGAACCACATCTATTTTGACATTTTGATATATACAGCAATGTGCCAGATGCAGTTTTCACCTCTTGGAGTTTCACCTATTACCTTGAGCGCAAGGATGAACTTCTTTTCTCTTCCGGACTGAGAATGTGGGAGAAGTTACTGACATCTGACATCATAGTTTAGACAACCACATGCATGTAATTTAGTTGCTCGCTACGATATTTGAGAATAAATAACATCTCGTTTTAATAACACTGGTAACACAGTGTAAGTATGATATTTTCTCTCCCCATCGATTAGGTATTCCAACGTCGCGTTAATGGTTCTGTTGATTTCAATCGGACCTGGATCAGCTACAAAGAAGGCTTTGGTGATGTCGGTCATGAGTTTTGGTTGGGTAACGATAAACTTTATCACCTCACCAATCAAGGCAATTATCAACTCCGGGTTGATTTCGTGACCAGAGATGGTAATCCACTCTATGCTAAATTTGACCGGTTCCGTATCAACAATGAAAGTGACAACTATCGACTGTCTGGATTGGGAAAATACAGCGGAAATGCAGGTTTGAAAACAGTTATATGCTATTTTGCGATTAAACCTCATCAGATAAACAATGCTACAACGTGTTAAACCTAATTCGGTTTTATCGGCCATTTTAATGATGCATTCTTGGTGATAATCAAAGAGCACTAAACATTAATAGATCTTTATCTGAATTTAAAATCACTCTGGTAGGACGAATCCAAGTCAATGTAAAGTTGTATACTGAGCCTATGATAACAATTCAATGTACCGCCACACCTGTACAGTCCACGGACGCTTTGCGACACACCCGACGTAATGTTAATATTAAGAAGAAGAAATAAGGAGACCATATGTTTCGGTTGACGTAAAACGTTAAGATCGTAGGATAATATAGACAGATGGAGAAGTATAATCATGATAATAATAATAATAATTCGTGAACGGAATTTCTCAATATACTGGTAATATTTGGATGTCGAATATGTTTCGACTAAGTCTAGCAGTTTATTTCTTTATATGTAAACTGCAGGTTGTCATAACATGGTAATACACGTACTAATAATATGAATGAAATATTTCACACAAGTTTTTATCAAAGATACTGTTTTTTTTTTTTACATTGATTTCGCTTACTTAAATTTATGAGTAACTCCTTACCCGTTGAAAGTTTGCCCGTCATTACTACCTTGATGTTTAAAATTTAACATTTTAATTGATGGCATTACATAAAAATAATCTTTCCGTATGTGAGACAGTAATCTTAAAAAGTATACAAACCACACGTTTAAAAGTTTGTCGGCATATCAAAAAATTAAAACAATGTAAAATAACAATATCTTTCGGACCATATTCAAGTTTACTGTTATTAACTCAAATGCAGGTGTAGCGGGAAGGAATTCAATTGGGGAGTGGGAAGGGGGGGGGGGGGGGTGGGAGTGCAAAACTTTCCAGGGACAGAGAGGCATGTGACATTGGGAAAATCACGTCCGTGAGAAAGACCCTATGTCAATGTTATTTGTTGTTTTTTTCAACGGCACATTACTTTCATTAAAATTGTCTTTAAGTTGTCAAAATAGAGTATTTTCACAAAATTGGGACGGGGTGAGAGATTCATCCCAAGTCGTGCGCCCGGATCCTCTTCCCTGTGATTTTGTTTTTATCTTTTATCTTCAGACATTATAAAATGATAATAGAGATTGGATAGTTGATAATTCGATAAATCATGATGTTTTGAGATAATTTCCCAACTATGATGCATACTACTCTATCACGACGTTGATTGTTTGTTTTATTTTCAACTCAATATAAATTACTTTAAATCAATGCTTACGTTTTATTTTTAATCTTCAGGTGGTACTGGTGGTTTCAGGAGTCGCTTGAATTATTCTTTCAGTACCTCGGACAAGAACAATGGAGGATGTTCGGATGGCTATCATTGTGGCTGGTGGTTCCGGGAATGTAGTATACGTTGCCTCAATGGTGACTATCATGCAGCACGGAAAGTAAAGTCAGGTATATCCTGGTATGGATATCCTGGTTCCTATGATAATATCAAGTATACTGAGATAAAGATAAGGCCTGTCTAGTGCGTTATAGATGTTTAGAATAATTCTCAGCTTTGAATAATCTAGAGATAACTTTAACATCATACACAGAGAATGATGATAAACTGGTCACCATCGGCAGTGAAACAAGTCATTAATGTTGAAAATAAAGAAACAAGACACATTAAAAATAGTTAATTGTTAAATATCCGTGTTTAGACCTCCTGCTATCATTTTTATAATGATGTATATTTAATGTTTGTTACACAGAGTGAACCTGTAAGTATATGTGGTAAATAGCTACTTTATTTCCCTCTATTTTACTTCAATGCGTAATATTTAGATTGACATTACGATTAAAGTTAGTGTCTGGAATTTAGCAACTTCTGTTTGTTTCTTTGGTTGTTTTGTATCAAAACAAATTATGTTATAATGACTGGTAACCTTTCATAACTCACAGATCACTAGTGGATTGACTGATGTTTGTTAATTGTAGCCTGTAGGTTCTTAATGATAAAAACAGATTTACGTTAGAGCTGATAATTATAACCTCAGCTGACAGACCTACTTAGAAACAGAAATCATTTTATTCCAGTTGCTAAATACATTAAATACATACATAAATTAAATACATCGGTTATTGCAAAGTGATAAGTAAAATAATGCCTTTGTTTTAAATTGTAACTGACATACTTTCTCACCAAGATTTCATCATCTACTCTGGCTGTATTGAAACAAACTATAAATAAATTGAAAGCAGGAAAAGTTATCGTTGTTAACAATCTACATTAATGATTATAACACAGTCTATGTACTATCATTCTTTATAAATCTTCTTTGTCGATCCAGAAATTATCGCAAATTTATTCGAAAAATATCCGCGAAGAAGAATACAACGGAAAGGAACATCAAGAAGGGGAGCTTGATATTAGTATATATTACGAATTGTTGTGCGACGAAATTAGTAATAGTCTCAAAATTGAAGGCAAAATCGGATAATGCCGGACGAAGAATTGGCTAAGATTTTATTTATTCGCTATTGTTCTTCAATAATGGTAAAGACGAAGCAAAACCAGATCAATTATTTATTTGTAGTTAATATCCATCCTATTTCCCCTTCCCTTATCATCGTGTTCAATAGTCATTGAGTATCATTTCACTTTAATCTATTACAAATGGTTACAGAAAGAAACAATTTAAGATCATTTCATAAATATATTTATAAATGTAATTTGGAGATTCGATGAATATATGTAGTCACTCAAAAGTCAGCTTATTTCTTGTTATTGCCCGCTCTTCGTCGTTCTTTGGGGGGTTGGGCACACAATTAGGATTTGGGGCACTTATCTCGTTAGGGCTGGCTTATAAAGGTTAGGAACAACTTCTCTATTAGGAAGTTGATTTAGATCAATAGGGAACAAAATTTGGAATTGATAAATTTAAAAAAATGCAAATTATATGCAAATTATGATATGCAATTTAGAACGCACATTTGTTTTAAATGGAAAACACCAAACTACCCAATAAAATCACTAATGACTTCAAAATTGACTTCAAAATATATGATAAAGGTTTTTCTGGGGTTGTTCTTTCAGATGATACCAACTTTTCTGAAATCTGTTGAGGATTGACAGAGTTATGACTGATTTCATTTTAGTATACATGTTGTTTTCTTTGTTTACTTTCTACAATTACAGCCTAACGTTGGCATAACGTTAGGCCTAGCCTAGCCTTTGTTGTAAACAACGCTATTGACTTAAAATTTCTGGATCCTCGAGAAGGACCGAATCTTGATAAACTGGTTCGACCAGAACGTCCTGGTCCTCATCATCAATGGTATCGGTATCGGACCAATCTTCCCACATCTCTAGGACCTATTTGGCCGAAAATTTGGGGGAGCTGAGTGCATATTTGCAAGCGTACTAGACTGGTTCCATTTCTCATAAAGAAACTTGTCGAAGGCATTTTTGAGTACAAGCAATTGAAATGGTTCTTCTTAGGTGAAATTTTATGCTGATTACAGAAAGTCTGGTCCCCAAGCTAAATTTTGAAAAGAAGCATGCCTAATTTGCATAAATTCAAAATGGCCGACATTTTGATGAATTTTGTGCATAACACAAGATTTAAAGGACGTAAAGACTTTGTTCTTGCGTCAATACCCTTGTTTGTAAGGTCAAAGAATGCAATTATAATAATAGTTGTATCATTGGGTCATAAGTTGACCCTTAATTTGCATAAATTCAGAATAGCCACCGTTTTGATGCATAACTGAAGATTTAAAACCCTTTGAATCCTAATGTCGGATGATCCAACAAAACAAGCGATCAATTTCAACAACATTCTAGCTCCGTAACCCAGTACCCCCCCCCCCCCCAAAAAAAAAGCCTGAAAACGGTAGAGCTTTTTAATCTGTAGCCAGTTAAGCATAGGCCAATTCTAGAAGATTTTACAGCAGATTTTCCAAGGAATGGGTATATGGCCAGTCTGGGGTATTTTACTACATTGCGCAATCACAGAATGACCGCACGGTGGATTCGTAATTAGTTTTCCAGTGAAAACAGCTCAAATACACGTACAAACAGTCAGAAAAAGACTGAAAAGGTCAGTATGAATGCAAGGAATAATACTAGGGTAATTATCTCAAGCTATTAAGCCAATTTCTTGGTGTTTCGGGATGAATGTCTGGTAGGTAGGCCTAAATCCTAGTTTAGTTTAGCCTAGCCTAGTGTGTGAAGTTAATAGGCCAATGAAGTTAATAAGCCTGGTCTAGGCCTAGCTTTATGTAGGCTTAGTCAGTTATTGTGTGAGGTTAATAGGCCAATGCTTTGATCGTGATTCACGACTGTTCAAACGTGATTTACGACTATTTTGAAGAATATCATGGCTCAAACGTAATATTTCTGGAATCCTGACTAAATGCCCGTTCCATTGATATAGGTTGCCATCAGTGACAAAAATATCTAGTTTTAGAGTAAAAAAATAGTTTCATTAAATGCACTAAATAACTTTCGGACCACAGGGTGTCACAATATTTGATTGTTTCATCACTTTTCAGATTACAAGACTTTAAAACGTGTTGAGTTGAGAATGGATCCGGTAATTTGCTTGAAGAGACCATCTTCTGTAGACACCACGCTATGCATACTTTGCCAAGAAAGAGGCGGTACACTTAGCAAACCCGGTACACAAGGAATGAACACTTTAACCAAAGCAACTGCAACTAGAAGAAAATCAAAGAATGATAACTTCCGGGAAGTAACTGACCGCCTTACAGGACTTTTGAACTCTGAACCAATACCAGCTTTAACATGGCACATGAAATGTTACCGTCCATATACAGACAGTACCAAACTGAAGAGATTGGAACCAATATGTAGCTCAAGCAAATCTGCAGATGATGAAGCCTCCAGCAGCACCCCTTCGCAAACCTGGTCCTCAAAACGATGAAGTAGTGTAGCTCCAATTAACTGGAAACTTTGCATGTTTTGTCAGAAGTTTACTCAACAGAGACTTAGATCTATTATGTCGCTTGAATTAAGTGAGAGCATATTAACAGATGTTAAGTTTCATCAAACAATGGGCATTCACCTTTCTGGTATAAATGATCTAATAGCTGCAGAAGGGCAATATCATCTGGAATGCTCGGGATATTTCCGACGATCCGTAGCAAAAACTCGTTCTTCCGCTGGAACTGATTTCTCTGATGTGCCAATGGAGTGGCTCTGTACAGAACTAAGATATGCAGCAGAGAAAGGCCACGTTCTTTGCCTAGATGATGTGTGGAATCGGTACATGACAATCGCAGAGGAGTCAAATATACCGATACCGAAGTCATTTATTAGTCGCCGAGCTAATTTCACTACCAAATTGCGGTCGAAAGTTGAGGATGTCATAACCTTTGTAGTTTCAGAGGGACCTCGTTCAGAAACACGAACCGTTTTACTCCCAATAAAGTATACTGGTTCTGTAATGTATATCTGCCAATCAACCGCAGAAGCCAAGGATGACGATCTGCTAACGATACCACCGTATGTGCCTGAAGACGACACTTTTATATCTTTGGTGCATGTAGCTCTGAAGATTCGTGGTGATTTGATGGCAAAAGAAGGCCACAAAGGTTTGTCAGTCAGTGAAGAAGATTCTCTGGAATGTATCCCAGATAGCCTCTATCTGTTTTTGAATCTTGTATTCAATGGTACCACTCAGCTTGAAAATGAAAACATAGGCGAAGGAGAGAGAGAGAATACAATGAAGCAAAGCATATTAAGTACAGCTCAAGATATTGTGTATGTTGCAAGTGGAGGCAAAAAGTGGACACCAAAACACATTGGTCTAGCCAGTACACTTCATCAGGCAACACGGTCCAAAGTTCTGGTAGATTTATTTCACAAGGCTGGTCACACACTAAGCTATAAGCAAGTTCTGCAATTAGATACAGCATTGGCAGAAAGTACCCTGAAGTCGATGGATCCACAAACTGGAGCTGTTATGCCTCCAAACATTATGCAAGACAGATTTATGCACTTCACAGCCGATAATATCGACATTCTCGACGAGACTCTACATGGAAAAAACACTTTCCATGCCACCCAGATGGCAGTATGGCAGCGAGGGCCATCAAATGATGTTCGCCTTAACGACATTACACGATCAAGCACAAGTAGCCAGACGTTAAAAGTGCCAGATGCAATGGATACCTTGATCCCCGTTAGTAAACCTGTTCAAAAGACAGAGCCAGTGTTACCGGAATGCTGCGAACAAGACATCGTTCTAGAACAGTCAGAGTGTGCGACAAAGTGTGCCAGAGAAGCATTTGCTACCGACCTGACATTCAACATTTTGCGGCAAAGAGGGACAGTTACTTCCAGCTGGACAGTTTTCAACGAAAAAATTTCCTCTCAGTCTCAACCAATGACTTCAGTCGGCTATATGCCTATAATCCAGGCTCCAGCTCATGAATATGACACTCTCAATACAGTTGTTCGTAGGTGCTTCCAAGTCTCCGCACATGCAGGGCAGGAGTTTACAGTTCTTACTGTTGACCAAGCCTTATACTGCAAGCTAATGGAGCTCAAATGGGCCCACCCAGAAGAGTATAAGAACCTCATACCACGACTAGGAGGGCTTCATATATCAATGAACTTTCTCAACGTCATTGGAACACATATGGAGGGCTCAGGATTAGCAGAGGTATGGATAGAGGCAGGTATATTTGGACAAAATACTGCCCAACAGGCAATGAATGGTAAGAGCTACAACAAGGCCACGAGGGCCCATAAACTGACAGTTCAGTCTTTGTGGCGTTTGCTAGGGCCAAGTATTCTACACCATATTGACGCTACTGACAAGCAAATGTATGGTGACATTTCACAGGCTGATACACAAGACCTGATAGGAATTCTCAACAGTAAGTCATTCGGAAGAATAATGGAAAATTTTGAAGAAAAGAGACGAGAGGAGAATGTCAACTTTGACTTCTGGTGGAAATACATAAAAATGGTTGAGACTCTCCTTATGTTCACACGTGCCCAGCGTGATGGTGTATGGGATCTGCACCTGTTTGCCTTCCGTGAGATGTTGCCCTACTTTCTTAGGTATGACCACTATAATTATGGGCGTTGGGGTCCCGTGTATCTTGCAGAGATGTCGCAGTTGCCAGCAGATGTATTAACTGAGTTTCAGCAGGGAAACTTTGTTGTGAAGGGATCAAATCGCCGATTCAATCAAGTTGATCCTGATCAAGCGCAGGAATGGTTGAACGGAACAGGAAAGCGTGGTGGTGGAATAGTTGGAATTACCAAGACAAGTTCTGCACTCACTCGCTGGGCTCTTTCTTACAATCTGCGTTCACATATTGCATTGGAAACCAGAAGGATGTATCACATGAGTCACACGGACCGGCATTGTCGAAATGAAGAAATGCCTAGCCGCCAGGAGAAAGACAACACTGATGAGCAGTCCCTCGTGTCTGTATTTCAACGATTCAAGGTTTTTGATCCTACTGTCCAGCCAACTGCTCTTCAAAGCATTGTGACGAAAGATCTGGCTGATGAACAAATTCAAGACTCGTTGTTAAATGCTCAGATCTATGGCAAGCGGCAGCTGCAGGAATTTGTCAAAGACAGACTTGTGATAGATCTAAATAAGTCCTCACCCAATAAATCACTTTATGACCCTATCACTAAAAACAATGCACCGACTTTTGAAACCCTGTACGAGGTCAAGATATCGGGTAGTGACAAGGATAAAGCAAAGATCCTGAAGACCAACAGGAACATCTTGCAACGTCTCATCATTGCATATGCAGGAGGGCGCGAAGTGGATCTTGATACTGTTCTGAAGCATGAACTGATGCCTGTACCACTCGCCCTTGCCAATGTTAATGGTACGCTTAGGACAGGGAACAAAGCAATCCTAGCCGACGTAATAACAGCGGAAGTCGAATGCCCTGCAAATATTGATTTCAACAAAAGTACTGCTTGCTTGGTGATAGATGGGCAGGTCAGAGTAATTGCTGTCGGCAAGCCAACTAATGCTAAGACGTTTGGAGACCTAGCAGATGAGTTTACAAAGTCTATATATCAATCGGGTTCTAACTATGGTAGAATAGATGTGGTATTTGATAGATATCGTGAAGAGTCAATCAAATCTATGACACGACAAAGGCGCTCTAAAACCATAAGACCAATACGACGCGTAATTGAAGGTAGAGATGTCCCCCTCCCAAGCTCATGGTCCAATTTCATATCCTCACCAGACAACAAGTCAGATCTTGCGAGGTTTCTTTCCGAGCAACTCTTAGAAAATGCTCCACCCGACAAGGAGGTAGTTGTAGCTGGTGGATTTGAGAATGAACAGGAGGTAAAATCTTCTCACACAGCAACTAACATCATTCCTCTCAGAGCGTCTCACGAAGAAGCAGATACTAGACTTGTCCTGCACGCAGTCAACATCCCTTTTGACACAGTTGTGGTTTCAGCACAAGACACCGATGTCCTTCTGCTCTTGGTTGCACATTTTCACCGTGTCCAGTGCAACCACTTATGGATGATAGCTGGAACAAAGAAGAAAAGGAAGTACATTCCTGTTGATGCCGTTCGTCAAAAATTGACGACTGGTTCTGAAAATGCCTTACTTCCATTCCACGCACTAACAGGGTGCGACACAACTTCTTACTTCTTTGGTCACACAAAGAAAACAGCATGGAGAGTGTTTGCTACCCATTTTGAACTACTGAGTAGTCTTGGTGAAGGCTTGTTAAATACAGATAAGATATGATCCACAGAAAAGTTTGTATCCCTCATGTATGGTGTTGACACAGCTTCGGTAGATACTGCACGTCGAATCATGTTTGAGAAGGCCAAAAAACATGAGTCTTTGCCTCCGACCAGTAATTCGCTACATCATCATATCCAGCGTGTACACTTTCAAACTATGGTATGGAAAGAAGCTCACTGCCCAACACCTGATCTACCAGATCCAGCTGATATGGGTTGGAAGCGAGGAGATACAGGATTGCGACCCATTCTGATGACTCTGGATCCCATTCCCGACGTCTGTGTGGAACTGATTTCTTGCGGATGTACAACAGCATGTAATACCATGCAGTGCAAGTGCAGAAAGGCACGTATTCCTTGCATTGGCCAATGTGGCTGTAGAAAACGTGGACCCGAATGCTTCAACGTAAGAGACATTTAATTGGTAGTTATTCAGAGACATAAATTTCATCCGTAAGTAAATGATCAATGAATTCTTTATGTTCCAATGTAATGTAAAAAGTATAAATTATCATTTTTAAACTCTAGAAACCGTTTTTGGCAAAGAGCGACATTAAAGGAATTGTCTGGTGGAAGATTTTGATACATTGTCCTTGTACTTATTATTTTTCTCTTTCTAACCATGTAAAAATTGTCCCCATTTGATATTTTCTTCTTGTAGAAATCTGGTTTTCAAATTCACCAGTTTCTCACCAAAAGTACCGTTTGTTCGAACGCTTCAATATGGTGTTTGACGTAGTGCTTGCAGATAGGCAAAACAGGCGACTTGAAGTTAGCACTCCCAATTCCGCAGCAAATTAACTGACGTGTAAGCACATTGAATTGCCTCATATATATAACGTACATACTCGCGAACGTATACCCATATACTACGATGCTCAGTTGGTGTACTTGTATAGCGTTACACATAGTACACTCACACTCAAACCACAGTTCATTAACTGTTCTTCGAACTCGCTGAAATAAAATTCACGGATCAAATTAACAGTAAAAGGAAACTTATAAAGTATTCGTTAAACCGAAAGATGAAACTTGGCGGGATCGATGTCATCGCAAAACTGTCCGATTGTAAACGTTAGATAGAGTAGCCTATACACGCGAACATTCTTCGCGCTGGTGCTGGATACCGCGATGTATAAACAACGAAGAGCCTGCTGTTAAAACTTATCTTGTGTTACACAATGACCACGAAACCACCGATCTACTAAATATATTGCGGCTTAAGGAGTTTTTTAAATCATATCTAATTTATAAGAAATTTCACCGGAAATTATTGAAGAAATTGATCGAATCGTTGTCAGAGCAGAATATAGCGCTGAATAGCTTAGGCTTCGCAGAACTGTCCGATTGTCAACGTTTGAGTACAGCCTACATGCGAACATTTTTCGCGTTGGAGCTGGATAGCGCGATGTATAGCCTGAACAACTCAGAGTCTGCTGTTAAAATTTACCTTGTGTTACACAAAGACCACGGAACCACCGCTCAAGTACATGGTGGCTTAAGGAGTTTTTGAAAACATATCTAATTTTTAAGAAATTTCACCGGAAATTAAGGAAGAAATTTATCTGTACACACCCGCTGTTTTTGTTGTGATTACCGTATAGGTACTGTGCGGAGGGTGGGTTATGACGCAATCTGCTATGGCAGAGCTGACGTCACGTATTGTACTGTTCAAATCATATTTGAAATGTCTATCCATAACGGTTAAAAAATCGTTTCTCTGTCAAACGCAACATTAGCGTTCTCATACTTTGACAACATGTTTGGAAAATTATTTACTATTTTTTAAGGTAACTTCTTTGGGCCACCAGACAATCCTTTTAATCTAAACCCGAGAAATACAGATTAGATAACTTTTAGAATGGCGTATTGTTGAACTTGTGCAAGATAGGTGTGAGCATATTACCCAATGATATAATTACGGTTATGAATGAATTTCTTGACACTGAAAACATAGGTATAGACACAACAATGAAGTCTCTACGGGTCTTGAATCTTGAGTTATGCATCAAAGCATCAAATTGGCGGCCATTTTGCATTGATGCAAATTAAGTGTAAACATTTATCATCCAATCATACAACTAATGTTATAAACGTAATCTTTGACACTGAAAACATAGGTATAGACACAAGAACGAAGTCTCTACGAGTCTTGAATCTTGAGTTATAAACCAAAATCATAAAGTTGTCGGCCATTTTGAATTTATGCAAATTAGACACATTTTTCCTCAAAATTCAGCTTGGGACCAGGCTTTTTGAAATCAGCATAAAATTTTCATAGAGAAACAATATTTCAATTGCTTGTGCTCAAAAATGCCTTCGTCATCATTTTAGGGGGATCTTTATGAGAAATGGAACCAGTCTATACGTAAAGTACACTGATCTGTACACTAACAGATCAGTGGCACAGTATGATGCAACAGCGGCGGTTGCGATCAATTTTCAAAGGAATGTGAGGGCGCTATGTCATAACTATCAATGAGAAATGTTGCAGTGGCCTAAATATCTAAAAAAAGAAGAAAAATCACGTACCTAGGATGAAGCGTTCGGGAACGATAATATTTTCAAAAATGAACGGATTTGGACGATTTTGGTGTCAAATTACAGGAAATTTTGAGGACATTTGCATTTTTCTCAGAACCCTCTATAGATATATTGCTGAAATGCTCAGAATATGTTCAAAACATGTTAGGGTTTATTCCAAATATAATGGGGGGGGGGGTTTGTTCAACTCTTATTTTCTGTCACGATTTTGTTGATGCGAACATTGATTTTTAGCCAAATTACGTCATTTTCAGATTGACCTTTGACCTTTGAGCCCCACCCACCAAAAAAAAATCACAGTTACCCCCCTTTTTATTTATTTTATACACAAACGTATGGTCTTAGCTACATTTCAATACCTAAATGAATGTTGTAGGATGTAAGATGGCTGAGTACTATTTTTTTTTTTAAATTCAATGATTATTTGGGTCCATATCAACCCAGTTTGCAATTGAGGGTTTTTAATCAATTCCAGATTAACCAACCCCTATCGTGCAACAGATATATTAAATGGATTATCCATCGGTAATATGCCAATTTACTTAATTCCCGACTCCCAAATCTGATAATTTACATAATCCGTCCTCGATATATCACTTTAGAAACCTTTTGTAGTTTCCATGGTTATAGATGCTGTCATGATTCACCCCCCCCCCTTCTGTCCTCCCCCAGGAATCAGAATCGGAATCAGTTTCCCTATATCGGAACCAGCTTCAACGGTCCCACGGTCACACTTCCTCCTTTATCAGTTTATAAAATCCTGGATCCGTCTCAGACGACAATAGGTTCTTTCACTGACTTATGAAGGTTGAGTCATTCTCGAGAAAAAAATGTTTGATATTCTGTCTGTATATGTATGAGGGGGGGGGTGGAGGGGTGGTTCGAACGTTAGGCTGCGTTATCTAACTGATTTAGTATCATTGCCAGGCTACTAAAATGAATATGAACATCACAAATGACACTCGGGTAAATATATTTGACATGATAATACATATGGGAGTTGCTCTCATTCTCGAAATGAACGAAACATACGGAATGAAACGTTATGAGACGGTATGAAACGGAATTAAACGGTATGAAACGGTATAAAACGGAATGAAGAAGGGAATGAACGGGATGAACGTGATGAACGGGATTGGTGGGATGAGCGGGATGAGCGGATTGAGCGGGATGAGCGGGATGAACGGGATGAGCGGGATTAGCGGGATGAGCGGGATGAACGGGATATAAAATATATTTAAAAGTTTACTTACTTTGTCAGTGAACGATCAATATCCTTTTAATGAGTAGGTCAAAAATTGTTTCTGGTCAACAATAATGAAATTATAAAAACTGTTTACACCCGCTATTTAAACTAAGTACAGTATCATATAATTTTTTTTATGATTTTATGTATGAAGCCTTTATGAATACAATATTTAATGTAATTGTTTCTTTTATCTTGTTTGTTTCTTTGTTATACTTTCTTTCATTGGATGTCAAAAAAAAAGGAACTGCACTAAAAGAAAGAATGTGAAAACCGAGAATACTCTCCGATAACGTTCACTTGGTTTAGTAGTGTAAATGTAATACGTAGATTGGAGTCACTCTAAATCTTCTAACTTATATCTATCACTTTCACATCAAACACCAATTAATATTTGTTTGACCTTAATAATTATTCGTGCAATTTACAGTGTGCAGCATTGCAAGTTACAATACCAACGAAAACAAAGCACAGGATAGTATATGTAACTCGTACGTACTTTCATAGATGCGTAGTATTTTAATTTGCTTGCTAAGATCGTAAATATGAATACCAGAATACCGAGCTATTTGAATAAAATGCAATAAAACCAGGATTATTCGAACTTTGAACTGTTAGGCAACGAATCCGAAATACTCGTAACTCTGCAGAAGAGCGTGACGTGAGTTGAACTATGTTATACGGTAAACGTTGTAGTGTGATAGTGATGTATTGATATAGTGATCAATTTCCGCACCGTCACTAATAAACAACAGCTCATTATATGTTGGATGTTATTACAGGAAGCGTCAGCCCCGAACGATTGTAGTCAACAATCTAACACTGGGAGCGTATAGTCTGATGGTTTGTACAAGGACTCGTCTATAGATTTCCGTATACATTGGATGGTTCAGTATAGAATTGAATGATCTTAGCACTAACCACACGCTATTGTTTAGGTACCATCACCATACATAAAGCATGTTGTATACTTACTGTATTAATTGACGCTCTTTTCATTGTTTTTGATTTAATTTGTTGATTTCATTAGTAACATCAATGTCATATACAGTACGCCATATTCTTAAATCTATGCACAGTTGACTTCAAAGACTAACGAGAAAACAGCAATATCTGCCAGTGTATATTTGTTTGTGTATCGTCACTTTATCGTGAATAACGAAGTACGCGAAAATTGTTTTATAATGATCCAATGGATTGCGTAGTTTATAGGCAGCTGATTTAAGTTCCCTTGAAAACAAACTGAGGAGAGAGTCTGAGTTTGGTTGATTAAAACTTTAGTCACGATAAACTAGTATTGACTGTCTTGGTATAGCTTTGATCAATGCTACTGTCATTCTATGGAAGAAGGAACAAAGGTATACTAAAGATATTCCAGAAAATCTGAGCTATTTACCTACCAACGATTACACAAGGTCAGCGTGAAGGAAGAAAAGTTGAGGGATGACCATCGAAAGACGACCACGTAAGTATGCATTCAAAATGATGCATCTCGCGTCAGTATGGACAGCGGTAGATGTGGACACAGGCGTATACATGCCCCACCACTCCCCGTTTAATAATGCTTCAAAGGTGCCTCAAATAAGCTCATGCTTAGCATTGGATTGAACATGTACCTACAGTACAGATATGCGTCACTTTTTAGATGAACGGCGAGGTAATTATGACGTCAGCGATAAGTTTGTTTTTCATTTGCAAGCGAAGATGTTCACAAGTTGTCATTGCGCAGTCGTCAACAAATCAAGAGTATCACAGCACTTCCAGAAGATCGACGAAAGGTTGAACGTGACCGAGATCGCTTGATTAAACTCGTTCAAGGCGCTCTTCAAGACAAACAGAACATGACGTCATGTGTATCCAACATCGACGGATCCAAAAGTAATCTCAAACTGTAGCAAAAGCTGAAAGCTAGGACAAATCGGTTTGTCTACAAACCTGAGATAATTTCCATATTCAAATTTTAGTAACTGATTGATATACCAATATGGTTTTATCTATTTTGTGACTGTAACAGTTGAACAGAAAGTATTTTCATTTCTAGTTACATCAGCTGATATGATTATGAATCAGCAAAGTGACTTTGTGGGTGTTTTTTTTTTTTTTTTGCTGTAGGTTCTATTCAATGGCATTACAATGTAAGACTCTTGTTTCTCGATCACTGAAAAATCTTTATTCAGCTCCATACATACAGGGTGGATATATACATACTGAAGGAAATTCGTCAGGGACATTAAATGTCACCATGTGTTGCAAACTCGTAGACCTTACTAGAGCAGACATGTCTCTGTTTTCCAATTTGACAATCAATACCGTTAATCTCTGCTCCTTCATGTGGTGCTTCAATTTGAACAAATTATAACCTTAACTTGGAATGGTCACAATCGTTCTTGTTCCACAACGCTGCTTTATTAATTAACAGTTTGAGAAGGTGGCTGATTAAATTGCTTTCATCCTGATTGTGTATATTCGCCATTTGTAAAATATATAAATATTAACCTTATTGGCCAAAACATATATGATTAGTTTGCTTTATTATTATTATTGATTCCTTGTTTGCATGTGAACCGTACATAATGCATATAAAATAAAGTCATGTAAAGTAGGAGATGATAAAAACTGGAATGATCATTACAAAAACACCCACTTGGCAGCTCCTCTATATGGGCAAACAGGACGCCATTATGAGAATAAAAAATAGGAGATTAATGAAAAGAATATAAATCGTACGTTGCTAGGAGAAACCGAAATTTGTCAACACTGTGAATAAAGAAGATATGTCATAAAAGAAACTTGTTCATAAGATTAACTACTCTTTAGCAGACTGGTGTAATTGATTTACTATATACTGAATATGGCATTATATTGGCAAGTTTATGATTTAAACCTACATTGTAAATATTCATTATTCTTCAACAGCCTGGTGCGTATTCAAGTTGATAAACTATAAACTGTATATGGCTTTAGTGTACTAAATGAGCGATTGGCATCTAAGTTGTCTATAATAGTAACAAGTTGCAATAACCAATGCAATATCACTGTCTGTCTATCTATCTGTTCTGTGGTACGATTGTACAACATCTGACTTTTTTTGACCGTACTAAGACACACTCGATACTAATAGCTAGTACAGTAAATACTGTTCATGTTCCACAACCGTGCGTCGGTAACTACTGCCCTGTGTTCGCAACACGGTAACATGTGTTACAGGTGGCACAGTTATTACTGCAAAGCTGTTACACGTCGCACTACGAGTCCGAAAGGTGGAAATGCGCAGCGACTGGGTAACGAAGACTACTCACTAGCCGTACAATACGGAGTTCGTGGTCGGCGCTGGCACAACACGTAGCCGACACACTGCGGTGGTTATTTTATACTGCATGCGAGATTCAGATGGTAGCCTAACTTTTCTTGAATCGTATTTGTAAATCCATTTGATTGAAACATTCTTCACGGACAGGTGAATGTGTGAAAATCTCAAATAGATACAGAACAGATACAAAAAATGCAACCTAAGGTGGTGGAGGGGGGACCAGGATTTGCCTTATGGGTAGTTCCACGTCTAAATTAGGCATTTACATAGAATTATTACCAGCATTTACATTAACATGTGAACAAATTGTTATTTTTTTCAATAAATCATCCTAGTTTAGTTATATGGAATAATATGTCCTGCACTGTTCAAAACACGGAGAAATAATGTTTCTAAACGGAAGTTTCTAAACTATATCAAAAGAGATGTGAGAAAGCATTAATATTAGCAAGACTATTTTTTATCTGTAATAAATGTCGTGTACATATATCAAACAAAAACACGACCTCGTGCTTTAATAACGCAAGCCTTTTGCCTTTGCAGTCATTATTAGTTAGCGATCCTTGCTGTAAATTCATCATTTACATGTGTTGTATTGATTATGGATATGAATTACATGTCAATCATTTCAGATATATTATAAAATAGATATAGAACGACACAAGAAACAATTGACATCTCCAGCATTTCCATGTTACGTATTAATTGAAACTATCAGTTGATCCCCTTAACAAGTCCCTTTAGCATATGAGCCGTATAAAATGCATATAAAATAAAGCCATGAAACGTAGGAGATGATAAAAACCTGAATGAATATTACGAGAAAACAAAAAATCGACAGTTCCCAGTAAAGTTCAAACAAGACGCTATTATAAAAAGCAAATTAGATTAATGAAAAGGAAATAAATCTAAGATTGCTAGGAGAAACCGGGATTTTAAAGACTGTTAATAAGGGAGAAATCAATTATGAAAGAAACCTGATATAGAACGACACAAGAAACAATTGACATCTCCAGCATAAGGCCAAATATAGCCTCATTATGAAAAACAAAATAAAAAGAGAAAATTAATAAAGAGGATAAAAATGTATATTGGGCCTTTTCTATGAGGAACAGTCCTTTTTCATTCACTATGTAAAGGGAAAAGGAGAAAGAAACGAAAGCCGTCCATACTCATTAATATGAATATAACAAGTCGGTTAATTAATATTTGTCCTGATTATACTGTAAGGCATAGACGATATTAACTCCATCTATATGCTTCGTGTGGCTTTAGATTGCGAAGTGTTTGAATTACGCCTACATTCAAAGTGACTTATTGCAGTAAGGTACATGTCTGTATCAACTCCTGTTTGTTTCTGTTCACGTGACAAAAACATAAAAATGCATAATCCTATATTTCCCGAGCATTACATGTCGAACACACATATACTATTCATGACCGACTATTTAAGATGTGGTAAGTAAACTCCATAGAAATTGAACGGTAATTCATAGCATCGTACCATTCTGTTTGCACAGAAACTTATACAACTGAGTAACTTTGACCATGATAGTATTACCATGACGTGGTACAGTAATACTTTTATACGGATAATAAACCTATGTTATCAGTAACATTGATTTAATGTGTAATTGATATTATTGCAAACAGTGGTTTTCGTGTAATGGAAGACCCGACTGAAAGGTATCTTTACCGTTTCGATTTCATTGATAAAATAGTTCGAGGTGAATCTTTGCAGCTGTAGATCATTTACCACCATCCTTCGTAACAATCTCATAAACAAAATGTTTGAAAATGAAACTCACCCCACTCAATCCGTCCGTCCGTCCGTCCACCTATCCATCCATTCCGTCCGTCTAACCATCCAATCCGTCCGTCTATCTTACACCGGCTACTCCCATTTTCATAAGTGACAAAAAGGCTTAAAATTACAACCATGAGGGAGTTGATGAATATCCCTGAACCTTTTAATAGCTCGACAACATATGTCAATTTCTAAAAATCGATATAGTACATCAGAACAGGTGCCAACATTCGGAATTAGACTCTGCTAAAATCTTAGAAAAATTTACATATGAACTTCTGTCATAACTAATAACCAATTAAAACGCCCTTTTGTATAATAAGAAAATAAGAAATCAAAGTCTCAGCTCTTTGACTGCATATGTGGAAAAGAAAACGAAACCGATTTTGGAACAAATTTAAATTTAGGAAATGAGTTAGAAACAGATTTAACTAACATTTCTTGGAGTTGATATCTACAGTTTATCAATACTGCGCAAAAATAATGTATGCTGAAAAGTATTATCGTCTACCTGAAAAGAAAATTAATGTACCCTTCCCTGCCTGTTGCGACCATCGTGTGTTGTAATAGGATGTTCTTTTTAATAAGTTTTTATTTTCACTTCTTTATCAAAGTTTCACAAGCTTTGAGACACTGAAATAGATATGTGTTTTCCCAAAAAACTAGACCCATGTTGATATTAATAACCAAAGATGAGATCTTTATTTCATTCACCTACTGAAAAACTCAACAAATATCATAAATGACCATTGCCACATATTTATGTGGTTGCGTACCCCTGCATGGTGCCTATATTCGAAGCTCTTCTCCTCCTCACCTCTTCTCAAATTTTGGTAGATTAGATCAACAAATACAAATGTCCATCCTAAAACCAAGTGCATACATGACTATAAACTGAATATTTGTGGGACTCTAGACTTATGCTACCATGTGATATTATACGGGCAACCCCCACCCCCTCCCCCCACCACCCACCCATACAACAGTTTTGGTGAAGACAATGGATCGAGCAAAGAATGTTTGGAATACTCATTCTGTTTCACTTCTTTCTTTTTATGCCAATAGTACAACACAGAGTGCAGCTGTAAGACTACGGATACAGCCAAGATACACAGTTAACCACGTTCTGTTCTAAACACTAGCAACTTTTACACGCGTATAGACCGCTTGAATTTGATACTATTAATTCAATATCCTGAGTAAATACACTCCAAGGATACACAATAGGCAATTTAAGTAGTGTAATACATGTGAAAGCAATATATGATTCCACATAAGTGTATACTGCATTAGTATACAACGTCAATGAACTTTGACCGTAACGATGGTGTTGGCGATGACAGTGATAATGAGAATGAAACCAGTGCCAGGAAGTGATGAGCTGGATGTTAGGATGAGGACGATAAAGACAATAATGATAGACCAGTGAGGAAGCTGAAAACAACGAGGACGACTTCACAGATGACGATTGTGAGTATAGGGATGACGAGGATGAAGATGATGTTACAAGGAAGGGGAACACGACAAAGAGGAGGACGGCGAAATTGATGAAATTGACAATGGTGACGATGATTATAAAGATAAGAATAAATATTGTGACATGAATGAGGATGAGATGAGATGATAACGGTATATACGATGACGTTGAGAACGATGAGGTAAACGAAAGCGATGAAGTGGGTGACGATGTAGGTGCAAATGACAATGACGATTGCGATGAACATACGATGATGCATGTGGTCAAAAGTACAAAAAAATCAATGGATTGGTTAAAATGGCACGTTAATAAGGAAAGTGTTATAAATTGATTCATTCTCATCATCTTGGATTAACATTTGACTTGTTCAGTACAATTTCTGCAAACTACCGTCAAACAAACCACCATTGCTTCAAAACTGCGAATCTCCTGTGAACTCGTTTCCATGCCAATACGCTATTTACTTTTTATTTAAAATGACGTGTCATTAGTTACGAAGATCCAAATGACAAAATATACATTAATATCAGCTAAGCGATCTAATTGGCTATTTAACAGCAGTACACGACCGTCATTAAACCATCATGCCACTTCTGATTGTTAAAATCCGTTCGGTACGTCGCAGTTCTTGATCTGGATTTTGAAGTTTCATATCATTTTACCGAGGTTTGAATCGGGAAACAGAAACATGAAGTCCACCGTTATTTTGCTTTTGACAGTAGCTTATGTAGCCCTGATCAGAGGTAAGCCTATTGTAATTTCTTCTTAATGTTACTTAATGTCCATTCATATGTAAAACAGTGTAATGTGAAAGATGTTGACTAGTTCACGTCTTCGTTTAATGTTTATTTTGTAATAAAAATCCTCCCATGTAAAAAACAAATATATCTGTTCTTTAATACTACCTTCTATTATCCGTATACATCGATACCTACCTTAGTTGACATTAGCAATGAAGCTAGAGTTTTATGAAGCTAATAGATTATTATGGCATTGCATATCGAACAGTACCAATAAATCTGCTCAAAGGATGGCTAAGAAAACGTATGATATCCCTAATATGTTTTATTACAAACTTCACACAAAATTGTGTCAGTAATTGTTAGATCGACTTATATATTGAGTATATTGTAAAGTTGTGTAATTCTGAGCCAAGGCAAGCCATATTTACAAATTACTGAATAGCCACTCGGTCTTAATTAGAAATCTGTGCGGTTACAATTATTATAGTAATCAAATGTATATAGTTTTATTCCGTTTGATACAGAATCTCACGAACCTTTAGGTACAGAAGCCCTTAATTTCGAAATCTAAGCTACCTTTTAGACCCATGATTTTATCATATGTTGACGCCTTTTATGGTACATGGACTAACTTTATATTATAGTTATGAGTATTTTATAGTAACCTTTTATCAGTTTAGAGTAGTTTTTAATTCATTTAATACGTGTTTGATACCTAAATAGCAAAACTATCAATGTTATGGATCGAATATCATTTCAAATAACAAAGGAAAGAACAAAGAATAATATGGAATTTTCCAATTGGCATGTTACACTGATAGAGAGGTAATTCTATGCGACGAAGCCTTGGTTGGTAATTGTTGTTTTTTTTTTCAAATCAATTAACTATTTGCTCGTTAAACTGAATCATTTGGTAGCAATTTAAGTTCTTCTGGTCAATGAAAGTCTCATTTTAAGTGATTTTTTTAGCTTAATATTGATCGATGAAAAGTGAAACTTAAAAAACAGCAGTATGGGTTGGCTGTGTTTGTCTCAAAGCACTGGTTTAATGTTCTATTTTGTAAACAAAGTTTATTTTGCACAAATTTAAATATATTCCGATGGCAGAGGTTGATTTGTCAATAAACGTACAGGGAATTTCCTGCATATTTAGATCAAAATCACATCCTTACAGCATTTTCTATGACGAAGAAAGGAAGACATTTTCAAATTTGATTGTATTTTGTGAATGTATCTAGCGAAAGATGAGTGAATGGTGTCGTCACATCAACTCAACTGGAAACTTATTTACTTTCTTTGTAAAGCTGAACTCACTTATTTCGCAGAGGCCAAACATATTTCTACAAAAATAAAGTTGTTTTTTCTTTAGCGTAAAATGAGCCGATGAAAAGTAAAAAAGAAAAACAAGCTTTATGGGTTGACTGTGTATGTCTCATAGCACTGGTTTGATTTTATATGTTGTAGTCAAATTTTATTTTGCATAAATATAATTATATTCCGATGACAGAGGTTGATATGTTAATAATCGTACATCGAGTTTTCTGCATATTTAGATCTAAATCACATCCTTAAAGCATATTCTATGCCGAAGAAAGGAACATTTGATTTGATTGTATTTTGTGAATGTATCTAGCAAATGATGCGTGAATGGTGTCGTCACACACACACACACACCCACACACACACACACACACATATATATATATATATATATATATATATATATATATATATGCAATCACAAAGATATCTTAATTGTACTGAAACACATTTATTTATCTAAATATTGTTTAACTTTGTCCAAAGGATTTAAGCATAAAACAACTCCAAATATAGTATATACTTTAAAAGATGAAAATATAGGAGAAAACTAAATTATTATAAAGTTTTAGATGATTCATCCCAAAACTGCAGGAAAGTACATGGAGAACTTTTGGATCATTAATCGTAGTTAATTTATGTATTCAATGCTGTAGAGAAATTTTAGACCCGCAGTTGCTGGAACGAAACAAGCGAATTTCGACCTTCAGCTGATGGCCTACTGCCACATGATGCGTGAATGGTGTCGTCACAGTTAACTATGCTGCAAATAGGAAAATAAAATGATTTTTTTTACAGTCATTCTAGATTAACATAAGTAGTAAA
The DNA here is from genome assembly GCF_037975245.1 of Apostichopus japonicus. Taxonomy (NCBI): domain Eukaryota; kingdom Metazoa; phylum Echinodermata; class Holothuroidea; order Aspidochirotida; family Stichopodidae; genus Apostichopus; species Apostichopus japonicus. Next base: position 20,336,733 of record NC_092569.1, read on the forward strand.
GCTTCATCGACCGACGAGGTAGCGAAAATTGACATTCAAGTGCAAATCCATAGTTATATATTTAAAAAGTGAATATTTCGAAAATAAAAAAATCGATATACATTCAATAACATTGGTATTGTACTGTATTGTTACTCCATGAATAATCGATACTGAAATCGAGGTAAAGTAATATTTTTAAGTACTCTTTCAAATTGCTTTTATCCACATTGAACAGCTCGTGACTCTGACGTTCGTGGATACTTTAAATGCACAAATAAAGTCGCAGAGAAGGAAGACATGCAGGTACATACTGCAAATGAAGGTAAGATGGACGGTGTGAACCTTTCTTCTAGTTTACGGACAATTTCATTGTAGAAACCGTTTCATAAAATTATACAAAATATTTCGGGCTTGATAATATAGAAAAAAATAATTTTAATATGTTACATCAAAAGCACACGCGTCAGTCAGAATTGTTTTACTTGTACTTAAACCATCAATGAATCATTAAAAAGAACATGCCTAATGGACTAAAATGACCTTCTTTTCCCTCTTCATTCACTAGGCAACCATCTCTTAACAAATTAAAAGGCCATTAAAATATCATTTTACACCAAAAATGCGATATCTACCTAATGAATGGAATGAATGTTATACGCCACTTACCTTGACATACTAGTAAAAAATTTACAAACACATTACTAAAGCAGATATATCTCCAAAAGGAACGATAATTTTACCAGCTGTCTTATCGTACAGACAAGCATTTCTGTCGTCTAAGACAGAAACGACCATTAGACTTACATCTTAATTAATACCATTGGCGACTCAGCATCTATATATCAATTTGTAGGCCAGCTATCAATTTCCGTCATTTTGTTTTGAAACTTAATATCGACGACAGAACAAATATATAATGTGTTCTCAGTATATGAACATGTATCCCAACAAAGCACCCAAGTATATATAAGCAGTTTTTATTGTAACATCAGATTATTCAGCGTTGGATTAGTTTCTGATGTTAAACGTCACCATGCTTGATTCAATCAAGAACCCTCTCACTCACAACAAAAAAATATCTTACCACCCCACCCCCACCACCACCCCACCACCTCCTCCGATTCGCCTAATTGGAAAAATTTCTAGAAAATCAGACATTAAGTAAAATATAGAAGCATTTGGAAATTATTCATAATTCTGTTTCACTCCTTTCTCCCATGATATTAAACGTATTCTAGTTACAAGTGCACTTGGTTCAGATAATGAGGTTACCTTGCCGTTGACACCACGTCATACACCACGCATAGAATATTTAATCAATTATGTTCATTGGAGAGTCGTATATATACGGCTCTGGTCCGTTGAGATGAACATTGCCCCAAATACCTTGCATTTGAATCCTTCCTTGGCATTGTAGAACACTTCTTACTTTTGTTTTGTTTTGCGTGTAATACTTTCATTGTGAAACTTAGTCATCATGTTTAACACGGGCCGCGAATTTTTTTTCCCAAACAGGTTTGCAATTGTGTGTAAATATAGTCGCTCATGATTGGTCGGAAAAGTTACGTCATAACAATGAAATCTTCACTTCGAGGTTATCAAAATGTCTGCATCCATTCGTTGCAACGAAGATATACCCGTTCAAAATTACCCGCAGTTTTTCGTAAATATATGTAGATGTGTTTTAAATTGGTTAAGACATATTGAGCCCACTAGTATTGTACGATCTACTTTGATCGAAGATTTCTGTGAAGGCATTAATCGATAACATCGCACAGTGAAAGTTTCGTACAGGGGTACATAACACATGCGCTGTAGGCCTATATGTATTAAAACTATGTATAGTAAAGGCTTCACAATTGACGCACCCCGTAATTGACGCACCTTCAATTATTACTAGCAACGATACAGCAGGCCACTTAAACTTTTTGCAGTCAAGCAGAGTTACACATTTCACGAGTTTGAATTCATTTCAGCTATTTAATGACCAAATTGTGGTACTTGTTAAGCTTTTAACACCCTTCCCCTAGTTTTGCACGTATTTTGGGCATTTGGAAATCTTACACCCTAAAAATAACCAACATTACCTCAGTATGATAACACTACTCTCTGGGACCTGACCTGTCTGAGCTTAGAGGCTCAGAGCATAGCAAACAACATCTAAAGTCAATGGATGTGTACTAAGGCCTACACTACAGTTAGCTTATCGACGAATGTGTCAATTTAGGGGTATGAAAGAACTTGACACGGCAAACAGTTTGTGATCAAATTCTGCTCAATTAAATAGTGCATAAGCACAGAATCTTAAATATTTTGAGATCATAACATTTCTGAGGAACTACTCATATGAAAAACACATACAGTTGAGTGATTTGGATTTTTCCTTGATAGTCATCGTTGAAAAAATCCTTAAGTGCGTCAATTATGAGCCTACCATGCTACACAGTGCAGTGACGGAAATATATCATACTGTACAATATACTGTTTTGCGTATATTCATTCAAGACTACTCGCGTCGTGAAGATGATTTTGGTGTAGGCCTACCCATTCCACGAAACGAATTCTGATTTCAATAGAACGGCTGACGAATCTTGGATGACGTAAACACGAACCCGATAGAATGTAGCGTATGTATCATAAGTAAGGTCAACATGTTGCCCAACCATTAAAAGTAAAGTTAGGGCGTTTGCAGGGAAACCGCGTAACAAGACTTCATTAAGTGTCAGTGTGTAACTCAGTGAATGCCTTCGAACTTCCAAGCGATGGTCATTATTGATGCTGACGTCACGAGCAATTGATTATCTGAAAATTCCGTAATTGCAAACCTGTTTGGGAAAAAAAATTCGCACACGGGCCTAGGCTGGATGTAACAATGTTGTAGGACCATAGCCATATGCCTAGGCTATCATGTGATTTTACACTGTAATTAAGGACTTCAAGCGATATTACCCTCACCCTATAATATGTTTGGTGAAGACAGTGGATCAAAGAAGATCAAACAACGAATATTTTGAATACTAATTCCGTTTCACTCCTTTCTTACATGTACTTACACATATTAGTTCCCAGTGGACCTAACACCACGCCATACGCTACGACAAAAGAGGAACAGGACGTATCTACCACCAAGGATGGTAGGCTTGTTTGTTAATTTTGTTTAGTTAAATTCAATTTATTCCCCACCTCCCCCCAGTAAAAAAAAAAAAAATGTGCAATTTACTGTTAGTTAATGAACCTAAAGGAGAAGTAAGCCTAAAGACCATTGATAACATTATACACTTACTTTCATGGTTATCATAAGATAAAGATGCAGCCCACCCCCCCCCCCCCTTGCCCCTGTTAATAATAATTTCAATCTGTTTAGAAAATATCCGTGTGTTTAATATCGTGAGAACTGTACACTGTTTGGAACTTAAGGCAAGAGCACCCGACCATAGAACATTTTTGGTGAATACAACAGATCAAATAGAGAACGTTTGGAATACTAAATCTGTTTCACTCATTTCTACCATGACATTACTCACATTCTAGTTACCAGTGAACCTGGTTCAAGTAATGAGGGTACCTCGCTTCCGGTTGACGCCACATCATACACCACGATCCGTACAAACTGCCTTACGAGTAATGGCAGTGTTATACAGGTAAGAATTAGTAATAGCTATGTTTCGATAATGTTTCGATGTAATTCAAATTTTTAAATGTTAATAGCTTTGCTATTCTTTACTTTCATTAGCCAAGTTTAAGTTTAAGAATTATTAGAATGCAACTTATTGAAAGTTTCAGTCCACTGTTGCGTTTTACATGTGAGTAATACAAATTCGAAAAATGGATAAAGAAATGATGGGAGCCAGATGGAAACATTAAATATTTGTTCATAAACCTTTATTTTTTAAGTTATATAATAACCTAATCGATAAGCCTGATTGTACAGTTGTTGACAATATACGGCGGATTTTAGTTTCAAGTTGTTTGTAGAATTGACGTGACATATTTTTGGTAACAACGGAATTATAAATATATCTGCATGGAAGAATGTACCGTTGTACTCGTTGTTCTTGGTAAAGAAGACCAAGGAATAACGCAAAACAAAGACAAAGGTTTTATCAACTGTACCATGAAACAAATATCAGTGAAGTGATTTGCGAGCTAATTTGGACGGTTATGTGTCTTCCCAGATACAGTAAAGTAAAACTGCATCTTGACTTAGCGTTTAGTGTGAAGTTAGTTTTTTTTTTTCTGAACAAGCTATATCATCTTCACGCACCCGCTCAATTTAGTCAAGTTGATTTTACGCTGTTAGAACCATTTGAATTCATAATAAGTTATTGTGCATTTGGAATACAGACAATTGTATCCTACATAATATAATCTAAGATGATATTTTAAACGTAACTTGGAATCTTTGGGGAGGTTTAACAAGATTGCACAATTTCTTGTACGAGTTTGGTAGAATAAAATAAAATAAAATGAATAAAGTAGCTACAATTATTAGTATTCTTTCTCTTAACTTTTTGGAGTGTTGATTTTGGTAATGCCATATTATGATAATTACAATGCAAAAGTTTGAGAGTGGAATTCTGTTCTCTTCATGCAAATAAAATATTATTTAAGTACAAGTTTATTTGATTGGTGTGTGTGTCTGTTTGCATTGTTTCGTCTGGTATTTGAAAAAAAAGTTTTAATTAACCATTTTTCTCTGCTGGTAAAAGCCATAAGATAGTATATTGATAGTATATTGCATACAGTGAACCACAGTTCCTTAATTATATGTTTTGTCTTTCAAATGTTTATGTCCTATATTTCCTGTCGGTTTCATTTAAATCACATTTTAACTTTTGAACTCTTATGACTTGATTTCTCTTTTGATTCAGAATGGTTCACTTCTCGTGAATGAAGACTGTACAAGGATTTCAACCTGTGATAATGGAGTAATGAACTACAATGATCTCTACCAGTGTAGCTCTGATGCGGTTTGTGAAGTCCGTAACGATGTACGCAAATGTTACTGCATGAGTGGTTACCATGGTAATGGAGTGAATTGTACAAAACACATGACCGACTGTAAGAATTGGTACGATGCTGGGAACACTACTAATGGTATTTATACCATCATACCAACTAACTGGAGTGGAGCATCATTTGATGTTTCCTGTAATATGACTGACGGAGGAGGATGGACGGTAAGTCTAGTATGACATCCTATAGTATAGACGATATATTGCATATGTATAATATGACTGACGGAGGAGTATGGACGGTAACTCTAGAATTACATCATATAGTATAGACGATATATTGTTTATGTATAATATGACGGACGGAGGGGGGTGGACGGTAAGTCTATAGTTTGACATCTTATTGTATAGACGATATATTGTATATGTATAATATGACTGACGGAGGAGGATGGACGGTAAGTCTATAGTTTGACATCTTATTGTATAGACGATTGTATATTTTAATATTACTGACGGAGGATGATGGACGGTAGGTCTAGCATGACATCCTATAGTTTACACGATATATTGTATATGTATAATATGACTGACATGGGAGGATGGACCGTAAATCTGTTATAACTGCCTTTAATATAGACGGTATATTTGATTTTCACTAGAGAGGGGAGGTGTGACACAAAACCCAAACAGCAAACCTAATCCACCTAAACAAACCGCACCCCAACACAACCGCACCCAGACACCACCACAACCCCGTATCTGAGCACTGTCTACAGTTTTACAGTGTAAACATGTTCCTCTTTGCGTTATACCTTTTCACATTACTCTTTAGGTTGTGAAAAGGCAAACTCATTTTCTGTTTCTCATTTTAATGCATTGCATAATTTACGCTAACACTTTCCTTTACATCCTTTGACCACATAACCTGTGGCGTATTACGTAAATAAGTAATGCGCTATAAAAAATCATACTATTATATCCTATTTACACATGTTTAAGGTTGTGGGCATTTTTGACCTTATTACGTCATAACTCTAGTCTATTTTGTCATTTTGATATATACAACAATAGGCCAATGAGAATGGGGGAGAAGTTGCTGACATATTTAGTTTAGACAACCACATGCATGTAATTTAGTTGCTCGCTTCAAAATTTGAGAATAAATAACATCTCTTTAAAAGAAACTGGTATAACAGTGTTAGTATAATATTTTATCTCCCCATCAATCAGATATTCCATCGTCGCGTTGATGGTTCTGTTGATTTCAATCGGACCTGGATCAGCTACAAAGAAGGCTTTGGTGATGTCGGTCATGAGTTTTGGTTGGGTAACGATAAACTGTATTACCTCACCAATCAAGGCAATTATCAACTCCGGGTTGATTTTGTGATCAGAGATGGTGATCCATTCTATGCTAAATTTGACCGGTTCCGTATCAACAATGAAAGTGACAACTATCGACTGTCTAGAATTGGAGAGTACAGCGGAAATGCAGGTTTGTGAACAGTTAGGCTATTGTGTGATTAAACTTTATAACAGACAATCAATGCTTAAACGTCGTAAAACAAATTTCTCTCTCTTCTCTGAAATTAATTCGATGTAATCATGATTTAAAATCCAATCGGTTTAATTATAGTTGTCGTTGCTATAATTAAAATGTCAACGTGAAACCCTTCTGATTAGAATGATAATTTCAGGGCGATGGCAACAAGCCCGCCCTAGAAACTCGAGGGGGACTAATATGATGATATGTTGTATTCAAACCTGTGATTGGTGGACAATAGAACACCTCTAAAATAATAAGTAGCACATCGCTCAAACGAGCAATTCCCAAGTAAAGCCAAACAATCGATCAAAAAAATCGATAACCAAATATTATGAAACACATATTTTCTTAACTTGTTTGAAATAATTGAGAGTGAAAAAGTTTAGTGAGCACGTTCCAGTGATAAATGTAATGGGACTTAAAGGAGGTTACATGGTACAATAAATATATTACAGACTGTAATATATACTGACACTATCCCTGATAATTTTCACGATGCATGCGCTACAGTAGTTTTGTTACCAATATGATTTTGTGGAAATATCCGTTTGAACTTACTTATGTATGTTTCTACAGACAATACACAGATATACGCTAGTGCTGAAGGGACAATAAGTCAACAATGTCACAATATCCGTTGTAGCAGGATACGTCTTAATTTAAAATCACTCTCGTTGGACGAATCCAGATCAATTTAAAGTTTTATGCTGAGCATATAAAAGCAATCCACGGAAGCTTTGAAAGCACATCCAATATTATATTAATATTAAGAAGAAGACAAGAGGAAACCATATGTTTCGGTTGACGTACGAGACACGTTAAGATCGTAGGATAATATGGACAGAAGGAGAAGTATATTCATTATAATATTAATAATAATTTGTGAATAGAATTTTTAAGTAAACTGGTAATATTTGGATGTCAAATATGTTTTGATTAAGTCTGGCAATGTATTTCTTTATACGTAAGCTGCATGTAATCATTCCATGGTAATACACGCTATAATAATAATAATTAAATATTTCACACAAGTTTTATCAAAGATAGTGATTTTTTTTTTACATTGATTTCGCTTACGTAAATTATGAGTAACTCCTTACCTGTATAAAGTTTGCATTTTATTACCACTTTTATGTTTATAATTTTATTTTGTTTTTATTGATGGCATTAAATAAAAATGATATTTCCGTATTTTAGACAGTAATCTTAAAAAGTATACAGACCAAGCGTTTAGCAGTTTGTCGGCATATTGAAAAATTAAAACAATGTAAAATAACAATGTCTTTTGGACCATATTCAAGTTTACTGTTAGTAACTCAAATTCAGGTGAAGCGGCAAGGAACTCAATTGGGGAGTGGGAAGGGGGGGGGGGTGGGAGTGGGTTTTCAAAACCTTTCAGGGATAGAGAGGCATGTGACATTGGGAAAACCACGTCCGTGAGAAAGACCCTATGTTAATTTTATTTGTTGTTTTTCAACGGCACATTACTTTCATTAAAATTGTCTTTAAGTTGTCAAAATAGAGTATTTTCACAAAATTGGGAGGAAGTGAGAAATTCATCCCCAGCACTGTGCCCGGATCTTCTTCACTTTTATTTTGTTTTTATCTTTTATCTTCAAGCATTATAATATGATAATAGAGATTGGATAGTTGATAATATGATATCTCGTGATGTTTTGAGATAATTTCCCAACTATGATGCATATTACTCTATCACGACGTTGATTGTTTATGGTTTTATTTTCAACTCAATATGCATTACCATAATTAAAATGCGTTCATGGTATTGTTTAATATTTAGGTGGTGCTGGAGGTTTAAAGAATCGCTTGAATTATTCCTTCAGTACCTCGGACAAGAACAATGGAGGATGTTCGGATGACTACCATTGTGGCTGGTGGTTCCGGGATTGTAATTTACGTTGCCTCAATGGTGACTATCATGCAGCGCGGAATGTAAGGTCAGGTGTATCCTGGTATAGAGAGTCTGGTTCCTATGATAATATCAAGTATACTGAGATGAAGATAAGGCCTGTCTAGTGCGTTGTAGATGTTTAGAATAATTCTCAGCTTTGAATAATCTAGAGATAACTTAAACATTATACACAGAGAATGATGATAAACTGATCACCATCGGCAGTGAAACAAGTCATTGATGTTGAAAATAAAGAAACTGCTATCATTCTTATCATGATGCATATTAAATGTTGTTACACAGAGTGAACTTGTAAGTATTTTGGTAAATAGCTACTATATTTCCCTTTATATTACTCTAATATGTAATCTATAGACATTACGATTCAAGTAAGTGTCTGGAAGTTAGCAGCTTCCTTATTTTTCTTGTTGTCGTGTTTTTGTCTTTCTTTGATTTTTTTTTCATTATGTTATAATAACTGGTTACCTTCCATACCTCACAGATCACTAGTTTATTGACTCATGTGTATAAATTGTAGCCTACGGGTTCTTAATGATAACAACAGATTTACGTTAGAGCTGATAATTATAACCTCAGCTGGAATTTAGCAACTTCTGCTTTTTTTTTTATAAAAACAAATTATGTTATAATAACTGGTTACCTTTCATACCTCACAGATCACTACTGGATTGACTGATGTGTGTTAATTGTAGCCTGTGGGTTCTTAATGATAACAACAGATTAACGTTAGAGCTGATAATTATCACCTCAGCTGACAGACCTACTTAGAAATATAAATCATTCAAGTACAGATGCTTATTGGGCAAAGTAAATTAGAATAATTGTTAAATTGGACAGGGTTGTCAGTTGGTATATTAAATAATACATCGGTTATTACTAATTGATTGGTAAAATACTGCCTTTGTTTTAAATTGTAACTGACATACTTTCTCACCAGGATTTAAACATCTACTCTGGCTGTATTGTAACAAGCTATAAATAAATTCAAAGCAGGAAAAGTTATCGTTGTTAACAATCTACATTAATGATTATAAAACAGTCTATGTACTATCATTCTTTATAAATCTTCTTTGTCGATCCAGAAATTATTGCAAATTTATTCGAAAAATATCCGCGAAGAAGAATACAACAGAAAAGAAAATCAAGAAAGAGAGATAAATATTAGTATATATTACGATTTGTTTTGCGACGAAATTAGTAATAGTTTCAAAATTGTAGGCAAAATCGGATAATGCCGGACGAAGAATTGGCTAAGATTGTATTTATTCACTATTATTCTTCAATAATGGTAAAGGCGAAGCAAAACCATATCAATTATTTATTTGTAGTTAATATCCATCCCATTTCCCCTTCCCTTATCATCGTGTACAATTATCATTGAGTATAATTTCACTTTAATCTATTTCAAATGATTATAGGAAGAAAACATTCAAAATCATTTTTTGTAAATATAGTTATAAATATTATTTGGAGATTCGATAAATATATGTAGTCACTCAAAAGTCAGCTTATTTCTTGTTATTGCCCTGTTTTCGTCGTTTTTTCTGTCTCCATAATGTCTCTAAAATGTCTTCTATAGTTTGGACCAATTCCAAGTTTAACAACCACCATCGTATGTTCAGATATATTAAATGGATTACCCATACCTAATATGCCAATTTACTTAATCCCGACTCCCCAATCTGCTAATTAATATAATCCGTCATCGATATGTCACTTTAGAAACCTGTTGTAGTTTCCATCGTTAACGATTATGTCATGATTCACCCCCCCCCCCCTCTGTCCTCCCCCAGGAATCAGATTCCCTACATCGGAACCAGCTTCAACGGTCCCACGGTCACACTTGCTCCTTTATCAGTTTATTAAATCCTGGATCCGTCTCAGATGACAATAGGTTCTTTCACTGACTGATGACGGTTGAGTCATTCTCGAGGAAACGATGTGTGATATTCTGTCTGTGTATGTATGTATGTATGGGGGGGGGGGGTTGGGGTGTGGAGTGGAGTGGTGGGGAGATTCGAGCGTTAGGCTGCGTTATCTGACTGAGTATCATTGCCAGGCTAGTAAAATGAATATGAACATCAGAAAAGACACTCAGGTAAAAATATTTGACATTATTCTATTTATGAGATTTCTCGAAATGAACGAAATATACGGAATGAAACGGTATGAAAGGGTATGAACGGGATGAACGGGATGAATGGGATGAGCGGGATGAGCGGGATGAGCGGGATGAGCGGGATGAGCGGGATGAACGGGATGAACGGGATGAACAGGATGAGCTGGATGCACGAGATGATCGGGATGACCGGGAACGAACGAACGAACGAACGAACGAACAAACGATCGAACGAATTAAATTGAATTGAATGGAATCAAATTAAAACCAAGGAATGAAATCCATCGAATTGAAATCTGTTGAAATTCATCGACGAAATCGATGAAAAATCGGTATATCGATGAAATCGATAACCCATGTTGAGTAAGGTGCAGAGGTATACTATTATATTTAATTTGTTCATATTTGGCAAACCATTAATGTCACAATAATCCAAAAATATCCCAAACTAGAAATTTTACTATAAAAAATAAATTTAAAAGTTTACTTACTTTGTCAGTGAACGATCAACATCCTTTTAATGAGTAGGTCAAAGATCGTTTCCGGTCAACAATAATGAAATTATAAAAACTAATTACACCCGCTATTTAAACTAAGTACAGTATCATATAACTTTTTTTATGATTTTATGTATGAAGCCTGTATGAATACCATATTTAATATAACTGTTTCTTTTATCTTGTTTGTTTCTTTGTTATACTTTCTTTCATTGGATGTCAAAAAAAAAAGAACTGCACTAAAAGAACGAATGTGAAAACCGAGAATACTCTCCCATAACGTTCACTCTGGTTTAGTAGTGTAAATGTAATACGTAGATTGGAGTCGATCTTAATCTTCACATCAAACACCGATAAATATGTTTAACCTTAATAATTATTCGTGCAATTTACAGTGTGCAGCATTGCAAGTTACACTACCAACGAAAACAAAGCACAGGCCAGTATATGTTACTCGTACGTACTTTCATAGATGCGTAGTATTTTACTTGCTTACTAAGATCGTTAATATGAATACCAGAATTCCGAGCTATTTGAAAGAAATGCAATAAAACCAGGATTATTCGAACTTCAAACTGTTAGGCAACGAATCCGAAACACTAGTAAATTTCTGCAGAAGAGCGCGACGTGATTTGAACTGTGTCATACGGTAAACGTTGTAGTGTGATAGTGATGTAGTGATATAGTGATCTATTTCCGCACCGCCACTTATAAACAACAGCTCATTATATGTTGGATGTTATCACAGTAAGCGTCAGCCCCGAACGAGTGTAGTCAATAATCTAACACTGGAAGCGTATATGATTTCTAGAAGGATACGTCTATAGATTTACGTAAACATTGGATGGTTTGGTATGTATTGAATGATCTTAGCACTAACCATACGCTATTGTTTAGGTACCATCACCATACATAAAGCATGTTGTATGCTTATCGTATTCAATTTACGCTCTTTACATTGTTTGTGATTTAATTTGTTGATTTCATTAGTAATATCAATGTCATAATACAGTACGCCATATTCTCAAATCTAGGCATAGTTGACTTCAAACGACTAACGAGAAAACAGCAATATCTGCCAGTGTATATTTGTTTGTGTATCGTCACTTTATCCTGTATAACGAAGTACGCGAAAATTATTTTTTAATAATCCAATGGATTGTGTAGTTTATAGGCAGCTGATTTAAGTTCCTTTGAAAACAAACTGAGGAGAGAGTCTCAGTTTGGTTGATTAATCTTTAGTCACGTTTAACTAGTATTGACTGTCTTGGTATAGTTTTGATCAATGCTACTGTCATCCAATGGAAGAAGGAACGAAGGTGTACTGAAGATATTCCAGAAAAGCTGAGCTTTTTACATACAAGCGATTACACAAGGTCACCGTGAAGGAAGAAAAGTTGAGGGATGACCATCGAAAGACGACCACGTAAGTATGCATTCAAAATGATGCATCTCGCGTCAGTATGGACAGCGGTGGATGTGGACATAACCGTTTACATGCCCTACTACTCCCCTGTTTAAAAATGCTTCAAAGGTGCCTCAAATAAGCTCATGCTTAGCATTGGATTGAACATGTACCTACAGTACAGATATGCGTCACTTTTTAGATGAACGGCGAGGTAATTATGACGTCAGCGATAAGTTTGTTTTTCATTTGCAAGCGAAGATGTTCACAAGTTGTCATTGTGCAGTCTTCAACAAACCAATAGTATCACAGCACTTCCAGAAGATCGACGAAAGGTTGAACGTGACCGAGATCGCTTGATTAAACTCGTTCGAGGCGCTCTTCAAGACAAACAGAACATGACGTCATGTGTATCCAACATCGAAGAGTCCAAAAGTAATCCCAGACTGAAGCAAAAGCTGAAAGCTAGGACAAATCGGTTTGTCTACAAACCTGAGATAATTTCCATATTTAAATTTTAGTAACTGATTGATATACCAATATGATTTTATCTATGTTGTGACTGTAACAGTTGAACAGAAAGTATTTTCATTTCTAGTTACATCAGCTAATATGACTATGAATCAGCAAAGTGACTTTTTTGGTGTTTTTTTTTTTTTGCTGTAGGTTCTATTTAATGGCATTACAATGTAAGACTCTTGTTTCTCGATCACTGAAAAATCCTAATTCAGCTTCATGCATACAGGGTGGATATATACATACCGAAGGAAATTCGTCAGGGACATTAAATGTCACCATGTGTTGCAAACTCGTAGACCTTACTAGAGCAGACATGTCTCTGTTTTCCAATTTGACAATCAATACCGTTAATCTCTGCTCCTTCATGTGTTGCTTCAATTTGAACAAATTATAACCTTAACTTGGAATGGTCACAATCGTTCTTACTCCACAGCGTTGCTTTATTAATTAACAGTTTGAGAAGGTGGCTGATTAAATTGCTTTTCATCCTGATTGTGTATATTCGTCATTTGTAAACTATATAAATATTAACCTTATTGGCCAAAACATATATGATTAGTTTGCTTTATTATTATTATTGATTCCTTGTTTACATGTGAACCGTATATAATGCACATAAAATAAAGTCATGTAAAGTAGGAGATGATAAAAACTGGAATGATCATTACAAAAACACCCACTTGGCAGCTCCTCTATATGGGCAAACGGGACGCCATTATGAGAATAACAAATAGGAGATTAATGAAAAGAATATGAATCGTACGTTGCTAGGAGGAACCGAAATTTGTCAACACTGTGAATAAAGAAGATATGACATAAAAGAAACCTGTTCATAAAATTAACTACTCTTCAGCAGACTGGTGTGTACTTAATTGATTTACTATATACTGAATATGGCATTATATTGGCAGGTTTATGATTTAGATCTACATTGTAAATATTCATTATTCTTCAACAGCCTGGTGCGTATTCAAGTTAATAAACTATAAACTGTATATGGCTTTAGAGTACTAAGTGAGCGATTTGCAGCTAAATTGTCTATAATAGTAACAAGTTGCAATAACCAATACAATATCACTGTCTGTCTATCTATCTGTTCTGTAACATGATTGTACAACATCTGACTTTTTTGACCGTACTAAGACATACTCGATACTAATAGCTAGTACAGTAAATACTGTTCATATTCCACAACCGTGCATCGGTAACTACTGCCCTGTGTTCGCAACACGGTAACATGTGTTACAGGTGGCACAGTAATTACTGCAAAGCTGTTACACGTTGCACTACGAGTCCGAAAGGTGGAAATGCGCAGCGACTGGGTAACGAAGACTACTCACTAGCCGTACAATACGGAGTGCGTGGTCGGCGCTGGCACAACACGTAGCCGACACACTGCGGTGGTTATTTTAAACTGCATGCGAGATTCAGATGGTAGCCTAACTTTTCTTGAATCCTATTAGTAAATCCATTTGATTGAAACATTCTTCACGGACAGGTGAGTGTGTGAAAATCTCAAATAGATACAGAACAGATACACAAAATGCAACCTAAGGTGGTGGAGGGGGGACCAGGATTTGCCTAATGGGTAGTTCCACGTCTAAATTAGGCAATTACATAGAATTGTTACTAGAATTTACATTAACATGTGAACAAATTGTTATTTTTTTCAATAAATCATCCTCGTTTAGTAATATGGAATAATATGTCCTGCACTGTTCACAACACGGAGAAATAATGTTTCTATACGGAAGGTTCTAAACTATATCAAAAGAGATGTGAGAAAGCATTATTATTAGCAAGACTAAGTCCCTTTAGCATATGAGCCGTATAAAATGCATATAAAATAAAGCCATGAAAAGTAGGAGATTATAAAAACCTGAATGAATATTACGAGAAAACAAAAAATCGACAGTTCCCAGTAAAGTTCAAACAAGACGCTATTATAAAAAGCAAAATAGAAGATTAATGAAAAGGAAATAAATCTAAGGTTGCTAGGAGAAACCTGGATTTTAAAGACTGTTAATAAGGGAGAAATCAATTATGAAAAAAACCTGATATAGAACGACACAAGAAACAATTGACATCTCCAGCATAAGGCCAAATATAGCCTCATTATGAAAAAGAAAATAAAAAGAGAAAATTAATAAAGAGGATAACAATGTATATTGTGCCTTTTCTAGGATGAACAGTCCTTTTTCATTCACTATGTAAAGGGAAAAAGGAGAAAGAAACGAAAGCCGTCCATACTCATTAATATGAATTTAACAAGTCGGTTAATTATTATTTGTCCTGATTATACTGTAAGGCATTAACTCCAGCTATATGCTTCGTGTGGCTTTAGATTGCGAAGTGTTTGAATTACGCCTACATTCAAAGTGACTTATTGCAGTAAGGTACATGTCTGTATCAACTCCTGTTTGTTTCTGTTCACGTGACAAAAACATAAAAATGCATGATCCTATATTTCCCGAGCATTACATGTCGAACACACATATACTATTCATGACCGACTATTTAAGATGTGGTAAGTAAACTCCATAGAAATTTAACGGTAATTCATAGCATCGTACCATTCTGTTTGCACAGAAACTTATACACCTGAGTAACTTTGACCATGATAGTATTACCATGACGTGGTACAGTAATACTTCTATACGGATAATAAACCTATGTTATCAGTAACATTGATTTAATGTATAATTGATATTATTACAAACAGTGGTTTTCGTGTCATGGAAGACCCGACTGAAAGGTATCTTTACCGTTTCGATTTCATTGATAAAATAGTTCGAGGTGAATCTTTGCAGCTGTAGATCATTTACCACCATCCTTCGTAACAATCTCATAAACAAAATGTTTGAAAATGAAACTCACCCCACTCAATCCGTCCGTCCGTCCGTCCGTCCGTCCGTCCGTCCGTCCGTCCGTCCACCTATCCATCCATTCCGTCCGTCCAACCATCCATTCCGTCCGTCTATCTTACACCGGCTACTCCCATTTTCATAAGTGACAAAAAGGCTTAAAATTACAGCCATAAGGGAATTGATGAATATCCATGAACCTTTTAATTGCTCGACAACATATGTCAATTTCTTAAAATCGATATAGTACATCAGAACAGGTGCCAACATTCGGAATTAGACTCTGCTGAAATCTTAGAAAAATGTACATATGAACTTCTGTCATAACTAAAAACCAATTAAAACGCCCTTTTTGTATAATAAGAAAATAAGAAATCAAAGTCTCAGCTCTTTGACTGCATATGTGGAAAAGAAAACGAAACCGATTTTGGAACAAATTTAAATTTAGGAAATGAGTTAGAAACAGATTTAACTAACATGTCTTGGAGTTGATATCTACAGTTTATCAATACTGCGCAAAAATAATGTATGCTGAAAAGTATTATCGTCTACTTGAAAAGAAAATTAATGTACCCTTCCATGCCTGTTGCGACCATCGTGTGATGTAATAGGATGTTCTTTTTAATATGTTTTTATTTTCACTTCTTTATCAAAGTTTCACAAGCTTTGAGACAATGAAATAGATATGTGTTTTCCCCAAAAACTAGACCCATGTTGATATTAATAACCAAAGATGAGATCTTTATTTCATTCACCTACTGAAAAACTCAAAGCAAATATCATAAATAACCGTTGCCACATATTTATTTGGTTGCGTACCCCTGCATTGTGCCTATATTCGAACCTCTTCTCCTCCCCCACCTCTTCTCAAATTTAGGTAGATTAGATCAACAAATACAAATGTCCATCCTAAAACCAAGTGCAAACATGACTATAAACTGAATTTTTGTGGGACTCTAGACTTATGCTACCATGTGATATTATACGGGCAACCCCCCTCCCCCCACCACCCACCCATACAACAGTCTTGGTGAAGACAATGGATCGAGGAATAAATGTTTGGAATACTCATTCTGTTTCACTTCTTTCTTTTTATGCCAATAGTACAACACAGAGTGCAGCTGTAAGACTACAGATACAGCCAAGATACACAGTTAACCACGTTCTGCTATAAACACTAACCAACTTTTACACGCGTATAGACCGCTTGAATTTGATACTATTTATTCAATATCCTGAGTAAGTACACTCCAAGGATACAATAGGCAATTTAAGTAGTGTCCTACATGTGAAAGCAATATATGATTCCACATGTATAGTGTATACTGCATTAGTATACAACGTCAATGAACTTTGACCGTAACGATGGTGTTGGCGATGACAATGATAATGAGAATGAAACCATGGTAAGGAAGTGATGATCTGGATGTTAAGATGAGGCCGATGAATAAAATAATGATAGACCAGTGAGGAAGCTTAAAACAACGAAGACGACTTCGCAGATAACGATGGTGAGGATAGGGATGACGAGGATGAAGATGATGTTACAAAGATGGGGAACGCGTCAAAGAGGAGGACGGCGAAATTGATGACAGTGGTACGATGAATATGAAGATAAGAATAAATATTGTTACAAGGATGAGGATAAGATGAGTATGATAACGGTATATATGATGACGTTGATGACGATGAGGAAATCGAAAACGATGAAGTGGGTGACGACGTAGGTGCAGATGATAATGACGATTGCGATGATCATACGATGATGTCGAAAGTACAAACAATCAATGGATTGGTTAAAATGTCACGTTAATAAGGAAAGTGTTATAAATTGATTAATTCTTATCATATTGGATTAACATGTGACTTGTTCAGTACAATTTCAGCCAAGAATAGTCAAACAAACCACCATTGCCTGAAAACTGCAAATCTCTTGTTTCCATGCCAATATGTTATTTACTTTTTATTTAAAATGACGTGTCATTAGTTACGAAGAGCCAAATGACAAAATAGACATTAATATCAGCTGAGCGATCTAATTGGCTGTTTAAAAGCCGTACACGACCGTAATTATACCATCATGCCACTTCATATTGTTAACATCCTTTAAGTACGTCGCAGTTCTTGATCTGGAGTTTGAAGTTTCATATCATTTTACCGAGGTTTGAATCAGGAAACAGAAACATGAAGTCCACCGTTATTTTGCTTTTGACCGTAGCTTATGTAGCCCTGATCAGAGGTAAGCCTATTTTGGTTTCTCCTTAATGTTACTTAATGTCCATTCATCTGTAAAGCAGTGTAATGTGAAATATATTGGCTAGTTCACTTCTTCGTTTAATGTTTATATTGTAATAAAAATCCTCCCATTGAATTTTTTTTTATATATATGCCTTTTAATACTACCTTGTATTATCCGTATATATATATATATATATATATATATATATATATATATATATATATATATATATATATATATATATATATATATATATATATATATTTACATTGATACCTACCTTAGTTGACATAAGAAATGAAGCTCGAGTTTTATGAAGTTCATAGATTTTATTTTTATGGCATTGCATTTCGAACAGTACCAATAAATCTACTCAAAGGATTGATGGCTAAGAAAACGTATAATATCCCATATACGTTTTACTACAAACTTCACACAAAATTGTGTCTTTGTTAGATCGACTTATATATTGAGTATATTGTAAAGTTGTCTAATTCTGAGCCAGGGCAAGCCATATTTACAAATGACTGAATAGCCACTCGGTCTTAATTAGAAATCTGTACGGTTACAATTATTATAGTAATCAAATGTATATAGTTTTATTCCGTTTGATACAGAATCTCACGAACCTTTAGGTACAGAAGCCCTTAATTTCGAAATCTAAGCTACCTTTTAGACACATGATTTTATCATATGTTGACGCCTTTTATGGTACATGGACTAACTTTATATTATAGTTATGAGTATTTTATAGTAACCTTTTATTAGTTCAGAGTAGTTTTTAATTCATTTAATACGTGTTTGATACCTAAATAGCAAAACTATCAATGTTATGGATTGAATATCATTTCAAAAGATTACTATGGAATTTTCCAATTGGCATGTTACACTGATAGAGAGGTAATTCTATGCGACGAAGCCTTGGTGATCAATTGTTTTTTTCAAATCATTTAACTATTTGCTCGTTAAACTGAATCATTTGGTAGCAAGTTTAGTTCTTCTGATCAATGAAAGTCTCATTTTAAGTGATTTTTTTAGCTTAAAATTGATCAATGAAAAGTGAGAAAAACAACTGCAGTATGGGTTGACTGTGTTTGTCTCAAAGCACTGGTTTAATGTTCTGTTTTGTAATCAAAGTTTATTTTGCACAAATTTAAATATATTCCGATGGCAGAGGTTGATTTGTCAATAAACGTACAGGAAATTTCCTGCATATTTAGATCAAAATCACATCCTTACAGTATTTTTTATGACGAAGAAAGGATTACATTTTCAAATTTGATTGTATTTTGTGAATGTATCTAGCGAAAGATGAGTGAATGGTGTCGTCACATCAACTCAACTGGAAATTTCTTTATTTTCGTTGTAAAGCTGAACTTACTTATTTCGCAGAGGCCAAACATATTTCTACAAAAATAAAGTTGTTTTTTTCTTTAGCGTAAAATGAGCCGATAAAAAGTACAAAAGAAAAACAAGCTTTATGGGTTGACTGTGTATGTCTCATAGCACTGGCTTGATGTTATATGTTGTAGTCATTTTTTTTTGTATATATATAATTATATTCCGATGACAGAGGTTGATATGTCAATAATCGTACATGGAGTTTTCTGCATATTTAGATCTAAATCACATCGTTAAAGCATATTCTATGGCGAAGAAAGGAACATTTTCAAATTTGATTGTATTTTGTTAATGTATCTAGCACATGATGCGTGAATGGTGTCGTCACAGTTAACTATGCTGCAAATATGAAAATAAAATGATTGTTTTTACAGTCATTCTAGATTAACACAAGTAGCAAAGCTTCATCGACCGACGAGGTAGCGAAAATTGACATTCAAGTGCAAATCCATAATTATATATTTAAAAAGTGAATATTTCGAAAATAAAAAATCGATATACATTCAATAACATTGGTATTGTACTGTATTGTAACTCCATGAATGATCGATACTGAAATCGAGGTAAAGAAATATTTTTTAAGTACTCTTTCAAATTGCTTTTATCCACATTGAACAGCTCGTGACTCTGACGTTCGTGGACACTTTAAATGCACAAACAAAGTCGCAGAGAAGGAAGACATGCAGGTACATACTACAAATGAAGGTAAGATGGACGGTGTGAACCTTTCTTCTAGTTTACGGACAATTTCATTGTAGAAACCGTTTCATCAAATTATACAAAATATTTCAGGCTTGATAATATAGAAAAAATAATTTTAATATGTTACATTAAAAGCACACGCGTCAGTTAGAATTGTTTTACTTGTACTTAAACCATCAATGAATCATTAAAAAGAACATGCCTAATGGACTAAAATGACCTTGTTTTCCCCTTTTCTTCACTAGGCAACCATCTCTTAACAAATTAAAAGGCCATTAAAATATCATTTTACACCAAAAATGCGATATCTACCTAATGAGTGGAATGAATGTTATACGCCACTTACCTTGGCATACTAGTAAAAAATTTACAAACACCTTACTAAAGCAGAATATCTCCAAAAGGAACGATAATTTTTGCCAGCTGTCTTATCGTACAGACAAGCATTTCTGTCGTCTAAGACAGAAACGACCATTAGACTTACATCTTAATTAATACCATTGGCGACTCAGCATCTATATCTCAATTTGTAGGCCAGCTATCAATTTCCGTCATTTTTGTTTTGAAATTTACTATCGACGACAGAACAAATATGTTATGTGTTCTCAGTATATGAACATGTATCCCAACAAAGCACCCAAGTATATATAAGCAGTTTTTATTGTAACATCAGATTATTCAGCGTGGATTAGTTTCTGATTTTAAACGTCACCATGCTTGATTCAATCAAGAACCCTCTCACTCACAAAAAAAAAAATATCTTACCACCCCACCCCCACCAACACCCCCACCCCCACCACCTCCTCCGATTCGCCTAATTGGGAAAATTTCTAGAAAATCAGACATTAAGTAAACTATAGAAGCATTTGGAAATTATTCATAATTCTGTTTCACTCCTTTCTCCCTTGATATTAAACGTATTCTAGTTACAAGTGCACTTGGTTCAGATAATGAGGTTACCTTGCCGTTGACACCACGCCATACACCACGCATAGAATATTTAATCAATTCATTGGAGAGTCGTATATAAACTGCTCTGGTCCGTTGAGATGAACATTGCCCCAAATACCTTACATTTGAATCCTTTCTTGGCATTGTAGAACACTTCTTACTTTTGTTTTGTTTTGCCTGTAATACTTTCATTGTGAAACTTAGTCATCATGTTTAACACGGGCCGAGAATATTTTTCCCAAACAGGTTTGCAATTGTGTGTAAATATAGTCGCTCATGATTGGTCGGAAAAGTTACGTCATAACAATGAAATCTTCACTTCTAGGTTATCAAAATGTCTGCATCCATTCGTTGCAACGAAGATATACCCGTTCAAAATTACCCGCAGCTTTTCGTAAATATATGTAGATGTGTTTTAAATTGGTTTAGACATATTGAGCCCACTAGTATTTTATGATCTACTTTGATCGAAGATTTCTGTGAAGGCATTAATCGATAACATCGCACAGTGAAAGTTTCGTACAGGGGTACATAACACATGCGCTGTAGGCCTATATGTATTAAAACTATGTATAGTAAAGGCTTCACAATTGACGCACCCCGTAATTGACGCACCTTCAATTATTACTAGCAACGATACAGCAGGCCACTTAAACTTTTTGCAGTCAAGCAGAGTTACATATTTCACGAGTTTGAATTCATTTCAGCTATTTAATGACCAAACTGTGGTACTTTATAAGCTTTTAACACCCTTCCCCTAGTTTTGCACGTATTTTGGGCATTTGGAAATCTCACACCCTAAAAATAACCAAACGACCTCGTGGCTCTAAATCGGGATTAAAGCACAAAAGACATACCCCGTCTTTGAGTACTGCACCAAACTAGCCTATTCAAAGCATTCTCAGTGAACTTCGACCTGTGAATCAATCGTCACGCACCGTCCGGCCTCGAGTGTTGACTCTTGTTGACTGCATTAAACCGATTGAAACTGTCATTGGGTATCACCCTCTTTGTTCGGATGTTAATTTGAATAAAAATCAGCTGAGCGTCATTCGTCAAATCCCACGTGAGGATGCTTTTGTGACCAAGTTAAAACTTCAATGTTCTCTGTGGAACGCGAGATCGATCCGAGAGAAAACCGGGGCCTTGATAGGCTCAATTTTAGAAAATGGAACGGATATTTTTCTGCTCACTGAAACATGGCTCAAAAACCAAAACGATCCGACGCTTGGAGACCTCCGCTTGAGTTTGTCTGGTTACGACGTTACCCACTTCCCGAGAGCTCAACGGAGAGGAGGCGGTGTCGCCTTTATTACACGTAAAAATCTAACATTGAAACGGCATCCTTCGACAAAGTTCAAGTCGTTCGAACACGGCATTGTTGACATTCGCACCTCTTCTGAGCTCCTACGTACTGTGTTAGTGTACCGGCCGCCACCTTCAGTCAGTAATAAATCCTCGTCGATATCGCATTTTCTCCCGGACTTCTCTACATTAATGGAGAATATTCTCGACAGTCCTGGTTACCTTCTGATTACTGGTGATTTTAACTTTCACTGTGATGACCCAAACGACACAGACCATCGGAAATTCGCTGATTTACTGTCACGATTGTGCTTACGCCAATTGGTCTCTGGAGCCACGCACAAAAGCGGTCATACATTAGACCTGATCATCACGCGCGAGTCGGATACCATCGTGTCTAATTGGATTGTGGGACCTAGGATGATGTATGACCACCACTGCATTCACTTCGGCCTAAACGTTCGCCGTCCGCGTGGATATTGAACGCCGCCATCTCTCGGGAATTGACACTGAAGTTCTGGCGAAGAAACTGGAGGAAGCTTACACTACAGTTAGCGTATCGACGAATGTGTCAATTTAGGGGTATGAAAGAACTTGACACGGCAAACATTTTGTGATCAAATTCTGCTCAATTGTATAGTGCATAAGCACAGAATCTTAAATATTTTGAGATCATAACATTTCTGAGGAACTACTCATATGAAAAACACATACAGTTGAGTGATTTGGATTTTTCCTTGATAGTCATCGTTGAACTTAAGTGCGTCAATTATGAGCCCACCATGCTACACAGTGCAGTGACGGAAATATATCATACTGTATGCTATACTGTTTTGCGTATATTCATTCAAGACTACTCGCGTCGTGAAGATGATTTTGGTGTAGGCCTACCCATTCCACGAAACGAATTCTGTTTCAATAGAACGGCTGACGAATCTTGGATGACGTAAACACGAACCCGATAGAATGTAGCGTATGTATCATAAGTAAGGTCAACATGTTGTCCAACCATTAAAAGTAAAGTTAGGGCGTTTGCAGGGAAACCGCGTAACAAGACTTCATTAAGTGTCAGTGTGTAACTCAGTGAATGCCTTCGAACTTCCAAGCGATGGTCATTATTGATGCTGACGTCACGAGCAATTGATTGGCTGAAAATTCCGTGATTGCAAACCTGTTTGGGAAAAAAAAATCGCACACGGGCCTAGGCTGGATGTAACAATGTTGTAGGAATATAGCCATATACCTAGGCTATCATGTGATTTTACAATATAATTAAGGACTTCAAGCGATATTACCCTCACCCTATAATATGTTTGGTGAAGACAGTGGATCAAAGAAGATCAAACAACGAGTATTTTGAATACTAATTCCGTTTCACTCCTTTCTTACATGTACTTACACATATTAGTTCCCAGTGGACCTAACACCACGCCATACGCTACGACAAAAGAGGAACAGGACATATCTACTACCAAGGATGGTAGGCTTGTTTGTTAATTTTGTTTAGAAATATTTAATTTATTCCCCACCTCCCCCAGTAAAAAAAAAAAAAAAAAATGTGCAATTTTCTGTTAGTTAATGTACCTAAAGGAGAAGTAAGCCTAAAGACCATTGATTACATTATACACTTACTTTCATGGTTATCATAGGATAAAGATGCCCCCACCCCCCTTACCCATATTAATAATAATTTCAATCTGTTTAGAAAATATCCGTGTGTTTAATATTGCGAGATCTGTACACTGTTTGGCACTTAAGGCAAGAGCACCCGACCATAGAACATTTTTGGTGAAGACAGCAGATCAAATAGAGAACGTTTGGAATGCTAATTCTGTTTCATTCATTGCTACCATGACATTACTCACATTCTAGTTACCAGTGAACCTGGTTCAAGTAATGAGGGTACCTCGCTTCCGGTTGACGCCACATCATACACCACGATCCGTACAAACTGCCTTACGAGTAATGGCAGTGTTATTCAGGTAAGAATTAGTAATAGCTATGTTTCGATAATGTTTCGATGTAGTTCAAATTTTTAAATGTTAATAGCTTTGCTATTCTTTACTTTCATTAGCCAAGTTTAATTTAAGAATTATTAGAATGCAACTTATTGAAAGTTTCAGTCCACTGTTGCGTTTTACATGTGAGTAATACAAATTCGAAAAATGGATAAAGAAATGATGGGAGCCAGATGGAAACATTAAATATTTGTTCATTAACCTTTATTTTCAAGTTATATAATAACCTAATCGATAAGCCTGATTGTACAGTTGTTGACAATATACGGCAGATTTTGGTTTCAAGTTGTTTGTAGAATTGACGTGACATATTTTTTTGTTAACAACGGAAATATCATTATATCTGCTTAGAAAAATGTACCGTTGCACTCGTTGTTCTTGGTAAAGAAGACACAGAAAACACGTACAACAAAGACAAAGGTTTTATCAACTGTACCATGAAACAAATATCAGTGAAGTGATTTGCGAGCTAATTTGGACCGTTATGTGTCTACCCAGATACAGTAAAGTAAAACTGCATCTTGACTTAGCGATTAGTGTGAAGTTAGTCTTTTTCTGAACAAGCTATATCATCTTCACGCAACCGCTCAATTTAGTCAAGTTGATTTCACGCTGTTAGAACCATTTGAATTTATAATAAGTTTTTGTGCATTTGGAATACAGACAATTGTATCCTACATAATTTAATCTAAGATGATATTTTAAACCTAACTTGGAATCTTTAAAGAGGTTTAACAAGATTGCACAATTTCTTGTACGAGTTTGGTAGAATAAAATAAAATTAAATCAATAAAGTAGCTATAATTATTAGTATTCTTTCTCTTAACTTTTTGGAGTGTTGATTTTGGTTATGCCATATTATGATAATTACAATGCAAAATAAAGCTTGAGGGTGGAATTCTGTTCTCTTCTTGCAAATAAAATATTATTTAAGTACAAGTTTATTTGAATGGTGTGTGTGTCTGTTTGCATTGTTTCGTCTTGTATTTGAAAAAAAAAAGTTTTAATTAACCATTTCTCTCTGCTGGTACAAGATTGAAGATAGTTTATTGATAGTATATTGCATACAGTGAACCACAGATCCCTAATTATATGTTTTGTCTTTCAAATGTTTATGTCCTATATTTCCTGTCGGTTTCATTTAAATCACATTTTAACTTTTGAACTCTTATGACTTGATTTCTCTTTTGATTCAGAATGGTTCACTTCTCGTGAATGAAGACTGTACAAGGATTTCAACCTGTGATAACGGAGTGATGAACTACAATGATCTCTACCAGTGTAGCTCTGATGCGGTTTGTGAAGTCCGTAACGATGTACGCAAATGTTACTGCATGAGTGGTTACCATGGTAATGGAGTGAATTGTACAAAACACATGGCCGACTGTAAGTATTGGTACGATGCTGGAAACACTACTAATGGTATTTATACCATCAAACCAACTAACTGGAGTGGAGCATCATTTGATGTTTCCTGTAATATGACTGACGGAGGAGGATGGACGGTAAGTCTAGTATGACATCCTATAGTATAGATGATATATTGTATATGTATAATATGACTGACGGAGGAAGATGGACGGTAAGTCTAGTATGACATCCTTTAGTATATACGATATATAGCATATGTATTATATGACTGACAGAGGAGGATGGACGGTAAGTCTAGTATGACATCATATAGTATATACGATATATAGTATATGTATAATATGACTGACGGAGGTGGATGGACGGTAAGTCTAGTATGACATCATATAGTATATACGATATATAGTATATGTATAATATGACTGACGGAGGTGGATGGACGGTAAGTCTAGTATGACATCCTATAGTATAGACGATGTATTGTATGTATAATATGACTGACAGAGGAGTATGGACGGTAAGTCTACTTTGACATCCTATAGTATAGACGATATATTGTATATGTATGGTATGACTGACGGAGGAGGATGAACGGTAAGTCTAGTATGACATCCTATAGTATATACGATATATAGTATATGTATAATATGACTGACGGGGAGGATGGACGGTAAGTCTATAGTATGACATCCTATACTATAGACGATATATTGTTTATGTATAATATGGCGGACGGAGGAGGATGGACGGTAAGTCTATAGTATGACATCTTATTGTATAGACGATATATTGTATATGTATAATATGACTGACGGAGGAGTATGGACGGTAAGTCTAGTATGACATCATGTAGTATATACGATATATTGTATATATTTAATATGACTGACGGAGGAGGATGGGCGGTACGTCCAGTATGACATCCTATATTATAGACGATACATTGTATAATATGACTGACGGAGCAGGATGGACGGTAAATCTATTATAACTGCCTTTAGTATAGACGGTATATTTGATTTTCACTAGAGAGGGGAGGTGTGACACTAAACCCAAACAGCAACCCTATTCCACTCAAACAAACCCCACCCCAACACAACCGCACCCAGACACCACCACAACCCCGTATATGCTCACCGTCTACAGTTTTACAGTGTAAAACTGTTCCTCTTTGCGTTATGATTTTCTACATTACTCATTGAGGTTGTAAAAAGGCATAATCATTTTCTTTTTTCATTTTAATTCATTGCATAATTTACACTTACACTTTCCTTTACATCCTTTGACCACATAACCTGTGCAGTGGCGGAGCGTCCAAACAGTCAGCTGGAGCGGATGCCCCCCCCCCCCCCCCCCTGACGGACTCAAATGGACTGCGGGCGACCTTTTCAGCTCTTAACCACTTTTTACTTATTCACGATTATTGACTTTTTTATTGCGCTCTCATCTATAAATATTGACATTTGTCACATTTTGTTGGTCTAATTTGGAGATGACACCTATTTAATTCTTCGTTTATCTGCAAATTAGCCAGGCCCGAAAAGGGTCATTTCCTGCGATCTAGGGATTGTCTTTACTTAAAACAAATGTGTACGCTACGCGCCAATCTGTGGTGGCGCTCCGCTTAGATAGGGTTGAAAGCGCCCCTTCAGACCATTCTCGCCCCCCCCCCCTGACCAATACCCCTAGCTCCGCCACTGAACCTGTGGCGTTTTACGTTGATGAGTAATGCACTATAAGCGATCAGAATATGATATCCTATTTACACATGTGTAAGGTTGTGGGCATTTTTGACCTTATTACGTCATAGCTCACGTAGGAACCACATTTATTTTGTCATTTTAACATATACAACAATGGGCCATATGCAGTTTTCACCTCTTGGAGTTTCACCTCTGACCTTGTGCGCTAAGATGAACGTCTTTTCTTTTCCGGATTGAGAATGGGGGAGAAGTTGCTGACATCTTTAATTTAGACAACCACATGCATGTAATTTAGTTGCTCGCTTCAATATTTGAGAATAAATAACTTTTCTTTTAAAAGAAACTGGTTTTACAGTTTCAGTATTATATTTCTCTCCCCCCATCAATCAGGTATTCCAACGTCGCGTTAATGGTTCTGTTGATTTCAATCGGACCTGGATCAGCTACAAAGGAGGCTTTGGTGATGTCAGTCATGAGTTTTGGTTGGGTAACGAAAAACTGTATCACCTCACCAACCAAGGCAATTATCAACTCCGGGTTGACTTTGTGAACAGAAGTGGTAATCCATTCTATGCTAAATTTGACCGGTTCCGTATCAACAATGAAAGTGACAACTATCGACTGTCTAGAATTGGAAAATACAGCGGAAATGCAGGTTTGTGAACAGTTAGGCTATTGTGTGATTAGATAATCAATGCTCAAACGTCGTAAAACAAATATACTCATGTCGGCCATGTTAATGATGCATTCGTGGTGATAATCAAAGAGTAATATATATTAGTATAACCGTATATATTCTATAGCGTCGGTGAGGTAACACCGATCGGTAGAGGGCACATACGGTATTTACAGGCTGGGATAATGATTTATTGATTTATAAAGATAGTCTATGGAGCCTAGCAAAAATAAGTGACTGCGATATAATCGATTAAGCAAATTCAAGTTGATTTTCCCATGATTTATTTCTCTCCTTCTTCTCTGAAATTAATACGATGTAATCAGAATTTAAATCCAATCAGTTAAAGTAAAGTTGTCGTTGCCTTTATTAAAATATCAATGTGAAACCCTTCTGATTAGAATGATAATGTCGGGGCAATGGCAACAAGCCCGCCCTAGAAACTCAAGGGGGACTAACATGATGATACGATGTATTCAAACCTGTGATTGGTGGACAAAAGAACACCTCTAAAATAATAAGTATTAATTAGCACATCGCTCAAGCGAGCTATTCCTAAGTAAAGCCAAACAATCGATCAAAAAAAATCGATAAAAAAATAAATAATGTAAAAGATATTATTTTCTTAACTTGTTCGAAATATTCGGGCGTGAACAAGTTAGTGAGCACGTTCCAGTGATAAATGTAATGGGGCTTAAAGGAGCTTACATGGTACATTAAATATATTACAGACTGCAATACATACTGACACTATCCCTGATAATTTTCACGATACATTCGCTACAGTAGTTTTGTTACCAATATGATTTTGTGGAAATATCCGTTTGAACTTACTTATGTATGTTTCTACAGACCATACACAGATATACGCTAATGCTGAAGGGACAATAAGTCAACAATGTTACAATATCCGTTGAAGCAGGATACGTCTTAATATAAAATCACTCTCGTAGGACGAATCCAGATCAATTTAGAGTTTTATACTAAGCCTATGATAGCAATTAAATCTACCGCCACATCTTTACAGTCCACGGAAGCTTTGAAGGCGCTCCCAATCTTATGTTAATATTAAGAAGAAGAAAAGAGGAAACCATATGTTTCGGTTGACGTACGTGACACGTTAAGATCGTAGGATAATATAGACAGATGGAGAAGTATATTCATTATAATATAAATAATAATTTGTGAATAGAATCTTTCAATATACTGGTAATATTTGTATGTCGAACATGTTTGGACTAAGTCTGGCAATTTATTTCTGTATACGTAAGCTGCAAGTTGTCATACCATGGTAATACACGTTATAATAATAATAATTAAATATTTCACACAAGTTTTATCAAAGATAGTGATTTGTTTACATTGATTTCGCTTACGTAAATTATGAGTAACTCCTTACCCGTATAAAGTTTGCATTTTATTATCACTTTTATGTTTATAATTTTATTTTGTTTTTTTGTTTTAATTGATGGCATTAAATAAAAATAATCTTTCCGTATTTTAGACAGTAATCTTAAAAAGTATACAGACCAAGCGTTTAGCAGTTTGTCGGCATATTAAAAATTAAAACAATGTTAAATAACAATGTCTTTTGGACCATATTCAAGTTTACTGTTAGTAACTCAAATGCAGGTTTAGCGGGAAGAAATTCAATTTTGGAGTGGGAAGAAGGGGGGGGGGGTCGGAGTGCAAAACCTTCCAGGGACAGAGAGGCATGTGACATTGGGAAAATCACGTCCGTGAGAAAGAACCTATGTCAATTTTAGTTTTTGTTTTTCAACGGCACATTATTTGTCATTAAAATTGTAATTAAGTTGTCAAAATTGAGTATTTTCACAAACATTGGAGGGGTGAGAGATTCATCCCCAGCCGTGCGCCCGGAACCTCTTCCCTGTAATTTTGTTTTATCTTTGATCTTCACACATTATAATATGATAATAGAGATTGGATAGTTGATAATTCGATAAATCGTGATGTTTTGAGATAATTTCCCAACTATGATGCATACTACTTTATCACGACATTGATTTTTTGTTTTACTTTCAACTCAATATACATTACTATAATTAAATGCTTACGTTTTATTGTTTAATCTTCAGGTGGTTCTGGTGGTTTCGGGAGTCGCTTGAATTATTCCTTCAGTACCTCGGACAAGAACAATGGAGGATGTTCGGATGACTACCATTGTGGCTGGTGGTTCCGGGAATGTAGGACACGTTCCCTCAACGGTGACTATCATGCAGCACTGAATGTAAGGTCAGGTGTATCCTGGTATAGACAGTCTGATTACTATGATAATATCGAGTATACTGAGATGAAGATAAAGCCTGTCTAGTGCGTTGTAGATGTTTAGAATAATTCTCAGCTTTGAATAATCTAGAGATAACTTAAACATCATACAAAGAGAATGATGTTAAACTGATCACCATCGGCAGTGAAACAAGTCATTGATGTTGAAAATAAAGAAATAAGACACATTAAAAATAGTTAATTGTTAAATATCCGTGTTTAGACCTCCTGCTATCATTCTTATAATGATGTATATTTAATGTTTGTTACACAGAGTGAACCTGTAAGTATATGTGGTAAATAGCTACTTTATTTCCCTCAATTTTACTTCAATGCGTAATATTTAGATTGACATTACGATTAAAGTTAGTGTCTGGAATTTAGCAACTTCTGTTTGTTTCTTTGGTTGTTTTTTTTATCAAAAAAAATTATGTTATAATAACTGGTTACCTTTCATAACTCACAGATCACTAGTGGATTGACTGATGTGTGTTAATTGTAGCCTGTAGGTTCTTAATGATAACAACAGATTAACGTTAGAGCTGATAATTATCACCTCAGCTGACAGACCTACTTAGAAACAGAAATCATGTTAGTCCAGTTGCTAAATACATGAAATACATACATAAAATTAAATACATCGGTATTGCAAAGTGATAGGTAAAATACTGCCTTTGTTTTAAATTGTAACTGACATAATTTCTCACCAAGATTTCATCATCTACTCTGGCTGTATTGAAACAAACTATAAATAAATTCAAAGCAGGAAAAGTTATCGTTGTTAACAATCTACATTAATGATTATTAAAACAGTCTATGTACTATCATTCTTTATAAATAATCTTTGTCGATCCAGAAATTATCGCAAATTTATTCGAAAAATATCCGCGAAGAAGAATACAACGTTCAGAAAGGAACATCAAGCAGGGGAGCTTGATATTAGTATATATTACGTAACTTGTTGTGCGACGAAATTAGTAACAGTCTCAAAATTGTAGGCAAAATCGGATAATGCCGGACGAAGAATTGGCTAAGATTGTATGTATTCGCTATTATTCTTCAATAATGGTAAAGACGAAGCAAAACCAGATAAATTATTTATTTGTAGTTAATATCCATCCTCTTTCCCTTCCCTTATCATCGTGTTCAATTATCCATGAGTATCATTTCACTTTAATCTATTACAAATGGTTATAGAAAGAAACAATTTAAGATAATTTCATAAATATATTTATAAATGTAATTTGGAGATTCGATGAATATATGTAGTCACTCAAAAGTTAGCTTATTTCTTGTTATTGCCCTCTTTTCGTCGTTCTTTCTGTCTCCATTATGTCTCCAAAATTTCTTCTATCGTTTTAAACAATTCCAGATTAATCAACCCCAATTGTGCAACAGATATATGAAATGGATTATCCATCCGTAATATGCCAGTTTACTTAATTCCCGACTCCCAAATCTGATAATTTACATAATCCGTCCTCGATATATCACTTTAGAAACCTTTTGTAGCTTCCATGGTTATAGATGCTGTCATGATTCACCCCCCCCCCCCGCTCTGTCTTCCCCTAGGAATCAGCATCGGAATCAGTTTCCATATACATCGGAACCAGCTTCATCGGTCCCACGGTTACACTTCCTCCTTTATCAGTTTATAAAATCCTGGATCCGCCTCAGACGACAATATCTTCTTACACTGACTTATGACGGTTGACTCATTCTCGAGGAAAACAATGTATGCTATGCTGTCTGTGTATGTATGGGGGGAGGGGGGGGGTCGTTGGGGGTTGTGGAGGTGTGTCGTGGTGGGGAGATTCGAGCGTTAGGCTGCGTGATCTAACTGATTAAGTATTCAGGCTACTAAAATGAAAATATGAACGTCACAAATGACACTCAGGTAAATATATTTGACATGAATATTTTTATGAGAGCTGCTCTCATTCTCGAAATGAACGAAATATACGGAATGAAACGGAATGAAACGAAATGAAACGGAATGAAACGGAATGAACGGGATGAGCGGGATGAGCGGGATGAGCGGGATGAGCGGGATGAGCGGGATGAGCGGGATGAACGAACGAAGGAACGAACGAACGAAGGAACGAACGAAGGAACGAAGGAACGAAGGAACTAACGAACTAACGAACAAACGAACTAACGAACTAACGAACGAACGAATTAAATTGAATTGAATGAAATTAAACCAAGAAATGAAATCAATGGATTTGAAATATATTGAAATTGAATGGGATGAACGGATAAACGGATGAACGGACGGAATAAACGGACGGACGAAAGAACGAACGAACGAACGAACGAACGAACGAACGAACGAACGAACGAACGAACGAACGAACGAACGAACGAACGAACGAACGAACGAACGAACGAACGAACGAACGAACGAACGAACGAACGAACGAACGAACGAACGAACGAACGAACGAACGAACGAACGAACGAACGAACGAACGAACGAACGAACGAACGAATTAAATTGAATGGAATGGAATGGAATGGAATGAAATTAAAACCAAGAAATGAAATCCATCGATTTTAAATCTGTTGAAATTCACCGACGAAATCGATGAAAAATCGGTATATCGATGAAATCGGTAACCCATGTTGAATAAGGTGCATAGGTATACTATTATCTTTAATGTGTTCATATTTTGCAAACCATTAATATCACAATAATCCAAAAATATCCAAAACTAGAAATTTTATTATCAAAAATATATATTTTTTGTCAGTGAACGATCAATATCCTTTTAATGAGAAGGTCAAAGATCGTTTCTGGTCAACAATAATGAAATTATAAAAACTGTTTACACCCGCTATTTAAACGAAGTACAGTATCATATAACTTTTTTATGATTTTATGTATGAAGCCTTTATGAATACTCTATATGAAATATCTGTTTTTTTTTATCTTGTTTGTTTCTTTGTTACTTTCTTTCATTGTATGTCAAAAAAAGGGAACTGCAATAAAAGTAACAAGTGTTACAACCGCGAATATTCTCTCATAACGTTCACTTGGTTTATTAGTGTAAATGTAATACGTAGATAGAAGTCCATCTGAATCTTCTAACTTGTATCTATCACTTTCAAAACAAACACCAATACATAATTTAACCTTAATAATTATTCGTGCAATTACAGTGTGCAGCATTGCAAGTTACAGTACCAACGAAAACAAAGCACAGGCCAATATATGTTACTCGTACGTACGTTCATAGATGCCCTAGTATTTTCATTTGCTTGCTAAGATCGTTAATATGAATACCAGAATACCGAGCTATTTGTAAGAAATGCAATAAAACCAGGATTATTCGAACTTTGAACTGTTAGGCAACGAATCTGAAATACGCGTAACTCTCTGCAGAAGAGCGTGACGTGTTTAAACTGTGCCATACGGTAAACGTTGTAGTGTGATAGTTATATAGTGATATAGTGATCTATTTCCGCACCGTCACTAGTAAACAACAGCTCATTATATGTTGGATGTTATTACAAGAAGCGTCAGCCCCGAATGATTGTAGTCAACAATCTAATACTGAGAGCGTATAGTCTGCATGGTTTGTACAAGGATTCGTTTATAGATTAACGTATACATTGGATGGTTTGGTATAGAATTGAATGATCTTAGCACTAACCATACGCTATTGTTTAGGTACTATCACCATTCATAAACCATGTTGTATGCTTATTGTATTCAATTTACGCTCTTTTCATTTTTTTGTGATTTAATTTGTTGATTTCATTAGTAATATCAATGTCAAAATACAGTACGCCATATTCTCAAATCTAGGCATAGTTGACCTCAAACGACTTACGAGAAAACAGCAATATCTGCCAGTGTATAATTGTTTGTGTATCCTCATTTTATCCTGAATAACGAAGTATGCGAAAATCCATTTTAATAATCCAATGGAATGCGTAGTTTATAGGAAGCTGATTTAAGTTCCTTTGAAAACAACTGAGGACAGAGTCTCAGTTTGGTTGATTGAATCTTTAGTCACGTTAAACTAGTATGTACTAGATAGATAGATAGATAGATATTTATTTCGTCCATAAGATATGGAAATTTGTCGCCCTGCAGCAAAACACATAAAAATTAAAGTTATAAAGATACATTCAGAATACAGTAAAATATTAGTATAAACAAAACACAGAGAAGTTGAATGAAAAGGTAAGAATATCAAAAACAACAATATCCAAACATGTGAGAATAAAAAAAACACATATATACATATATAAACAAGATTATAAAACAAAAGAAACCTATCTAACATCCCTCAGGTTGAAAAAAGAAACAGAATTGGGTACAAAAGAAAACCTGAATCTGTTATGCTTAGACCATGGCATGCGAAGTCTGCTGCCTGAACGGCAGAATACATAGTTTTCGAAAAGAGGATGTGTATGGTCTTTTAATATTCCATGGGTTTTCTGGTGCACCATATCAATGTAGAGTTCATAAATAGTCTTTAAACCAATATCCCTCCCAATAGTACGGCTGGCAGCCCTTACAACCTTCTCTAATTTAATCGAAGAATCCTTTGTAAGCAGCCCGTAAAAACATATAATACTAAAAGTCAGCACGCTTTGTATCACTGACTGGTAAAAAAGTAAAAGAATAGTGTTGTCGACATTAAAATATTTCAGTTTACGTAAAAAGTACAATCGTTGGCAAGCTTTTGATCTAATTGCATCAACCTGGTCTTTGAAGTTAAGTTTACAGTCAATGATAGTACCTAGATATTTATAGTGGTGCACCTTTTCGACAATCTCATCATTAACCCTGATTTGAGCATGATCATGTGGCCGTTTTCTGAAGTCATATACTATCTCCTTAGTTTTTTTGCCATTCAATTTTAGGTAGTTTTGGTTGCACCAAGTAACAAAATCCTCGATTTCCTTCTCATACGGAGCAACAACATCGTTGTGCAGGTAACCGGTTATCACTGTATCATCAGCATATTTAATAATAGAACAGACATCGTGTTTACTTCTGCAATCGTTAGTGTATAAGCAGAAAAGGACAGGAGATAGACAGCATCCCTGAGGGGCACCTGTACTAACGGATCGAACATCAGAGCAAATGCCATTTAATTTAACAAACTGTGGTCTGTCTCTTAAATAGTTTAAGATCCACAACAGTAACCTGCAATTTACACCCATAGCTAACAGTTTATTAATTAATAAGCGCGGCTGAATGGAGTTGAAGGCACTCGAAAAGTCAACAAATGTAGCCCTAACAAAAGAATTTGGAGTTTCCAAGTGTTGAAAAATTTTATGCAAAAACAATAGGACTGCGTCATCAACACTTCTATTAGCTCTATATGCAAATTGCATGGGATCTATGGTAACGCCACTCTCATTTAACAAAGTCCTAAGGATAAGTTTTTCGAGACATTTCATTACGGTAGAAGTAAGTGCCACTGGACGATAATCATTTAAGGTAATGACTGTACGTGATTTTGGAACTGGGGTGATTGCAGATGTTTTCCAAATAACAGGGATCTCACCAGTATCAATTGTATCTTGAAAAATTTCAGTAAAGATGGGAGCTAACTGGGCAGAGCATAACTTAATTACTTTGTTACTAATACGATCCGGTCCGCTAGCTTTATGTACATTTACCCGAGAAAATAGCGTACGGACCTCGTCAACTGATAAAATAACCCTGTTTAAATCATTGCACTTATCAAATAGAATTGCACGAAGAGAAAGCTGTTCTTCATTAAAATCGATCTCGTCAAATCTACAATAAAACTGATTGAGTTCATTAATGAAGTCCATAGTAGCATGTGCAGTGTCTGACTTTTTCAGTTTATGACCAGTGATGGTGGACATGACTTTCCACGCTGCGCGACTGTCGTTGCACTGAAATTTACGTTCAAGTTTCTTTCCATACTGATATTGACACCGTTTAATTTCTCTTTTAATTTCCCTTTGACGAGTTCTCGCTGTTTCGTAATCTTTGTTATGATAGGCCACGTGTTTCTGTTTCATCAATACCTTCAAATCCTTAGATAACCACGGTTTACTGTTCGGGAATACCCATCTTGTTGTAGTTGGAACAATGGATTCAACACAAAAGTTAATATATTCACTGACAGCTGTAACCCTATTGTTGGTGTCGTCATCTTGAAACACGCCCCAGTCGGTGCTTTCAAAGCACCCACGCAACGTCTCAGTGACTTCATCCGACCACGCATTGGTATAGGTTTGATCAATGCTAGTGTCATTCCATGGAAGAAGGAACAAAGGTATACTAAAAAGATTCCAGAAAAGCTGAGCTATTTACATACAAACGATTACACAAGGTCACCGTGAAGAAAGAAAAGTTGAGGGATGACCATCGAAAGACGACCACGTAAGTATGCATTCAAAATGATGCATCTCGCGTCAGTATGGACAGCGATGGATGTGGACACAGGCGTATACAAGTCCCACCACTCCCCCGTTTAATAATGCTTCAAAGGTGCCTCAAATAAGCTCTGGCTTACCATTGGATTAAACATGTACCTACAGTACAGATATGCGTCACTTTTTAGATGAACGACGAGATAATTATGACGTCAGCGATAAGTTTGTTTTCATCTTCTAACGAAGATGGTCACAAGTTGTCATGGCGCAGTCATCAACAAACCAAGAGTATCACAGCCCTTCAAGAAGATCGACGAAAGGTTGAACGTGACCGAGATCGCTTGATTAAACTCGTCCGAGGCTCTCTTCAAGACAAACAGAACATGACGTCATGTGTATCCAACATCGACGAGTCCAAAAGTAATCTCAGACTGAAGCAAAAGCTGAAAAGCTAGGACATTTCGGTTTGTCTACAAACCTGATGATAATGTCCATATTTAAATTTAAGTAACTGATTGATATACCAATATGGTTTTATCTGTTTTGTTCCTGTAACAGTTGAACCAGGGAGCTGTTAGAGTAGCAGCTCCCTGGTGGAACAAAAAGTATTTGCATTTCTGTTTACATAAGCTAATATGACTATGAATCAGCAAAGTGACTTTTTGGGTGTTTGTTTGCTGTAGGTTCTATTCAATGGCATTACAATGTAAGACTCTTGTTTCTCGATCACTGAAAAATCTTAATTCAGCTCCATGCATACAGGGTGGATATATACATACCGAAGGAAAGTAGTCAGGGACATTAAATGTCACCATGTGTTGCAAACTCGTAGACCTTACTAGAGTAGACATGGCTTTGTTTTTTCAATTTGACAATCTATACCGTTAATCTCTGCTCATTCATGTGTTGTTTCAATTTGAACAAATTATAACTTTAACTTGATATGGTCACAATCGTTCTTGTTATGCAAAGCTGCTTAATTCATTGACAGTTTGAGAAGGTGGCTGATTACATTGATATTCATCCTGATTGTGTATATTCGTCATTTGTTTCATACATAAATATTAACCTTATTGGCCAAAACAAATATAATTAGTTTGATTTATTATTATTATTAATTCCTTGTTTGCATGTGAGCCGTACATAATTCATATAAAATAAAGTCATGTAAAGTTGGAGATGATAAAAACTGGACCATAATTACAAAAACACTCACTTGGCAGCTTCTCTATATATGGGCAAACAGGACGCCATTATGAGAATCAAAAATAGAAGATTAATGGAAAGGATATAAATCGTACGTCGCTAGGAGGAACCGGGATTTGTCAACACTGTGAATAAAGAAGATATGACATAAAAGAAACCTGTTCATATTATTAATTACTCTTCCACAGACTGGTGTGTACTTAATTTGATTTAGTATATACTGAATATTGCATTATATTGGCAAGTTTATGATTTAAACCTACATTGTAAATAATCATTATTCATCAACAGCCTGGTGCGTATTCAAGTTGATAAGCTATAAACTGTATATGGCTTTAGTGTACTAAGTGAGCGATCGGCATCTAAGTTGTCTATAATAGTAAAAAGTTGCAATAAAGAATGCAATATCACTGTCTGTCTATCTATCCGTTCTGTGAAATAGGTACATTCCAAGAGTGTGTTTTGATGTGGGTGTGAATTTTATGGTGGCAGGGGGTTGGGAGAGAAGACCGTTACGGTTTGGATGGGGGGGGTGGGGGCTTCCTCAGAAGAACGATATTTTTTGTATTCGATCCATCAAGAGCAACATGACTTTGATGACGTCAGCTAATGTTCATTACACTTCGTTTATTGATTAATCACATGATTGTACAACATCTGACTTTATTTGACCGTACTAAGACACACTCGATACTATATACTGTTCATGTTCCACAGCCGTGCATCAGTAACTACTGCACTGTCTTCGCAACACGGTAACATGTGTTACAGGTGGCACAGTAATTACTGCAAAGCTGTACACGTTGCACTACGAGTCCGAAAGGTGAAAATGCGCAGCGACTGGGTAACGAAGACTACTCACTAGCCGTACAATACGGAGTGCATGGTCAGCGCTGGCACAACACGTAGACGACACACTGCGGTGGTTATTTTATACTGCATGCGAGATTCAGATGGTAGCCTAACTTTTCTTTAATCGTATTATTAAATCCATTTGATTGACACATTCTTCACGGACAGGTGAGTGTGTGAAAATCTCAAATAGATACAGAACAGATACACAAAATGGGACCTAAGGTGGAGGAGGGGGAACCAAGATTTGCCTTATGGGTAGTTCCACGTCTAAATTAGGCATTGATATAGAATAGGTTACCAGCATTTACATTACATGTGAACAAATTGTCATTTGTTTTAATAAATCATCTTCGTTTAATTATATGGTATAATATGTCCTGCACTGTTCACAACACGGAGAAATGATGTTTCTAAACGGAAGGTTCTAAACTATATCAGAAGAGATGTGAGAAAGCATTATTATTAGCAAGACTATTTTTTATCTGTAATAAATGTCGTGTACATATATCAAACAAAACCACGACCTCGTGCTTTAATAACACAAGCCTTTTGCCTTTGCAGACATTATTAGTTTGCGATCCTTGCTGTAAATTCATCATTTACTCGTGTTGTATTGATTATGGATATGAATGAAATGTCAATCATTTGGTATATTATAAAATAGATATGGAACGACACAAGAAACAATTGCCATCTCCAGCATTTCCATGTTACGTATCTTTGTTACGTATTAATTGAAACTATTAGTTGATCCCATTAATAAGTCCCTTTAGCATATGAGCCGTATAAAATGCATATAAAATAAAGCCATGAAAAGTAGGAGATGATAAAAACCTGAATGAATATTACGAGCAAAAAAAAACAGTTCCCAGTAAAGTTCAAACAAGACGCTATTATAAAAAGCAAAATAGAAGATTAATGAAAAGGAAATAAGTCTAAGATTGCTAGGAGAAACCGGGATTTTAAAGACTGTGAATGAGAGAGAAATCAATTATGAAAGAAACCTGATATAGAACGACACAAGAAACAATTGACATCTCCAGCATAAGGGCAAATATAGCCTCATTATGAAAAACAAAATAAAAAGAGAAAATTAATAAAGAGGATAACAATGTATATTGTGCCTTTTCTAGGATGAACAGTCCCTTTTCATTCACTATGTAAAGAGAAAAAGGAGAAAGAAACGAAAGCCGTCCATACTCATTAATATGAATTTAACAAGTCGGTTTATTAATCATTGACCTGATTATACCGTAAGGCAAATACGATAATAACTCAAACTATATGCCTCGTGTGGCTTCAGATTGCGAAGTGTTTGAAATTACGCCTACATTCAAAGTGACTTATTGCAGTACGGTATATGTGTGTATCAAATCCTATATGTGTAAAGCTGCACCGTCCTTCACATCAAAATGCACCTCACTGACACCAACATGGAAAGTTCATTGTATGTATGTCATTCCGACAATTGTTTGGTCTGAACTTTGCACAGAGTCATTGTCAATATGTCTACTTGTTTCTGTTTTCATGGTAAAACATGAACATGCATGATTATATATTTTCCGAGTATTTCATGCCGAACACACATATACTATTCATGACCGACTATTCAAGATATAGTAAGTAAACTCCATCAAATATTTCTAAAATATTGATTTTCACATATCGCTATATTGTTAGAACTTTCGCCATTCTACTTGTCAGAACTTCTGCAACCATATCATGCAAATCGCAGTTTCATGAGATCACACAATAAATTACTTCTGTGTGAAAATCGCTCAAATCGATGATGGGGCAAAAGAGCTTTTGCTACTGCTGCCCCTTCTCTGTGGAACAGCCTTCCAGAATATGTAAATAAAACACAGTCCATCTCTTGCTTCTTTTGAACTCTCTCTCAAGAATCATCTGATGAAAACTGTTTAATTAATAGTTCACTGTTGCCCATTTTTGCTTGCATTTTTGTATTGTATTATATGTTTACTTTTTTGTTTTTTTATGTCGCAGTGTTTGTGTCACTGCGCCATGAGCGAATGTATTGACGGATAATATATATTTATATATTATATTATTGATTCGTTAAAATGAAGGTATCTACATGGCCAACCGGTCAGCTATACATTGAATAGTAGGGTTTACTTATTGCGGTCTTCTGAAAGGACTTAGAGACCTAGAGATTTCTTGGCGATTTAGTATGTACAGTAAGTCAACTAGTGCATGTGTATGGAGCATGCTAGCCCAGTGTTTTTCCCAGGTTTAATCCATCTGCATTCTTGTCGGTTACATCAAATGTTCCTTATTTAGTTACTCATATTACTAAATGACAATTTTGATCGCTCGGTCACTATTCACTGACTTGCACGAGGTTGTGAAGGACTCGGAATCGTACATTCACCATTTGAGAAAACACAATTCTAAGAATGGTCAATATAATATTAAATTGAATCGTTTTTCATGATATACCAAAGTGATCGAGCAACCCGCACGGCAGTCAGGGTAGCAGTCCTTTCCGCGGGGAGAGGGGGAGGGGTAACCGAAGGGGAACGCAGTCGAGGACATCAAATGTTATCAAGATATGTGTTGCAAACTATTAGACCTTAGGAGAGCAGACATGGATCTTTTCTCCAATCTGACAATCTAAATCATTAATCTTTGTTCCTTCCGCTTTCGCTTTAATATGAAAAAAGTATAAAGGATAAAATTAACTAGATATGGTCACAATCGTTCTTGTTAATATAGCATTGCTTTATTCATTGAAAATTGGAGATGGCTAATATTCATCCGGATTGTGTACAGTCGTCTCTTCTTACATATTTAAATAACCTTTTGGCCAGCAAATCTATGTTTTGTATTAATTGAAACTATTAGTTGATCCCCTTATTAAGTCATTTTTAGCATATGAGCCGTACAAAATGCACATAAAATAAAGCCATGAAAAGTAGGAGATGATAGAAACCTGAATGAATATCACGAGCAAACAAAAAATTAACAGTTCCTAGTAAAGTTCAAACAAGGCGCTATTATAAAAAGTAAAAAATAGAAGATTAATGAAAAGGAAATAAATTTAAGGTTGCTAGGAGAAACCGGGATTTTTAAACACTGTGAATAAAGGAGAAATCAATAAAAGAAACCTGTTTACAATATTAACTAATATTCCACCGACTGGTGCATATTTAAGAATATGGGCAAATATAACGCCATTATGAAAAACAAAATGAAAAGAGAAGATTAATAAAGAGGAAAGTAATGTATTGTGCTAATTATAGGATGAAACTTGTTCTGTTATTACTATGAAAAGAGCAAATGAAATAGAAACGAAGCCGTCCATACTCATTATTATTAATTCGGTTGATTAATCATTGACCTGATTATACCGTAAGGCATAGACAATATTAACTTAACCTATATGCTTCACGTGGCTTTAGATTGCGAAATCTTAAATTACGCCTACATCCAAAGTGACTTATTGCAGTAAGGTACATGTTTGTATTAACTCCTATTTGTGTAAAGCTACACCGTCCTACACATCAAGACGTACCTCACTGACACCAACATGGAAAGTCCTATGTGTGTATGGCATTCCGACAATTGTTTGCAAAGAGTCCATTGTCAATATGCCTATTTGGCTCTGTTTTCATGGCCAAAACATGAACATGCAGGAGTATATATTTCCCGACTTTTACATGTTGAATAAACACATACTATTCATCACCGACTATTTCAGATGTAGTAAGTAACCACCATAGAAAGTTAACGGTAAGTTATAGCATTGTACCTTTCTGTTTGCACAGAGTATTAGCATGACGTGGTAATACTTCTATGGTAAGATTATACCTATGTAGTCAGTCACATTTATTTAATGTATAATTGATATTATTACAAACAGTAGCTTTCGTGTAATGATAGGCCCGACTCAAATTTATATTTACAGACTCAGTTTCATTGATAAAATAGTTCAAGATGAATCTTTGTAGCTTTAGATACTTATTCATTTACACACATCCATAATATTAATCTCATCAACATAGTGTTTTGAAATGTCCATCCAACCATCTATCCATCTATCTATCCATCCAGCCAGCCAGCCAACCAGCTAGCCACCCAGATAGCCAACCAGCCAGATAGCCAACCAGCCAGCATGC
This sequence comes from Apostichopus japonicus, assembly GCF_037975245.1. NCBI lineage: Eukaryota > Metazoa > Echinodermata > Holothuroidea > Aspidochirotida > Stichopodidae > Apostichopus > Apostichopus japonicus. The sequence goes on from NC_092569.1 coordinate 20,379,783, forward strand.
CCAGTAAGCCAGTCAGCCAGTCAGCCAATCAGCCAGACATTTTTACTGGCTCCTCCCATTTGATTAACTGACTTACATATTAGCCTCCCACGATTCGTTAAACTTCCCTGTGGTGTATACAGTAAAATATATTAAATGTCCAACCTTTAGTGGATTGATGAATATCAATGAATCTCTTAATAGATCGACAACATATGGCAATTTCTAAAAATCGACATAGTACATCAGAACAGGTACCGAACATTTGCAATCAGACTCTGTTCAAATCTCAGAACAACCGAAAAACATGGCTCAAAAACATGGAACAGAAAATAGCTTATGTTTTCAACATCTCCTTATTTTCATGGCATGTTTTGGTACATCTTTAGCAGCCGGCAGTGAGTATTCTTTACCTTTACATATTTTGTCCGTTCCGTATCATATATTCTGACGAACTGAAATAAAGTTAACATGCATACAGTCAGTAGCTTGAAACCTAATTCATTTTTTCATGTCATTATATTTAATAGACTTACCCGTTGTTTTTGAATAACAAAATATCACATAAGAGTCCAAGTTCTAACCAAACTTACAAGTTGTGCAGCGAATTTCAAATTATTTATAAATACTGAAATAAAGTGAAAATTCATGCAACTTGTAAATTAACAACCACCATTTTGGGTTGATTTACTCATTTGTTCAAATAAAATCAATTTTCGAAGTGTGCAGCAAATTTATGGTGTCCCATGTCAATAACAACATAGTTGAATAAATCGCAGAACGTAATTTAGCCCTCACTAGGTGTATTCAGAGATTAGTAAATTTAAATGTACTTCATGTAATCCACAAGTATTATTTTCATATTCGGTCTCTTCTTTAGTTTACAGAAAGGACCTGATTTTAGGTTAGAATGGAAACCAGAAACAACCTGACGTAATTGTAGCATAGTCAACTTCCATTTTCAAATAATATAGTTGTTTATTCTGTCTATGGTTACACAAATTTACTGTATAACTTTCAGTTATATTTATAATCAGAAATTTGGATGAGTATATCAAGTTATGAAAACAGTTAACGTGTAGACGGTGACCTATGTATCAACTTATGTAATAAATAATTACGAATACAAACGTACTTCTGTGTATATTAAAGAAAGAAAGAAATCAAAGACTCAGCTCCTTGACTGCATAGGCTATAAAAAAAAATCAATAAAAGTAAACCTATAAAACAGACCTGGAACAACTTTAATTCAGGAAATGAGTTATAAACAAATGTAACTTCACTTTATACAATTGAATTCAACATTCTGAAAAAAAAACCCATTATGCTGAAAGGCACTCTCATCCTCTTGAAATGGTAATCCACCCTCCCGCGCTCACCCTATGCCTCTTGAAACGCAGAGATGCTCACGTGACAAGCATGTTATCATTATAAAAGTCCAATATGCCGTTTCGCTTTCGTCATTTCGCTTTTAGGATTGTGTAAATTTGCGGAGAAGTTTCCTGGTGTAGGAGGAAGTTGTTACAAAGAATCAACAGATGGTAAGGCTTTCATTTTCTAGTTCAACTAGATCTTTTCCAATTTAAGTAATATTAAACAATATCAAATTATCCAGTTAATGCCTTTCCCGCTATATTTTAGGTCAAGATACTAACAAGAAAACTTTATATAAAGCTTATATATTCATATTGGCATATATGTATATATAAATATATATATATATAAATATATTTATATATATATAGAGAGAGAGAGAGTTGGTTGGTTGGCGTCTATCTTGGCGCAGAGTGCTCTATGTCCAGTGGACAGAGCGAAATATGTGTTGATACTAGTTCAGACTAGTGGAACACTTGTACTAGACTAGTGTTCCACTAGTCTCAACTAGTATCAACATATATATATATATATACATATATATATATATATATATATATATATATATATATAAATATATATATATATTTGTATATATATATAAAAATATATGTGTACATTTGTATATATATATATATATATATATATATATATATATAAACATACATATACATATATATATATATATATATATATATATATATATATATATATATATATATATATATATATATATATATATATATATATATATATATATATATATATATATATATATATATATATATATAATATATGTTAAATAATGGTAACTCCAATAACATTCAACTCTGTTAAGGCTTTCTAAACACTGTGATCTGCTGTAAATGATTTCTTTCGTTTTCTTCTGTTTTGCTTATGCCAAAACTGTCGTTTGAAATTTGTTTGGTTTTTAATCTTCTAAGACGTTATTTATGCTTTCTCAAATCCAACTGTCGGCTTGTTACATTATTATTTATGTAGGTGGAGATTGTACAAAAAAAGACTTTTTTTTACTGTATTCACCTGTGATATTGGCACCCAACTATTGACTAAAATAATCATAAAAAAAATTGAGACTATGTACAGTGTTGCTTGTGTTGGCGTTGGATGTTGTTTTATTCGCTTTTTAAATTTTAATCAAAGCTTCACAGAGATTGAGACACTCAAAAGGATGTTTTCCTCACAATGTAGACACATCTTGAAGTTAAAAACTAAAGATTAAATTATTCACTTACAGAAAAGCTCAGCAAGTAGAGTTAGTGTCCATTGCCAGATAATTTACAGGGTTGCAAAGTCTGCCAAATCTAAGGATATTGAGTCTATTCCTCTTTGTAATTTTATACCACATTTAATACGTAGAAACATTAAGTCACAATCTAGCAATCAATGAACATAATCCTGTTATGTTCCTCAAGTCATTCACAATACAAGTGGTCAAGCCTCATTCATATTAATGTACCTGACCACATGGTGTATATACCTCAATCAAGTCTCTTAGCATGTGTGTATTGGTTTGAATATATTGGTAATAAATTGATGACTTGAAAAACGGATATGTTATCAATATGTTTGTTATTGTTTGATTTGAGGTGCATTATGAAACACATGGCATGAACTCACCAAATTGACACGCTAATAGTTCTTCAAAAACAATCATTCCTGATTAACCTCACTTATGGTCTTTGTTTCTTTTCCGCCTGGTCTCAACGTTGTTACTAGGGCGGTGGAGGGAGAAGGTGGGGGCGGGGGGGTATTCAGGAATATGAGACTGATTTGAAATTGAAACGAGAAATATGTATTTCTCCTTCATTGAGTTGATCATAAGTCAATGTTACCTTTGCGCAAACGCTCTGTATTCCCAAAGAAAGCAGAGCATAGAAAAATGTTACCAACTTTATCTGTAAGTAAGAGACCGTTGCAGAGTCGTAGATATACGGCTCTGGTCCGTTGAGATGAACACCGCCCCAAATAGCTTGCATTTGAATCCTCCCTTGGCATGGTACAACACTTCTAACTTTTGCTGTTTTGATGTCATACTACCTGTTGTTGGACTATAGCCATATGCATGAACTATTATGTGATTTTAGACCGTGGTACCCCATCATAGAACATGTTTGGTGAAGACAGGGGATCAAGTAACGAATATTTGGAGTACTAATTCCGTCTCTGCATCCTTCCATGTAATTGCATATATTAGTTTCCAGTGGATCTGGTTCAAGCAATGGAGGTACCTCGGTTCCGGTTGACCCCATTTCATACCCTACGACAGCAGAGGAATCGGAAGTATCTACTACCAATGATGGTAAGCTACTTGTTTTATGCTGAGATGAACCGTACCCCCAAATACCTTGTATTTGAATCCTTCCTTGGTATTGTAGAACACTTCTAACTTTTGTTTTGTTTTGCCTGTCATATTTTCAATGTGAACTTTAGTCATCATGTTTAACATGGGCTTAGGCTGCATGTAACAAATGTTGTAGGACTAAAGCCATATGCCTAGGTTATTATGTGATATTATACTGTAATTAGGTGTTCCAGTTCGTGGTACCCCACCATATACATGTTTGGTGAAGATGGGGGATCAAGTAACGAATATTTGGAGTACTTATTCCGTCTCTGCTTTCTTCCATGTAATTACACATATTAGTTTCCAGTGGATCTGGTTCAAGCAATGGAGGTACCTCGGTTCCGGTTGACACCATTTCATACCCTACGACAGCAGAGGAATTGGAAGTATCTACTACCAATGATGGTAAGCTCCTTGTTTTATGTTGTTTAGTTACATCTAATAAATCCCCTTCATCCCTTCCCTTCCCTCCTTAATTTTTTTCATACAATTTACTGTTAGTTAATGCACTTAAAGAAGAAGTGAGCCCACAGAACATCAGTAACACATACAATTACATTCGTGGTTACCATTTGATAAATATATGACCCCCTCCCGGCTAATACTAGTTTCAATCTGTTTAGGAAATATCCGTGTGTTCAATATTGCCAGAACTGTACATTGTAGTGAGGCACTTTATGCAAGAGTACCCCACCATAGAACATTTTTAGTGAAGACAGCAGATCAAATAAACAACGTTTGGAATACTAAATCTGTTTCACTCATTTTTACCATGACCTTACTCACATTCTAGTAACCAGTGAACCTGGTTCAAGTAATGAGGGTACCTCTCTTCCGGTTGACGCCACATCATACACCACGATCCGTACAAACTGCCTTACGAGTAATGGCAGTGTTATTCAGGTAAGAGTTAGGAACAGCTGTATTTCGATAATGTTTCGATGTAATTCAAATATTTAATTATCATAGCATTGCCTATTATTTAGTTCCATTTAGTCAAGTTTCATTTTAAGAATGATTAGAGTGCAACCTATTGAAAGTTTCAGTCCACTGTTGCGATTTACATGTGAGTAATACGAATTCGAAAAATGGATAAAGCAATGATGGGAGCCAGATGGAATCATTAAATATTTGTTCATTAACCTTCCTTTTCAAGTTATATAATAACCTAATCGATAAGCCTGATTGTACAGTTGTTGACAATATACGATAGATTTTAGTTTCAAGTTGTTTGTAGAATTGACGTGACATATTTTTGGTAACAACGGAATTATAATTATATCTGCATAGAAGAATGTACCGTTGTACTCGTTGTTCTTGGTAAAGAAGACAAAGGAATAAAGCAAAACAAAGACAAAGGTTTTATCAACTGTACCATGAAACAAATATCAGTGAAGTGATTTGCGAGCTAATTTGGACCGTTATGTGTCTTCCCAGATACAGTAAAGTAAAACTGCATATTGACTTAGCGTTTAGTGTGAAGTTAGTCTTTTTCTGAACAAGCTATATCATCTTCACGCACCCGCTCAATTTAGCCAAGTTGATGTTACGCTGTTAGAACCATTTGAATTCATAATAAGTTATTGTGCATTTGGAATACAGACAATTGTATCCTACATAATTTAATCTAAGATGATATTTTAAACCTATCTTGGAATCTTTGGGGAGGTTTAACAAGATTGCACAATTTCTTGTACGAGTTTGGTAGACTAAAATAAGAGTAAATCAATAAAATAGCCTAAATTATTAGTATTCTTTTTCTTAACTTTTTGAGTGTTGATTTTGCCATATTATGATAATTACAATGCAAAATAAAGCTTGAGGGTGGAATTCTGTTCTCTTCTTGCAAATAAAATATTATTTAAGTACAAGTTTATTTCATTGGTGTGTGTGTCTGTTTGCATTGTTTCGTCTTGTATTTGAAAAACAAAGTTTTAATTAACCATTTCTCTCTGCTGGTACAAGATTGAAGATAGTATATTGATAGTATATTCCATACAGTGAACAATAAATCCTTAATTATATGTTTTGTCTTTCAAATGTTTTTGTCCTAATTTTCCTGTCGGTTTTATTGAAATCATAATTTAACTTTTGAACTCTTATGACTTGATTTCTCTTTTGATTCAGAATGGTTCGCTTCTCGTGAATGAAGACAGTACAAGGATTTCCACCTGTGATAATGGAGTAATGAACTACAATGATCTCTACCAGTGTAGCTCTGATGCGGTTTGTGAAGTCCGTAACGAAGTACGCAAATGTTACTGCATGAGTGGTTACCATGGTAATGGAGTGAATTGTACAAAACACATGACCGACTGTAAGGATTGGTACGATGCTGGAAACACTACTAATGGTATTTATACCATCATACCAATTAACTGGAGTGGAGCATCATTTGATGTTTCCTGTAATATGACTGACGGAGGAGGATGGACGGTAAGTCTAGTATGACATCATATAGTATAGACGATATATTGTATATGTATAATATGACTGACGGAGGTGAATGGACGGTAAGTCTACTATGACATCCTATAGTATAGACGATATATTGTTTATGTATGGTATGACTGACGGAGGAGGATGGACGGTTAGTCTAGTATGACATCCTATAGTATATACGATATATAGTATATGTATAATATGACTGACGAAGGAGGATGGACGGTAAGTCTATAGTATGACATCCTATAGTATAGACGATATATTGTTTATGTATAATATGGCGGACGGAGGAGGATGGACGGTAAGTCTATAGTACGACATCTTTTTGTATAGACGATATATTGTATATGTATAATATGACTGACGGAGGAGAATGGACGGTAAGTCTAGTATGACATCCTATAGTATAGATGATATATTGTATATGTATAATATGACTGACGGAGGAGGATGGACGGTAAGTCTAGTATGACATCCTATAGTATAGATGATATATAGTATAATATGACTGATGGAGGAGGATGGACGGTAAGTCTAGTATGACATCCTATACTATAGACGATATATAGCATATGTATTATATGACTGACAGAGGAGTATGGACGGTAAGTCTAGTATGACATCCTATACTATAGACGATATATTGTATATGTATAATATGACTGACGGAGGAGGATGGACGGTAAGTCTAGTATGACATCCTTTAGTAAATACGATATATAGCATATGTATTATATGACTGACAGAGGAGTATGGATGGTAAGTCTAGTATGACATCCTATACTATAGACGATATATTGTATATGTATAATATGACTGACGGAGGAGGATGGACGGTAAGTCTAGTATGACATCCTTTAGTATATACGATATATAGTATATGTATAATATGACTGACGGAGGAAGATGGACGGTAAGTCTAGTATGACATCCTTTAGTAAATACGATATATAGCATATGTATTATATGACTGACAGAGGAGTATGGATGGTAAGTCTAGTATGACATCCTATACTATAGACGATATATAGTATATGTATAATATGACTGACGAAGGAGGATGGACGGTAAGTCTATAGTATGACATCCTATACTATAGACGATATATTGTTTATGTATAATATGGCGGACGGAGGAGGATGGACGGTAAGTCTATAGTACGACATCTTATTGTATAGACGATATATTGTATATGTATAATATGACTGACGGAGGAGTATGGACGGTAAGTCCAGTATGACATCCTATATTATAGACGATACATTGTATAGTATGACTGACGGAGGAGGATAGACGGTAAGTCTATTATAACTGCCTTTAGTATAGACGGTATATTTGATTTTCACTAGAGAGGGGAGGTGTGACACTAAACCCAAACAGCAACCATATTCCACCCAAACAAACCCCACCCCAACACAACCGCACCCAGACACCACCACAACCCCGTATCTGCTCACCGTCTACAGTTTTACAGTGTAAAACTGTTCCTCTTTGCGTTATGATTTTCTACATTACTCATTGAGGTTGTAAAAAGGCATAATCATTTTCTTTTTTTTATTTTAATGCATTGCATAATTTACACTAACACTTTCCTTTACATCCTTTGACCACATAACCTGTGCAGTGGCGGAGCGTCCATACAGTCAGGGGGGAGCGGATGCCCCCCCCCCCCCTGACGGACTCAAATGGACTGCGGGCGACCTTTTCAGCTCTTAACCACTTTTACCTATTCACGGTTATTGACTTTTTTATTGCGCTCTCATCTATAAATATTGACATTTGTCACATTTTGTTGGTGTAATTTGGCGATGACACCTATTTAATTCTTCGTTTATCTGCAAATTAGCCAGGCCCGGAAAGGGTCATTTCCGGCGATCTAGGGAGTATCTTTACTTAAAAAAAAAATTGTACGCTACGCGCCAACCTGTGGTGGCGCTCCGCTTAGATAGGGTTGAAAGCGCCCCTTCAGACCATTCTCGTCCCCCCCCCCCCCTGACCAATACCCCTAGCTCCGCCACTGAACCTGTGGCGTTTTACGTTGATGAGTAATGCACTATAAGCGATCAGAATATGATATCCTATTTACACATGTGTAAGGTTGTGGTCATTTTTGACCTTATTACGTCATAGCTCACGTAGGAACCACATCTATTTTGTCATTTTGATATATACAACAATGGGCCATATGCAGTTTTTACCTCTTGGAGTTTCACCTCTGACCTTGGGCGCTATGATGAATGTCTTTTCTTTTCCGGACTGAGAATGGGGGAGAAGTTGCTGACATCTTTAGTTTAGACAACCACATGCATGTAATTTAGTTGCTTGCTTCAATACTTGAGAATAAATAACATCTCTTTTAAAAGAAACTGGTATAACAGTGTTACTATAATATTTTATCTCCCCATCAATCAGGTATTCCAACGTCGCGTTAATGGTTCTGTTAATTTCAATCGGACCTGGATCAGCTACAAAGGAGGCTTTGGTGATGTCAGTCATGAGTTTTGGTTGGGTAACGATAAATTGTATCACCTCACCAATCAAGGCAATTATCAACTCCGGATTGATTTCGTGAACATAGATGGTGATCCACTCTATGCTAAATTTGACCGATTCCGTATCAACAATGAAATTGACAACTATCGACTGTCTAGAATTGGAAAATACAGCGGAAATGCAGGTTTGTAAACAGTTAGGCTATTGTGTGATTAGATCATCAATGCTCAAACTTCGTAGAACAAATTTGCTCATGTCGGCCATGTTAATGATGCATTCGTGGTGATAATCAAAGAGTAATATATATTATTATATCCTTATATATTCAATGGCGTCGGTGGAGTAACACCGATCGGTAGCGGGTACATACGGTATTTACAGCCCAGGGTATAATGACTTATTGATTTATAGATATTCTATCCACCCTAGCAAAAATAAGTGACTGCGATATAATCGATTAAGCAAAGTTGATTTTCCCTTGATTTTCTTCTCTCTTTCTTCTCCTAAATTAATACGATGTAATCAGGATTTAAAATCCAATCAGTTAAATTATAGTTGTCGTTGCTTTAATTAAAATGTCAACGTGAAACCCTTCTGATTAGAATGATAATTTCAGGGCGATGGCAACAAGCACGCCCTAGAAACTCGAGGGGACTAATATGATGATATGTTGTATTCAAACCTGTGATTGGTGGACAAAAGAACACCTCTAAAATAAGAAGTAGCACATCGCTCAAACGAGCTATTCCCAAGTAAAGCCAAACAATCGATCAAAAAAATCTATAACAAAATAATATAAACACATATTTTCTTAACTTGTTCGATATAATCGAGCGTGAAAAAGTTGAGTGAGCACGTTCCAGTGATAAATGTAATGGAACTTAAAGGAGCTTACATGGTACATTAAATATATTACAGACTGTAATACATACTGACACTATCCCTGATACATTCGCTACAGTAGTTTTGTTACCAATATGATTTTGTGGAAATATCCGTTTGAACTTACTTATGTATGTTTCTACAGACCATACACAGATATACGCTAATGTAAAATATCAATGTCTTTTGGACCATATTCAAGTATACTGTTAGTAACTCAAATGCAGGTGTAGCGGGAAGAAATTCAATTGGAGAGTGGGAAGGGGGGGGGGTGGGAATGCAAAACCTTTCAGGGACAGAGAGGCATGTGACATTGGGAAAATCACGTCCATGAGAAAGACCCTATGTCAATTTTAGTTTTTGTTTTTCAACGGCACATTATTTTTCGTTAAAATTGTATTTAAGTTGTCAAAATTGATCCTTTGCACAAAATTGGGAGGAATTGAGAGATTCATCCCCAGCCGTGCACCCGGATCTTCTTACCTGTAATTTTGTTTTTATCTTTTATCTTCAGACATTATAATATGATAATAGAGATTGGATAGTTGATAATATGATAATTCGTGATGTTTTGAGATAATTTCCCAATAATGATGCATACTACTCTATCACGACGTTGATTGTTTATGGTTTTATTTTCAACTCAATATGCATTACCATAATTAAAATGCGTTCATGTTATTGTTTAATATTCAGGTGGTGCTGGAGATTTAAATAATCGCTTGAATTATTCCTTCAGTACCTCGGACAAGAACAATGGAGGATGTTCGAATGACTACCATTGCGGCTGGTGGTTCCGGGAATGTAGGAGACGTTGCCTCAATGGTGACTATCATGCAGCACGAAATGCAAAATCAGGTATATCCTGGTATACACCGTCCCGTCCCTATTATAATATCAAGTATACTGAGATGAAGATAAGGCCTGTCTAGTGCGTGGTAGATGTTTAGAATAATTATCAGCTTCGAATAATCTAGAGATAACTTAAACATCATACACAGAGAATGATGATAAACTGATCACCATCGGCAGTGAAAAAAAGTTATTAATGTTGAAAATAAAGAAACAAGACACATTAAAAATAGTTAATTGTTAAATATTCGTGTTTAGACCTTCTGCTATCATTCTTATAATGATGCATATTTAATGTTTGTAACATAGAGTGAACCTGTAAGTATTTTGGTAAATAGCTACTATATTCCCCTTTATTTTAATTTAATATGTAATCTGTAGACATTACGATTCAAGTAAGTGTCTGGAAGTTAGCAACTTCCTTATTTTGCTTGGTTGTCGTGTTTTTGAGTTTCTTTGATTTTTTTCATTATGTTATAATAACTGGTTACCTTCCATACCTCACAGATCACTAGTGTATTGACTGATGTGTATAAATTGTAGCCTGCAGGTTCTTAATGATAACAACAGATTTACGTTAGAGCTGATAATTATAACCTCAGCTGGAATTTAGCAACTTCTGCTTTTTTTATGAAAACAAATTATGTTATAATAACTGGTTACCTTTCATACCTCACAGATCACTACTGGATTGACTGATGTGTGTTAATTGTAGCCTGTGGGTTCTTAATGATAACAACAGATTAACGTTAGAGCTGATAATTATCACCTCAGCTGACAGACCTACTTAGAAATATAAATCATTCAAGTACAGATGCTTATTGGGCAAAGTAAATTAGAATAATTGTTAAATTGGACAGGGTTGTCAGTTGGTATATTAAATACATCGGTTATTACTAATTGATTGGTAAAATACTGCCTTTGTTTTAAATTGTAACTGACATAATTTCTCACCAAGATTTCATCATCTACTCTGGCTGTATTGAAACAAACTATAAATAAATTCAAAGCAGGAGAAGTTATCGTTGTTAACAATATACATTAATGATTATAAAACAGTCTATGTATTATCATTCTTTATAAATCTTCTTTGTCGATCCAGAAATTATCGCAAATTTATTCGACAAATATCCGCGAAGAAGAATACAACAGAAAAGAACATCAAGCAGGGGAGCTTGATATTAGTATATATTACGTAACTTGTTGTGCGACGAAATTAGTAACAGTCTCAAAATTGTAGGCAAAATCGGATAATGCCGGACGAAGAATTGGCTAAGATTGTATGTATTCGCTATTATTCTTCAATAATGGAAAAGACGAAGCAAAACCAGATAAATTATTTATTTGTAGTTAATATCCATCCGCTTTCCCTTCCCTTATCATCGTGTTCAATAATCATTGAGTATCATTTCACTTTAATCTATTACAAATGGTTATAGAAAGAAAAAAATTAAGATCATTTCATAAATATATTTATAAATGTAATTTGGAGATTCGATGAATATATGTAGTCACTCAAAAGTCTTGTTATTGCCCTCTCTTCGTCGTTCTTTCTGTCTCCATTATGTCTCCAAAATCTCTTCTATCGTTTTAAAAAATTCCAGATTAACCAACCCCTATCGTGCAACAGATATATTAAATGGATTATCCATCCGTAATATGCCCATTTACTTAATTCCCGACTCCCAAATCTGATAATTTACATAATCCGTCCTCGATATATCACTTTAGAAACCTTTTGTAGTTTCCATGGTTATAGATGCTGTCATGATTCACCCCCCCCCCCTGTCCTCCCCCAGGAATCAGCATCGGAATCAGTTTCCCTATATCGGAACCAGCTTCAACGGCACCACGGTCACACTTCCTCCTTTATCAGTTTATAAAATCCTGGATCCGTCTCAGATGACAATAGGTTCTGTCACTGACTTATGACGGTTGAGTCATTCTCGAGGAAAAAAATGTGTGATATTCTGTCTGTATATGTATGGGGGAGGGGGGGGGGGGTGGCGGGGTGATTCGAGCGTTAGGCTGCGTTATCTAACTGATTTAGTATCATTGCCAGGCTACTAAAATGAATATGAACATCACAAATGACACTCAGGTAAATATATTTGACATGATTATATTTATGGGAGTTGCTCTCATTCTCGAAATGAACGAAAGATACGGAATGAAACGTTATGAGACGGTATGAAACGAAATGAAACGGAATGAAACGGTATGAACGGGATGAACGTGATGCACGTGTTGAACGGGATGAGCGGGATGAGCGGGATTAGAGGGATGAGCGAGATGAACGGGATGAGCGGGATGAACGGGATGAACGGATGAACGGAATGAGCGGGATGAACGGGATGAGCGGGATGAACGGGATGAACGGGATGAACGGGATGAACGGATGAACGGAATGAGCGGGATGAACGGGATGAGCGGGATGCACGGCATGAGCGGGATGAGCGGGATGAGCGGGATTAACGGGATGAACGAGATGAGCGGGATGAGCGAGATGAACGGGATGAGCGGGATGAACGGGATGAACGGATGAACGGCATGAGCGGCATAAGTGGGATTGTTTTAAAAGTTTAGATTACGAAATAGTTCAATATTTCTTGCATACCAAATTTTCTCTACTATGATGAACTCGTCGTCTTGAAAATAATAGATGACCAATAGATTACGTAACAGTTCAATATTTCTTGATCCATTTTCCTCAATAATTCACAATTATGGTTTCTCCACTTCTAAGTTTTCTTCTTTCTTTTTTTTTTAACGTGGCCTGACCTCGATTATGAGCTTGCTCATGTACGCAGCACTTCCATAAAGTTGTTAGTTTTGATATAACACTGTAATTTCAAATGTATACTTGTAAACACTAACCGTCACTATTTATGTTATGGTGAAACGTTTTCCTAGAGAGTGGGGCAAAAAGTCAATTTAAACGTTAAAATAGGCTGCTGACATACTACGGAAGTGGATACGTTACACATGCGTGTCACAGCTTAGTCTTGTTAAGACCCTAGTATACTATAGGCAGCTTCTCTATGTTAGCGTGTGGTGTATGATTATGGTACGCCCCCAATTTCCTCATTTTCTTTTCGATACTAGGTTTGTAACGGACAGATCCTCGGGCAATTTTAATTCAGTGGACAAGCGCCCTCGTATCATTCGGTAATCTCAAGATGTGTAGATACAGCACACAATGCATAGATACTATAGCGGCGTAATGAAATAAGCTGCTACAATAGAGGGGACGAGCGCCCCCGATCGTGCAAACATATAACCGGTATCGTGGAAGCTTCGCGAGAGATAAAATAACGCAAGAGAAACAAACAATACAAACGTCTTCACCAAGACTAGTCACAACTACATTCTGTACCCATTCCGTGGGTCTGAACAGATAAAAGAATGATTTTATATTGACTAGACAAATATGGAATATTACATTACATGAGAAATTATAGTTTTATAATGCGCATTGCTAATATTATATTGAGTAGCCATTGTATGGAAGCCATACCCCTCACCCCTCCCCCTCCCCCTCCCCCAAAGAAAAAAGCGTAGGACTATTTCAAGTCTTCTCCGCACCTTTCTTTAATTGTGAAATTCAATATTTCATGTTACTAATCTGAAATACGTTAAGTTTATTGTCTTTTTGCAAAATTGAACTCTTTGACATATTTTAAAAATTTCCTTTTTTAGTAACCGAATTTGTAAACCCTCTTATTTACCAATCCGTTCGCATCGAAGGATTCGTCGTGTATACGATCACTTTGCTAAGCGTGATAAAGCACTGAAGGACATGATCAGTTGGGTGAGAGAGGTACACAAACCAAGGAATACCAAGAATGCTTAAAGCTGAGAAAATCAAGCTCAAAACTGTAATAAATTTGTAAAACATATTATTCATTTCATTGACGGGGATTCTTAAAATGCTTGTTGAACAAATGTCCTTGTCAACTAAACTATGGTTCGCATTTACAGTGGTATGTGCATAAACGATTTCTGATATCATTGTTTGACAAAAATTGGAAAAGATACAAAATGATGATTTTCCTCAATTATGTCTTTTTCTCTCTCTCTCTCTCTTGCTTCTACAGGGCAAGTGACCAAATGTATGACGAAAGTATGCACCGATTCACTGAATAAAATGTCGGAAAGGTTATTATCAAGATCAATTAATGAGTGATAACAAGTAATTAACAAGCAGCGGATAGCACATAGCATAAAGTATCGTACAATAGCTCATTAAAGTTTAAACTTCCTACCCCCCCCCCCACACCTCTCTCTCTCTCTAACCCCCGTATCCAACCTCATCATCCTAGCTCGTCATTCATAAAAAATAAAAATAAATCATTTAATAGACAAGCGTTACATTTGAAGTAAATAGGGAACAGTTATAAGGATGACATCCATTCATCGACAAAATCAATCGTTATGAGTACACTCCAGATTTGAAGTGAGTCCATACTCGTAATTATGTTGTAGTACCTGTCGCTGTTCCCGTTCTCGTCATCGTGAGGTTAATTTGTACGTATACTCGGGGCAATTGGGAAATCTATACTAGATACTGTACTGCATCAGTACGTATAGGTAATCGTGTTTAGAGTGCTGTAGCCTATACTCACACTAATACTCATACTATAGCGAGGAGAATGCTCTCTGTTTACTCTATTTGATACTATGATCCACTCAGATAGCGTATAGTGTGTGTTTTCATTTCATTTTATTTTTCTATTTATATTTTAATTCCGGCTATTGAGTAAAGTATTGAATGGAGAGAGAGGCGAAGGGAGAAATCCGTCCTTAAATTCGATTCAGAATTCATTTATACATCCAGTGAAACGGGAAAAATGGATGACAAATGCATGAATAAGGCAGTAATGATATTGTAAAAATCAACGTTCTCATGGTAAAAAACGATATTGCAAACAATATAATGATATATTTTGTGTGATACTTACTGTTCGGTGAATAAGTTCTTTAAATTTCTCCGATGCGGTATAAACAGATGGACTTTATGACAGATGCAATGACATGCAATGATTCTCTTCGGGTTATCAACATCCCCTGATCTATATTGATTCGCACGTTTAATCATATTGGTTGTAGTATGACTTATTACAAATGAATTTAGCTGATATTGATGTTACATTTATGGATAAATATCTTTCACATATTTGTTATACATTTATTTTCATTATTTGAAAAGGAACGTAACTAGTTCATCTATAGTTTATGATTGATACGGGAGTTTTAGATCCAACAGGAGCAGACGTCACAAGTAGGTGCTTCAATGTTGCTATACATCAGTGATGGTTGCGCCCTTGGGGTAGGGCCTATATCGTGAGATGAATAGTTATCAACACAGGCGTTAATTAAATCGCACTTCCAGTGGAGACAAAATTTGGTATTTTGCACCCTCTTCACATCGCGTCTACAGTTAGGTATACAGTTAGATATTTGCAGGCCATGGGTTTTTAAACAAATATGTTTGATTCATGCAATATGTAGGCCTAAGTGTAACATTGTATATCAAACGGATTATCCCTTTAATCATAGTGAGCTCTGGACTATTTAAGGTTTTATATTGATACTTGTAGCTCTGCAACAATGTGACCTTCAGTCAATCACAGTTACCCTTAGCAAATAGTCAAGTGTAGAGGGGAAACAAAAATTAAAGATCGACCGTAATTCAATGGAGCGTGTAGGCTAACTGGTACACGTCCTACCAGCATTATTTGAGCTATATGTAAGTACAACGTAAATCGTACATAACAAAGGTGTGTAAATCTGTAGTGAAGTCGAAGAGTACGAAGGTGATTATAAGAAGCTGCAGCTGAAATCACAAGCAACAGTTCACCGAAACTAATATTACCAGGCGAAAAAACAAAACATCGTGAGTACAAATATAATGTTTACATCAGTGTATTGAATTAGCGTTATTTTGATAAATGATGTATAGTACTTAATGTAAACACGTTTATTGCTAGGCTGTCAGTAGTAAAATGAGGTAAGTGGTGATTACGTTTACAGGCGTCGTAACTGAAAGAAAGAGGTGATAAGCCGATCGAGCTAACGACAGGGTAGGGCCAGTTGGATAGCCAAAGTGCATTAAAGCTATCCGTGTAGTAAAGTATAGACTATATACCTGTCAGTGAGTTTCCGAGCACACATTCCGAGCAAGCACCGGTGCCTTTCAATCATAAGGTCCCCGGTTAGAGTCACTCCCAGATTAATGTATGTCGTCCAGTTACAGAGTTGTTGACAATTAACAATTCAAAATCATTACGGAGAGCCAAACGTTCCATAAATGTCGAAAAAGAAAGTGAAGTGTCCAAGTTACTATATATATGTCCAAATCGATATCAACATGTTACAATTCGATATCAACATGTTACAATTCCATATGAACATGTCGAAACAAAATACAATATGTCATTGCGTCTATCAACATGTCAAATTCAACATCAGCATGTCGAAAACTTGTAACAGCATGACACGTACTACACTGGTCATGTCAACATTGCTTGCTAGATACAATATTGACGTCGTGCTATAATTTTGGAACATCGGCGCGCGCCAACGTTTCGTTAATGCCCAAAACTGTATCAGTATGTCGAGATTTATATGGGAATGTCCAAAACTTGTGTCAGCATGTTGAGAGAAGGAATAAAATATTCAAGCCAAAGGGATCACGTTGATGCCTTAGTGCAATTTTTAGGCCCTTTGTCTATTTTCACATGATTAATTCCTATGTGGGCAACTGGGCCTTTGAAGTTGCTACATGGGCCCCGTTACAGTTAAAAAATGAATTCGTTGGTATTTTTGAATACCGCAATGTCCAATAGAGCCAACACCTCTAAAAGAGTTATCCTGCTTTTTGTTAACATAATCAAATCATGTGTGGGCCATGGGCCCTTTATGGCTGTTGTGTGGGGCCCGGTACAGATAAATGTCGTCGATGGTATTTTTTGGTTTATCCAATGTATAAAGGGTCCAATACAACTACAGGAATTATCCTTGTGTCTTTGCATATGAATAAATCACTTGGGCCATGGGCCCTTGAGGTTGTCTCGGCCATGGTAGAGGATGAATTTGTAGTCATAGGTTTTTCTTTTTTTAATACCCGATAACCATAGGGTCTAGCGCCAATAACATGAAATCATCCTGCTCTCTTTTCACATGATTAAATCATGTGTGGGCCACGGGCCCTTTCTGGCTGCTGTCTGGGTCCTGGTACATCATAAAATTGTTGTAATTGGTATTTTTGGATACCCCAATGTACAAAGGGTCCAATGCCACTTTAAGAATCATCCTGCTCTCATTTCACATAAATGAATCATGTGTTGGCCACAGGCCTTTTTTGGTTGCTGCCTGCATGGGCCCCGGTACATCATAAAGTTGCTGTAATAAGTATTTTGGGACACCCCAATGTCTAACTGGTGTACCGCAATATGAATTGTCTCTTTTCGCATGATTAATACCATTTTGATGGGCCCTCCTGCAGGGCCCGTCACAAGGTACAATTACTATCATTGCTATGGTTTCTAAAAGTATCTTACTTTGAGTTTTATCCAGCGCTATTGCCTTGCCTCTTCCACATGATTAAATCAAAATTTGAGCCCCCTATTTTAATATGAATGTGAGAGACTGACTTCGGTCAGCTTGCGGCTTTGATAAGCCAATTAGGCTTCTTCGCGAGTTCCTGGGAGTAGTAGGAGGGGGGGGGGTCGGGCCAACTGGGGTCACTTAAGTCGGCTTCTGGAGGTCATACAGGGAAGAAATTAATGTTTTGAACGTCAAATGTTGTAGCCTATTCTGAGTCATATTTAAATTATAATTTAGGTTTAGATATAGGCTAAGTATAGCTATAAACGCAAGATTGTGCTAATAAATTATATAGTAAATCCCAACTGATCAAGGAAGGGTAAAGGTATCTGAACCGTTTTGGGAGGGCCAGAGGCGAATTAAGGAGGTTATAATAGAGAGGTGCTGCCGTGGGGTCACTGAAGCCGCGTGTCCTATACAGGAAAAAAAGAAGAATTACAAATTAAGATGTTACATGCTGAATTCTGAGGCATATTTAGAATATAAATCAGGTCTATGTAAAGGTTTTGCCAAAATGTAGGCCTACTTTGTGTGAGGGTTGAAGAAAAACGGGAAGGGGGGGGGGTGGGTTGAGACTACATCCGTAATAATGGTCAAATTCTTTCCCTACTGAAGGCAAATTTCCCCGACTGACGGTCGTAGGTGCAGGGCGATGCACCGCCACCACCCACCCCCCCCCCCTCCAATGCGCACGCCACTTGTTGATAAGGCTGGGTTTTATACCAAGTTCGAGCAGTATCAATTATTGTACATTGAGGTACCCAACTTTTGCATACCTAGCCTACTTATTCACGCACACACCAATGATCCAAGCTGTCATATGTAGTCCTATATAGGGGAGTATCAAGACTACCTTTTTAGGGGAACAAGTGCTTTCTTATACAAGAGGGAAGGGGGGGGGGGAAACTGTTTTCTACAAACTAATTCTAAAGATTAAGTTGAAGCAAGAGAAGACAAATGCCTGGGGCGGGGGGGGGGGTAGCCCTTTCCCTGTAACTACGCCACTGGGCCTATATCGACAAAAACGTGGTAATTTAAAAGACACGATGTACTTTGCTTCAGTACCTATATAACGCTACACAACTAATTTGCATGGCCCTATGTAGATCTCATCAATGTTTCGCCAATCGACATGCATGTACGAAAGTCATAGATCAAAGCAACCATATTAATTAAAAATGCGAATGGTACTGTTTGTTAGTATGTTACTTACGCTACACTGTAGAATATTTCTAAAAGGTTATACCATGAACTATACATGTTAACGCAGTTATAAAACGTTTCAACACAGATGGCGAAGGGCAGAAAATGGGTTCTTTTGAAACATTTTGATGGTTTCCCACAAAGAACAGATTTGGAGATCCAGGAATTTGATATCCCCGAAGTCAAAGATGGAGGTATGTATATAGAAAAAAATTAGATCAGTTAAACTATTCCAAAAGTCTCCAAGTTTGTTCAGACCTGACGAGAGGGAGGAGGGTCAGAGGTGTCAAGGCTCTACAGTCCCTGACTAATGAGTATATCAGGGATAAAATGTGATATATATGTAAGTATATATATATATATATATATATATATATGTATACATACATACATACATACATACATCAATGTATTATCTTTGTTTATAATAAACTAATGTGAAAGATAAAGGAGACTTCGGAAATGTGTCCTGGTAGCAAAGTGGTTCCCGGCTACCAACTTAATTAGCTCTCTCCTCCTCCAGATAGAGTCTATAAGCACTATCAAAGGGTAGCCTGCTTTGTGTCCTGCGTGGTTATTTCGATTTCAACATTTAATGCCGTTATTACTATCTTATGTGTTTACTATATATAGACTATCTACCATGCATGGCAAGATTCATCCTTCAAAATATTACGAAAGAACTAAGAATTAATTGGACATACTACAGGATCGCACCAGTAATCACAGGACTAAAATTCATTTTCTCTATACCAACCGATCTATCCTGCCTCTAGTGACGTCATAATCCCAACATGTAACCACATCTTTGCTAGTTCTTCCTGTGGTTAAAATGTCAAACGTACTTTTGGAAGTTACAAACCTGTAATATAGTAAGTCCATGTCACTATATGGCTCATGTATAACCCATCGTTCGTTCCTCTGATGGGATGTTATTATGCAGGAGCTTTAGGAGAGAGATCGATGGTATATATATATACTATTTGGATGTCTTTTAAATCTGCACGACCAAGACCGTTATACCTGTCCTCCTATATTACCTATAGAATGTTACATCAGTCTCAT
Source organism: Apostichopus japonicus (assembly GCF_037975245.1). NCBI lineage: Eukaryota > Metazoa > Echinodermata > Holothuroidea > Aspidochirotida > Stichopodidae > Apostichopus > Apostichopus japonicus. The sequence goes on from NC_092569.1 coordinate 20,400,052, forward strand.
CTTTCAGTTTTCATAACAATCATGCATGATTACCAACTTGATGAACTTTAGGCTATTGTTTCCTTCCTAAGAAAGTGCAGTCCAACATAGCAGCCAAATTATTGCCTTCATTCAATAAAGTTAGAATCTTTCTAACGCCAAACGTTTCTACTTACAGAAGTATTAATCACCACAGCAGTCCTAACAGTTGATCCTTACATGAGGTACGTTGTGTTATTCTCCATAAAAGAAGCGAATAGTTTGTTTCACTGTCTTATTTTTAACTATGAAAACCGAACTGTTATTTAATCATAATTTTCTTTATCGATTTGTAAATTGGTTGACAGTACGATTGATATTGTTTCGATTAAAGGCCTTCGCTAGTTAGAAGCCTCAAATGGAATATTTTAACTCAAATCTGTAAAGTCATGTGTCGTATTAATGCCACCCCCCCTCACCCCGTGGGGGTAACCTTATAACATGGACATGACCTTAGGCAAGGAAATGCATGTAATATTATTTGTACATGTAATTGTTATCAGTACATGTAATATTATTTGTACATATATATTATCTGTTCTTGTAATATTATATGTACATGTACTATTATATGTACAATTGGTATCATATGTACATGTAATATTATCTGTACATGTAATAGTATCTGTACATGTAATATTATCTATAAATGTAATATTATCAGTACATGTAATAATATGTACATGTAATATTATATGTACATGAAATATTATATGTACATGTAATATCATTTGTACATGTAATATTATCTGTATATGTAATATTATTTGTACATATAATATTATTTGTACTTGTTATATCATTTGTACATGTTATATTATTTTCAATTGATTTTTGTAGTATTTTGGGGGGGAGGGGAGTTGTGACAGGATATTTCAACATAACCATGGTCGATGTAAGGACGCCCAGTGTGGACCAAGAGCAAAGAACTTTTTTTCTGAAGAAGTTTACGTTTGGAAGATTCAGTTTGTTTTTCGAAGGTTATCTTTCTGCTTTCTGTCTAATGAGTTTTTTTTTTATGGTTTCAGAAGAATTATTAATTGATCAACGCTGTTTGTGGTTTAAACTTATGTCCGGTTATCCACTCTTTTCTACAGCACACTTGGACATCAGTAGTTAAATCATGTGACTCGAGGACTGCCAAATGGAACAAATCCAATTAAATAGTGTGCAGTTTCGCTAAAGCCACACACGTTTTATGCAAAATTAGCAATTATAGTCAATACATGATCATGTTTTCCTTCATTGTTCTTCTTTCCATGCAGGGGTTGGACAATGAGCGCAAAGATCGGCGACACAATGTTTGGGGAAATCGTTGGCAAGTAAGTACAAAACAAATTGCATATATTACATATATATATATATATATATATATATATATATATATATATATATATATATATATATATATATATATATATATATATATATATATGTGTGTGTTTGTGTGTGTGTATATACTAATATAACGTCGTTGCAATTGATATATAGGGCACTCAAGGGGGGTTTCTGGCATTGGAAGTGTTCCACGTCGTTGTTGACCGTTGAATGATTCCACATTAGATAGTATATTTAACCCTGTCGTTTATCCATTGACGTAAAACACTAAATCTTCAAAGTAATATGGTCCGTGTAGAATTTTTCACTTGGTGAACATTACCCTCCCACTGTCCTCCATTACCCTAGCTCCACTGGATACATGCAACATTCATGGTCCATTCCGGACAATCACCTCTGCTCATATGTAAACACATCTCCTATGCTACATGGTTTAACTTTATCTAATTTTACCAAACTTACCCACCGCATGTGATTTCAAAATGAAAGCCACAAAGGCCCAATCCTACTGGATGCCATATATATAAAGAGTGCTTTCTTGCATTTTTACTGGCGGAGAACAATTGTGCGGAGTGATATCTCAATCGTATAAGACCATAAAATTATGTTCCGGAATGGAGCCATCGCATAGTTGTACTGAACTGGTAACAGCTATAGGGGACTGTTCACATCAGCAATAATATTGAATCTTAGGCAAGATTATGTAGAAAATGTTTATGTATATATATATATATATATATATATATATATATATATATATATATATATATATATATATATATATATATATATATATATATATATATATATATATATATATATATAAACTTATTTTTGAAAACTTATTTCAAATTATTTTTAGAGTCACTGCAAGCAAGGACCCTGCAATTAAAGTTGGCGATTATGCTCAAGCATATGCCGGATGGGTCACTCATGCTGTAGTAAATGGAAAACAAACTCAAAGGATTCCAGAACTCCCTGAAGGTGTGCCTCTTACCTTGACAGTCGGAACGTTGGGTATGCCAGGGTAAGTTGTTTGGAATGTTTACACTATTATAGTTTGCTTGCCAAGCGTTACGGCTTCACTTGAACAAAGTGTTTACTTGTGAATATAAAGTGCAGTGTTAGCTTCCTACTGTGACACAATTAGCATATATCTAATACTTAAACGTTGTCTCTAATCTCCAGCGCAAATATCAACACTTTACTTAAAGAGTAACTCTAAACTGAACGTTAGTCTTGATGTGTATAATAATTCAAGAAAAAAGAAACCTTTGGGTGTTACCATTATGTTTCTATATAGCTATTCTGTACTGGAAATATTCAGCTTTAAAGTGTGCTTATTCTCGTGGAATACTCCACTTATTGACGGTGACGTCACTTCCTTGCTACAGTCCAAACTGTTAAATGCTAACCCATTGCTTTATAAACTCAAACTCAAAAGAAACATGTTTTTTGTTTTAAACTTCTAACGACCAGCAGAGCACTTTTTGGGCGATATTCAACACAATGTGCGCTTGGTATAGGTTCAATACATTAACATAACCTTTTTGAAACCATAACACATTTATGTTGAATTTGTATGACACACGAGGAACTGATGCTAATGGTATATTTGATTTAAAGTAGTATAGTTCAACCACTCTAATTCAGGAGCTTCAAGTGTTTAAGGAGGCTTTGCTCAATTAATAGTGCTATAGACATACTACCGGTACCTATAGAGATGTTTTAATGATTCACAATATAATATCAATTAATGTAGAACTTAAAGTCAATCTTAAAAAAGACCAGAAAGTATTAATAATTTGAAATGGAAATCACAGTGATAAATTAATACCGCATAATATTATATTAGCATACAACAATGGAAACGTATAATGGTACCATAATACTATCAACATCTTTCTGTGAAGTAAAGTATTAATCCGTCAATTCATTACTTTCAGTAAGGGAGAAATTAATCAATTAACTGCAAAGCGATTACATATTGAGGTTGTTGTTGTTTTTTTTTTTTTTTTGTATTTGTCCCAGCATGCATGATTGCTCACTTATTGTACTATAAAGTTACCAATTAAAGTGTAAATTTTGATTTCATTATTTTTCTCTCAAACTTTAGATTAAATATGAATTACAATTGCCATATGTAACATTTTTTACTACATTTTCGAATACTAGAATTATGTGGAATTCTTTACTTTGCAACAAAATGTTAGAATGATAAAGTAAAAAAGAGAACACTTTCACGTATCAAAAAGAAAAGAAAAAATCCGAATAAGCAGAGCAGAGCAATGCAGAGTATAAAGTAGGATAGATCATAGTTGAGCATACTATTATAGTATACAATTCAATAAAGTCTAGATGTTACATGAGCGTAAATTGTTGTAATACATCACAAAAATAGATGTCTTCTGAATTATAATTATACATTTACCGACAGATAAATCATATCAAGATAATAAAATATTGTCTTAGAGCAGGGGTGGGCAACCTTTTGCAATGAATGGGCTAGTTATAAGGAGTGAAAAACTGAACGCACCTAACGAACGACCTGCTGTTGATTTCAAACCTTTGATTTCGAGGACCTTCAAGCAATAGGTGTGTGTACTTAATCTGTATTCACAAAAGCATAATGTCAATACATACAGTCTGTCGATAATTAATGGGGATAATTGGCCTATTTGACAGTATCATTAGTGCTGAAAATCCAAGCAGTTAGCTCGTTTTTTGTGATGATGTAAAATAAAATTTTTGTATTTTTTCTTGAGACATCTAACGGGCCGCAAAAAAATCACTGGCGGGCCACATGTGGCCCGCGGGCCGTAGGTTGCCCACCTCAGTCTTAGAGTTATAACTTAGAAAACGAGGGAATTGATATGACACTCTTCATTAAAACGAAGTAATATATATATATATATATATATATATATATATATATATATATATATATATATATATATATATATATATATATATATATATATAATATGTTTCATTTGACAGACTCACAGCCTATTTCGGACTGAAGGAAGTAGCACAACTTAAAGAGACTGATACTGTACTGGTGAATGCTGCGGCTGGAGCAGTTGGGTCAGTTGTTGGACAAATTGCTAAAATAAAGGTTAGTATTTGAACATTCATATTAAGCAAGTCAATGTCAGCTACACAGATTGCCAGACGCGTAGCCAAGGGGTGGAGGAAGGGGGCGAATGGGGCTAGTAATTTCAAAATAGAAAATGCTTAGATGCAACTTATACAAGGCCTGGGAAGTGCCATATCCAGCGATCTGGGAGGCATTTTCGGCAATTTTTTTTTGGGGGGGGGTACGCTTCGCACCAACTAATGGTGGCGCTACGCTTAGATTGTTTGGATACAGGCTTTGCCCCCTCCCTTGGCAAATTCCTCTCTAGGCGCGTGCAGATTGCGAAACTTTTTGTTAATGATTAAGAACTTCCACATAAGGACTCTACAATTCTGTAATTAAACTCGTACTAAACACAAAGATCTTAAAGAAACTATCAATGCTTATTTGATACTGTCAATGTTGCCTAAATCATATATGATAGCCTCTTATCGTTCATACAGTTTCACATAACGAAACTAAAAACATCAAATAATTTGGTTGCTGTAATGTTTCAATACGAACTCTTGAAAGATATCATTTTGTGTGCATATTATATACCTCAGTTGTAACAGAAGGCACCGTAGTCCTGTTCAAAGATGTATAGGCATATAGTTTGATATGTAAGTAAGCTTTATATAAAAATACAAAAAATCGATCATATTATTTTGAACTCAATTTATTATTGATGAAAAGAGCCGCATTTGCTTTAGTACTTCAAACACTAAATAATATGGTTGTAATTATCATTTCTTGTGAAATTGTTATAATTAACATCAAAATAATCGCAGATGAAATAAAGAATTAATTCAGTTTACGATTGTGGTACTGTACTGATCAATTGAAAAAAAAATACTTAAAACACGAGCAAGGATAATCCACAACCTAAGATGACTTACTAGTAATGAAACAACTATAGCGCCACACTTTAATTTGAACAGAATGATTATATAAGTTTATTCTTAACTTATAAAACTCTACCATTTCTTCATTGTAATAAGGGCTGCAAAGTGATCGGTTCTGTTGGATCTGATGAGAAGGTAAAATACCTTAAAGAAGAATTAGGATTTGACGAAGCCTACAACTACAAGGTAGTAACACCGGACAAACTCGGCGATGAACTCAAGAAACTAGCACCGAACGGAATCGATGTTTTCTTTGAAAATGTGAGTAAGCTCAGAAGGTTTTATTATCATCGATGAACATGTTTTAATTTTTTTTTTTTTTATTTATTTTTTTTTATTTATTATTTTTTTTTAATAGAATTATGATATATCTTCTATAGTGTCTTTTACATTCATCTTTCTTCTCTGGAGTATAGCTCAGATTGAAGTAAGCTCAGAAGGTTGTTATTTTTTTTTATTTATAATTTTTTTTTTAGTATTTAATATACTAAGATATTGCATCAAATACATGGCTCATTTGTCACCGATTTATTTTTTTAAAAAGAGAGCACTCCCCTACGAATTAGCCTACTACTTCCAATAGTTGTTCTTTGCATGAGACTAAAAATGATATGTAGAATCGTTCGCGCAATAAAATATTCAGATTCGAATATATTAAGTATTTTGCCGACTGACTGTCACGGCTGTATTGCTGGGACATGTGGGTTCGCAGATTTCCTTACAAATACTGGGGTGTTTACACTATCACAAACAACAAAATACAACAAGACGCTGTCAAAGTTAGTGAACAATTATTATTACACGTCTTATTGCACTAACTTTCACATCAAACTACTTAACACCAAAACAAATGAATTAACTTATACTTAAATATTGAATATTATTTGCCCGTTGAGTTATATTGCACCCTTAATTATATTGCCCCTCTTGTTTCCGCTTACTATCCCTTTGCAACGTTTAAACCATAATGTTCATACTATCCGTAGTTCAAAGTGCAGGGTAAAAACGTCGCGTGTATACTCCAGGCAGGGTCCACCAGTATATATATGGGGCCACGTTCAGGTATGCTCCTGGTAGTTCGTCGGGCCAGTCAAGAATCCCGGATTAGCTGCCATACAAGATGGCTAACGGTGTCCAGGACATAGGCGTTGGGCTGGTTTCCAAGAAGGATGCTCCAAGTCTTTATTACGTTTATTAAGTTATTTGGCAAGGTTGCGGTGTAATTTTAAAAAGCTCCCACTGCTTCCCCTATGACAGACGCCACGTGCTCTTGTCTATAGCTTTGGAAGGTAGTCAAACTAATATGATATTACTTCGCCCTAGGCGGTATACACGGCCTGAACCTTATAACTTTCTGCGTAGAAATATTGATACCAGTTCTGGATCTCAACCCCGAATGCTATTACACCATATACTTATAAACCTCGAAACACAGGTGTATAAACAATACCCTACCAAGTTGGACTTATTTTGTTCCTATTGTATAGCTAACTATCTGACTCATTACAACTTGTGACGTTTGGAAGTTTTGGAATTTTAGTTCATTGGCAACGTGCCAATAGGGATTATACCTGTAAAATTGACCTATTAACCTTCGGCTAGATATATGCTAATTTAGCCCATGAACTAGCGAAAACTACGGAAAACAAAATAGACCATTTAGATTGCGGCTATTTCCAATTATTAAATGTTTACTATGACACTGACGTTCATTTGAAGAACAAAAATTCTTCCAAAATATGTTAAGATTTTTAATGATTAGTTTAAGCAAGATGGTATGAGGTAGATACATTTTGCTCAATTTATCTTCAGTTGGCAATTAAATATGAAACAAAGTGCTTTGAATATTTGAGTAATATCGGTATGTGAGTACAAGGTTATGTTAGGGTAAAGTAGAATTCACCTTGGTATAAATACAGCGAGTAGGATATTTGGTTCTAATGCTGCACTAGTATGTATACTATAGCTACTGATATACATTAAGAATGTGTTACACAATGTAAAATAAGAGTTACTTTCTCCAGAAGTTAAGTTGCTGTTGATTCCTAAATAGTTTACCAGAACCTTGAAATTGGAGTATTTTGCTAAAACTAGAAATGTCTTTCTCATTTCTCAGTTACATCGAAATCCGTGTTATAAAAACACTTTTTTTTTAACAGTTTGTAAATGAGTATACAATCAAATAATGTTTCCTGATTTCATTAACGAAGAGGTAAATTAACACGTTTAATTCAGTTTAAAGGAGAGTTCTGTGAACTAAATCGCCTCTTTTTTTCACTCATTTTTTTTTCTTCAAAGGTCGGTGGAGAAGCCTCATCTGTCATTTACAGCCATATAAACCAAAAAGGTCGTGTAGCTGTATGTGGATCTATCTCTAGCTATAACGTCAAGGGTGACAAGCCGAAAGGTAAGTATGCGAAAATATGATACGGAGGAAAAGGAAACCATCAGAAATCTTGTTGCGATTTGAAACGGCAAGAAAACATCTGTCATGCCATCACCGCATATGTATGTATGTATTTTAGATCCTCCTCCTGCAAGCAAGAACTCGCGAAGAAGCCTCATTGGCTTTATATCAAAGCCGCAAGCTGACCGAAGTCAGTCTCTTACATTCATATTTAACGTCCATGATTATGAATTGTCAATTGTCAACAACTCTGTAACTGGACGACATACATTAATCTTGGAGTGACTCGTTGCGGGTACCTTATGATTGAAAGGCACCGGCGTTAACCACTGAGCTAACACTCCATGTGTGTTCACGCACTGAATCATCAATACTCGTGGCATTCGTGGGCGTATATGCGTGTTTACGTCTAGGCCTCACAAGTGGTTACATGCATTAGACCGTGGGCCGAAGTCCAAAATCGTTTAAGTTCGTTGCAACACAGAGAGGACTACCAACAAATGCCATTATAAAAATGTTAAATGCTTGTTTTTAGTTACACTTCTTATTCATAATGTTTTGGCCCTTTATAAAGTAACTGTAAAAACAGAAATGCTTCAAAAAAAAATTATGAAAAAATATCTTTTGCAATAATAATATAATACAGAACTGAAACTAACACACCTTCCTCGCCTTCTTTACATAACACTTTATGGTTTACATTGGAGCTTCACTCCCATATGCTTTCCTCATTTATAAACTAGATTTATACATATCCCCTCCTTACACCACCTCACCCTTTCCCATACCTTCCCAATCCCTTAACTTTGCCTCAATATTTTTAATTCAAGAGGGGCTTCAATCTCTGAAATTTTGGAGAGGGGTAGGATTTTAAGCACCATTTAATATATCCATGTCCAGCTACCAAACATAAGTATGGGAATTGCAGTGCATAGAATTGGGCTAGGCAGAATGATGTTTGGCACATGATCAAACTAAGACAGATTTTCCATGTAATTACAATGAAAAGCATCGCGAAGTAATTTTAATTATAATTTTTCGCATAGCAGTATGCAATGCTCCGATATACTGAAATGGACAGCGCCCTCTATTTCTGTTTTTAGTGCTTTGTGACCTTTTAGTAGACCCCCCTCCCCCCACTAAACAAATTATCATTCCACATATGTTCAAAATTGCCGGCGGGACCTCAACATGAAGGTAGATTCTCCTTCTGATCGATTTTATGGTATTTGTGGTCTATTCTATTTTGTGCAGGATATGTATGGGGAAATTGCCGCCATTTTGGCCTAAAAAACATTAATGTGCAACATTGACACTTGGGAACAACTGATTTTGGAAAATAATACATATTGCTAATAAAATGTAATGGGTTTCATGTAGACCCCGTGACTTTACAACGAAAATTAATTTTTAGATCACTTTTCCTACTTCGGCCCACGGCCTACATGGGACAGTAGCTGTTCGTAGACAGAGAGATTTTATTGTTTAAACCACGATTCCACCTGCTTTCATATGGCTTAAAGCAAGTTTCGCCTTCTATATTATTTGGTTTCTTGCATTATTACAATCTCTATTTACCATTTCTTGAGGTGGGGAAATTGATATTTTTTTTATAGTAAACTTGTGTCTGTTCACTGTACACGACAACTTCTAGACATTGGTACCGGGAATGATATATAATGTATCATAAATTCTAAACATTGGTACCGGGAATGAAATATATTGTATCATAAATTCTAAACATTGGTACAAGGAAAGACATGATTTATCATTATCAGTAAAACTTCACTTCAATTTCTTACGTGGTGCAGTTACCGAGTTCATTCATCTGCTAATTTACAAGTCCATTCGAGTCGAGGGATTCAACGTGATGACGTACTTCGCAAGACGTGATGATGCGCTCAAAGAAATGGTGGTCTGGCTTAAAGAGGTTTGTATTGAATGCATAGGCGTAGGAGGCGGGGGAGGGGGTGGGGTCTGGGGGCTGCAGAAAATTCGGGCAATAAGCTGATAATTTTTCGGGCACATACTGAAAGGAACATATATTTGCAATGTGTTTTTCAATGGTTAAACTGATATTATTATCATCATTATTATTGTAACGACTTCCCCGATAATTCTAACCAATATGGAAGGGTAATAACATGGCAAATGATTGTAAATGTTATGGGCATGTGAGGTAATAACCGATGCATGCCAATATGATATGCACATTAACATGATGAACGCGCGCGAAAAATGTTGGTTATATTTTTTCGGGTAAGTCGTCAAAGCCCCACAAATCAAATTGGGCTCCTACGCCTATGATTGAAGGCAACACTTATAGTGAAAGAAAATACTATTCCAAACGGTTTGTCAAAATCCTCATCTCAATATCTGGTCCCTAACTCGATGTATGGTAGATTTGAATGTTATCTAGTTTCACTGAACTCCTTCTTAAATGTACTACTATTCCATTTTCAACTTTTAAGTAAAACGGGTTTAAAATTATTCCTGTCTCTTTGCGCATCGCAAATCATAGCAAAGCATGATTAAGAAAATCTGAAGAAAAAAATATCTGAAAGATCCAGTCATAAATTTATGAATGTCTACACGAAATGAAACTGACTGTGGTTATGCGTTAACAGCTGTTGGGTTGTATTTGTATGTATGTGTGTGTGTGCACTTGTTTTGTATTCTGACCGAGGACTTGAACAAAAGAATTTCAGGTCCTCGGTTGTGATTTCTAAATTCTATTCTATTCATTTGATATATTCTTCCAAACCAACTATGATATGCTTAACATGTAAAATACACAATTTCATTTTCTCTTTCGTCAGGGTAAACTGAAGTATCGAGAGCATAAATTTGAGAATTTTGAGAGTATGTTCGATGCCTTTGCTGCCCTCTTCACTGGACAAAATACAGGGAAAGTTGTGGTCACCGTGTAGATAGACACGACAGACACCAACAAAGCTACTGCATGATGCCAACGCCATATCTATATCAACGTATGCGGCAAACTATGCATTAATATGCTCACCCTCTGGGCATTTTTGCAGTTAGGTGTTTGGAATTACTAATATTCATTGCAACAAATCAAAGCACGTGATACTCCAAGGAACAACAATGTTACTTTATTTGTTTGTATAATTATTATTAATATTGGGGGTAGGGGAGGGGTCGTGGGCATGTTTACTTGCTTCTCTGAATTGTGTTTTGCCTAAAACGAGCGATATGAAAGGTTGTGTCCCCTAAGTTAATCATCTATGTCATTTAGTTTGAGTCTGTGAAGTCAGCATTTAGGTATGTGGACACGTACAAATGTTGCCTTAGTATTGTAAATACTCATTGACCTTATTATATACCACCACGTCTTTCATATTATTAAGCACGGTCATGAATCGTAATAAATTAATTCCAAGCAGATAATCGGCCCACAAACTGAGTTGAACCTGAACAAAATCCCGTACCTATTGATTATAAGTTTGATGGTTTGAAGGCCCTATGTAAAAAATGGCTTAGTAATATCAATGTTAGAATCAGAGATGCATACAGATTGAGAAACAACGCGCTGGTTACAGCTGTATGTTCCTCTTATCAGATGTACTTTAGAGCTGGTCCATATCCTTTTAATATCCTTTCATTGCTGGTTCCTAATCCTTTCAAAGCTGTTGAAACTCTGATCAATCCTCCCACGAATATTAAAGCTTTAACAGTATGGAAAGTTTTGCAAGTTATATACAATTATTCTAAAGTTATTCGTTGAACCGAAAATATTATGCAAATGTCTGTCAGCATGCAGTCAAAAGTGTTGTGAAAGAAAGAAATTTATTTATTAAGAGTCTCTGGGTCATTCCAATTCTATGAATGAAACTAGCTATTGTGGTTGGGTGGGTAAAAAGGATCTACTTTATAGCTTTGAAAAGGCATAACCATTTACAGTTAATATTTCACTAAAATGAATAAAAGTGCTAGCATTTTTGAGGAAGCACCGCCTTTTCGCCATAATATGGTACACTTATTTTTATTTCAGTAAGTGTATATACTATGCTGGTGATGACCTATGACCTCACCCTTGAGCCTGGTGTTGGTCAACTTATATATTAAAGGTCACACTAATATTAACCACTTGTCAAACAAGGGAAACTCTTGTGGAGACTGTGCAGCCTGATAATGATAATATTGTCACCATCATAATTATTATAATCATAATTATTGTGTAAAAGTAAGTTGGCCTGACGTTTCGACCCTAGCAGGATCTTCAGAGGCTAAATGACAAGTAACAGTAACAGAAGGGACAAAAACACGTACAGAATACAGACAGGTTAATGAGGTTGGTGAACACAAAGAGAAATATGTAAGGGGATTAGTAGACAAAAAGAAAGTAGATGGACGTAAGAAAGAAAGAAACCAACAGGTGAAGAGGGGTAGGGAATAAACTGGAGAAGGACAAGGACAGTAAGGTGTGGAGAAAAAAAGGGTGGAAGAGAGTTTTTCAATTTCAATTCAATTTTCAATTCATAAGACTTTCATTCAATCTCTTGTATTAAAGTATGCAATTTTGACAATAGACGTGGGTAAATGTACAAGAGAACAAGAGATTGAGGAGTGCCAACAAGAAGCTCTGCAGAGCTTGTTTACGTTGACACCCCTTTACAAATAAAACATAGAAAGAAAGCTTAAGTATACAGAGAAGACAGAACAAAGATGGCAATGAAAGGAAATACAAAATCAATGATAGTTTGATATAAGATACTCTTTAAGACGTTTTTTGAAGGTGTTATGAGAAGAGGAGTGATGGAGAGGGGGGGGGACTTTATTAATTATTATTAATAGTTTCACAATCATGTAGTTTTAATGTGGGTATACCAGTAGAGAATATATATATGTTTATCTTCTACAATTGAGTTTTTCATTATTCCTTTTTGTGTCTTTTACATTCCATACGTATGCACTACATAAGACGTTATCGTCCCCAACTTTATAAACACGATATACAAAGGAAGGGTTGTCCTGGTTTGACTGCTTTAGATTTCAGAATCCCTAAATCCTTGCACACTTCCACAAAACATTAAACTATAGAAGAATGAAAGACACATTGTTGACAACAGCAGAGTCTTTATTTTCATTGAAGAGGTCAAATGAAAGAGCTATAACCAATTTTTCAACATGTGTACATAATGTGATCGGAATTGTAATACAGACTGGAATATGGTCACTTTTACTCCATGGTCAACAAGCATGTTGCTATCATGTATCTTCGAAATTTATTTTACTCACCGTGACATTTTATTGCTTACTTTACCATTCCCCCAAATGTATAAGTTGCAGACACAGAGCCACCAGGAAATTCCTTCCTTTTTTTCTTTTTTTTTGGTAAGCAAGTTTAAGCATTCTTAAGTTTGGGACCAATACTGATGATAATTAAGAAAAGCTTAGAAGATTACTGTAATTTACCAGATTAAAATAGAAATAAAGACAAAACTTGTTCATTCATATAAGTTGTGCACCACGCAAAAAAATGTATATTGCATATATTCCAAAATCGGATTGGCATTAAGAGTGTCTAAATTTGAAGAAAGCATTATTAAATTTAGCAAATTTATGAAAACCACTCGATAGAACTAAGTTCCGGTAATTTACTATATATACAAAATTCCCGAATACAATACCATATTCAATTATAATCAGGGGGTAAATTTCAGATAAACTAGAAAAGGAAATGTCATGTAATATCAAAATATCGATACTCATTCATGTTACACAGAAGAAGTAAAAGGAGATATCCCATGGACACAAAGTCCCTTTCACTTTCGTAGCTATATATATAATTAGAAAAATATATATATATATATAAAAGAAAAATATGCAACGAAATAAAATAGGTGAAACGGTTGTTTGGCACAGTAAATTAGAACATTTGCTTTTGTAAGCATGTATTTTCATTTAATTGTTTCGTGTACTCTATTACCAGATACGTGCTTATTCATAACGACACTTATCCATAGTTAAAGCAAGAGGGCAAGTTTACATTGCAAAACATACAAGGGAATCTTTTCATTCACAAATATTTGCACTTTTATTTAACTAGGCGAAGATACAGTAACGTTAACATGTTGTTCAATTTGACCAGTCAGTGTCCAGTACTCTGTGTATTCTCTGTCACGTCCGAAACAGGCGTGATTCGATATTGACAGCTTGGTTGTGATGGGTTTAGACAATAATTTCTTCGTTTATTTTACAGGTGTATGCTAGCTATAAACATTACACACTATTACCAGGCTTTGGTCTCCGTTAAGGACCAAACGTCGAACTGACTTATTCGTGACCGAAATAACTTCAAAAGAGTTGCAGTAACAAATTAAAGTCCCCATCCATTGAATATCAACAAATGCTTATACTTTGACCTTCACCACTCACTTCAATGACATAAGTTTGTATACAAATTAGAGTTGTTCTAGTTTGTGCTTGGAATTCCATGATGTCAACCTTTGGAACAACCTTTTAGAGAGGTCTCATGCAGTGTCTACAGTCATTTGATGATCAATCTGACACGATCATTCATTGTACAACATCAACAGTACATTCCGAAACCGTTCCTAACGTTATTTACGTTATAAATAGCTAGGGCTCTATGCATCAGTGGGGGGTTCGAGGGGACCGTGGGGACAAGATGATTTACACAAACCCCCACCCCCTATCTTAGCTCCGACGTAAAGACTCATTTATTGAAGAAGAACCATTACGTGTTCTACCTTCATATTGGGAAATAAGACCTAGTTTCCGAGAAAACAAAAATACAATGAAAGGACATTTCGCCCACTCTCAGCTAAATTCCAAAAATAAATTAAAGCCATGTTTTTCTTTTTAATCATTTTAACAATGCAGATTTCCTCCTCCTGGCATTTTAGTCATTTTAGCCATCTACCATCTGTCGTTGATGACGATCTTTAGGGATCCGGTGTTTCATTGTGAAAATCAAGTAAAGCTTGTCTGTAGGGGCAAATTTATTAAAGAGAGAGAGAAAAAACAAACAAAAACAAACATTAATTCTAGCAAAAACACCTGCAATGCAAACTATATATAGGCTGTGACATCATATCATGTTTAGTTCTATACTTCAAAGAAAGTATCATTTAATCATTGTTTATAAATTAGGAATATATATTGAAAGCGTGTTGAGTTTATACTCGTTATCTTTACATCTAAACTGCACCGAACCATATCAGAGCTATTATATAGGAAATGATTTTTATTGACGTATTGACAGACAATTTCATGGACATCATTTTTAAAAATCGAGACAGATTAAACTGAGTCGAAATTGAAAAGGCGCCACCAATCAGCTGTTCCACAACGAATCTGTATCAAAATCATAAATCACTAGCTGCAGGGCATTGGGAATGTATGTTATTTAACAAAAATATGTATATTATTGTCTACACTGTAGTAAATGATAGCTATTAAACACACTACAACTTAAATGCAGTAAATATGTAGCCTATGATAGTTGTATTGTGTGATGCACTTTTTACGGCTGCCTTGTAAGAATATGAATTTACTTCCTGAATGTTTTCGTTTGTAGAAAATAACAACAAAAATCGTTAGCACAACAGTTTCCATGGTAATATTATATATTACTGAATGTTTTGTAACAATAAAAGATATATTCTGTTTGACATTCATTTCAGAATAATGCGCAATTCTGTATACAAACATCTTGTCATTACGTTTTGTGTGTGACACTGCACTATCGACACTGACGAAGAAATAGTACAGGCAAAAGAAAGACAAAATCAAAATCAAAGAAGCAAATGATAATTAGTCACATGCTAATTAATAATATACTTCATATTTAACCTACCGTTTAAGAGGCGTCTTCAATAAGTCTCCTTGTGGTGATATTGGATGCTGGATAATAGTAAACATAAAAACAACATAAATATGAAAATGTTCAAATGTCCATCGCAAATTTATATTGCGACGGTTACAAGACACACATCAATTTGAAGCAATGAGACGAAATATATGTCCATTTAATTGCGATAATCCTTAGTTACCTCTTGTCATGACTTGAAATGAATATGTTAAACTTTCATAATGAAGGATGTGAGAGGCAGAAGGAGCAGGAGGGGTGTGGAAGGGGACGGGCGGGAGATCGGGCGGGGAAGGGACGGGTGGGGGATCGGGAGGGGTCTGAACTTGCCATTCTGTGAAATAAAAGTAGTTATCAACTGCTACAAATACTTACTACTTTATAAAATCTGACTAAATCATTGAAATTTTGGAATTTGGGTTTTTCTCCGAGGACAACAAACTTGCCATTTTCAAGCATTTGTTCAACTGCAAAATGCTTGCATCGATCTCTTGTTCTATAAAAGAAACAAGAAAAAAGACAAAACACAATAAGTAGCCAGCAATAATATGCAAAAACAAAGGGATTGAATATACGACAAAATAAAAATCAGAGACATATCTACTAAAAACCCAGAACAATAGTATTAATCGTGTAAAACAAATATGTAAAAATTGTATAACTCACTGAATTTCAACTTTATTTTGTTATAATACCTGATTTTTTTTTTTTTTTCATTCATGACCGAGTTTAATTTGTTATGGTTTATTTACCTGTTTCACTCCTCCATTATGTTGACGTTTAACTCGACCTGCATATTATTTTTTACGTTCATTGTAATTTTATGTTTACATCTATTTAAAGCTTTCATATTTGTGCATCTATAAAATACAAATTTGAAGTTTAAGTGAATTAATAGCCCCTTTGAGATACAAGAGCTAATATTTTCGAGAAGACGCCTAGGCGATGTTACTTAACATTACATGTATATATTGATATATAGATATCTTCCAACCGTACTAACATGTGTTCATATATATACCAACAGCTCCTTTAAAAACGGAGATCAATTATATGAACATATTAGATATAGTAAAGACAGGTAAGTGTCTCTTATTTATAATCTATATCTCTTACCTCAAGGACACTGTATATCTCTTACCTCAAGGACACTGTATATCTCTTACCTCAAGGACACTGTGTATCTCTTACCTCAAGGACACTGTATATCTCTTACCTCAAGGACACTGTATATCTCTTACCTCAAGGACACTGTATATCTCTTACCTCAAGGACACTGTATATCTCTTACCTCAAGGACACTGTATATCTCTTACCTCAAGGACACTGTATATCTCTTACCTCAAGGACACTGTATATCTCTTACCTCAAGGACACTGTATATCTCTTACCTCAAGGACACTGTATATCTCTTACCTCAAGGACACTGTATATCTCTTACCTCAAGGACACTGTATATCTCTTACCTCAAGGACACTGTATATCTCTTACCTCAAGGACACTGTATATCTCTTACCACAAGGACACTGTATATCTCTTACCTCAAGGACACTGTATATCCCGATCTGGTTTCGCTGACTCGAAGTAAATAGGTCCCTACTTGTTGAGTCTGCAGTATTCTTTCAGAATCACTATGACAACGAAGAATCACAAAGATTTTGTCTTATCATTAAACTGTTGTATTTTCGATCTTTGTAACAGAAAAACAATAAATATAATATATGCTATCATAACCCTGTCTATGTTTGTGCTTTTGAAATTTTGAAAGCATTGAAATTTCACCCGATACACAGAGAGAACACAGTTAATACTGTAAACCTTACAGTTTTGTACCACAGTAAAAACTGGATCGTGCTATAATTCGGTAGCATGTGTTGGAATTACACATATCCTCAGTTCTTACTGTAAACTTCTTACTGTAAATAGCACATGCTACCGATTTATCAGATTTGTCAGTACGATCCAGTATTTACCGTGGTACAAAAGTTTAGATTTACAGTAGTTCCTGTAATCTCTGTGTGAATCCGCTTGAAATTTTAATATAGTTCGGTACAATTTCAATCAAAATTTCCAGGTTTGGTCGCGGTTACCCGTTTAATTGACACTCATATTCTTATATCAAACGGATAACTTGAATATCGTGTTATGTATAGCTAAAAGGAAGACTCCGGAATGAATGAATAATATGAAAATCTTGTATCGATATGTATGTAAAGTATCGATATTGTTGTATGTAAAGTATCGATATTGTTGTTAGATCTATCAGGTGATATTGAAATATAATATTATTTACTACTCTATTAGTGTTTAGTGCCTGACGTGAGTAGCTCAGACCACCGTGACATACATGAAATAATCTAAAAACTGATTTTACATCATTGGTTTTCACACATACTGTGCAAATTTCCTCCATACTAGTAAAGCCTCACCCACCCTCGTCTAGAAGAGAAAAAGGTGAGGTTTTTGGACCTTTCGTTCTGAAGAAAAAGGGGTCAAAGTCCCTGATTGCAGGTTGAGAAATGAAGTAGTGTAAAAATCATAACAAAGGGAAACAGCCACAACTTCACAACAGAATCGTTAGGGATATTCAAGTATTCAAGAATATCCTTTAACATACATTAATGGTATACCATGATGATATATATACATACCATCTGGATATAACACCACAGTAGCAAGATGGTAGTTTCACCATTGGGTATGACATATCGTGCACGTCATTAGTCACTGGAAGGGCTTCCTCACTCTTCACTTCTATTGGTTTATTTTTCACTGGAAACGCATAATCAACGGACGATGTTTCGTCTGACGAATCATCATTTTGGATTGGCGATGATTCCTTTGGTATGTCATCAAATATACGCTACGAGATATCAAAACATAATCGATAATAATTAGGACAAACCAGAGAAATAAGATATGACTCATAATTGACAGATAAGGAGTAATGTTTTACAAAATATATTTGAATTTTCTGTCCCCCTGGGACCCTTCGTCAGTAATACTTGGCAGTCGAATGAAAAGTACAAAATGTAACACAATGAAAGTATGACGCTAGATATGTGTAAGTTACGTTATGGATTTAGAACTAAATAAACCATGACTATACAGGAAGCGGATTAAGGAGCGAAGAACGGATTACATATGTTTGTAGAACTCATAGTTGTTAAGGGGTCCCAAGTCTTTGTTGAGGCCGGTGATGTGAGATTTAATACGAAAGATCCAATCGATTTCTTTACGTTTACGTTCAGTAGCGGATTTGAAGTTCGAGGCAATTCAAATTTGGATGTTTTTCCACATATCATAGACTCACGAATTGAAATGGCTGGACTATGTAGTCTAGCACGTGGGGCCATTAAATTCAATAGCTGAAGCAGTAAAAATTCAAATAGAACAAATATAAGACTTTTTAAGACTTTGACAGTAGGAACATGGTATCAATGTACAACTTTAGCTAAGGAAGGAAGGAAGAATGATATTGTATGTCACAAAGGGAGTGTTTTCCACTCATATACAGTCAAAAGAACACGTTTTGCCAGTTTTTGTTTTTTTCCTTTTCAAATTTTGTTTAGAAACAAACAACTAATATTTATAGAATAAGGTCCTCGTCGAGCAGTCTATACCTTATCGTCAAGAGGTCTCTCACAGACATAAGAAACATTCGAGTTAAAAAAGCTATAGATACATTTCTAGTAACACAAGTTGTACAAAATTCAAACGTATGATAATTCTCACTGTATTGATGTATGGAAGTAATAACCTATAATCGAGAGTATGATTGATATAAAAAACTAAAACTGAAAGTAATGTATTGATAGCCTCATGTTAAATATCAAGGACCACTTGGTGAGTAGTACACTGCGTCACAGAAACGGGAAGTACTTAACACTGTGTATACAGAGTGCATTACAACTGTCATGATATAGCGAAGTTATATACTGGTTTGTTCAATCAACCTTCCGTGATAGTTTGACAGCAAAACCAATAGACTTCTAGAACAAGTACTTGTCACCATGCTGCAGTACACATAGCCTATACAATGCTGTGAAAACGACATCAATGCTGCCTACTACAGTATAGGCTTCCAAAACAGGGGGGGAAAGGGGAAGTGAAGAACTGCCATATAAGAAAAATACTTTCAAACTTGTGACCAACCCATGTGCAGCGCTGATCAGCATAACCTATATTTAAACGGTACTTGGGGGGGGGGGGTGGAATAATTATTCCCACCATATTCATCACCCTGAGTGAACAGTTCCTTCTAAATGTTTTCAATGTGATCCATTGAAAAACGCAGACATTTTAACTGAATTTCATCACCACTTGTTTGGCTTTACTTTATAGTTCTAAGAGTAAGTTAAGAGTAGCTTGTTATTATATTCGAACACAGAAAACACAAAACATTCATGGAACATGATTGGACAATACAAAATCTCACTTTGCTTGGTCTCCATGAAATCCTGAATAATTCCGATTCCCGCCACCATATTTGCAATATTCATCGAGATATGTACACTATATCATTATCATACAATCAGTGGAAAGTCATAGTCTACTTAATAATGTGTTATCAAAATGGAATCTGTTATATCTAATATAATACCGTTAGTTTATTGTACAATATTTAATTTAGTCTCCTTCACATGCCTTGTTGTTATGTAATGATGTCAAAGATGTCAACTCACACGGCTGTATCCCGGAGGTTTTTCGTCGATTGTACGTACAATTTCGTAACCAGCTTCACTAGTCGCCATTTTGACCACTACCGTTACCTTGTATGTGATAGAATCAAACAGAAATTCAGAAGCCAGTTGTTAGTTCCTTTACCGATATGTGTAGCAGTCATAGCCGAGTGCTGTTATTGTTGTGAATGAAATAACCGTGGATTGTAAATACGCGGTGACGTAGTTGCATTGAAGTTCACTGGTGCGATACAGGTACACCTTTTGTAATACGAAGTTAATGGGTATTTCTATAGCGCAAAATGGAAGTCACACGGCTGTATCAATATGAGATCCGTTGTGACGCCACGATTTCAACCAATTATTCACATTAAGATGTGCTATATATACGCTGGGTTTAGTTTGAATTTACAATATCATTGGTCACCCGAGGCCAAGGAATGTATAGTTTGTTAACACTATAACTGAAAAGTAAAGCTTGGATCAAATGTATAGGCCTACTTGGTATACAGTTGCGGGTTGTACGTGTAAGTTCCATTGCTTTCTGCAGAAAGGAATGTCATTTGAGGTCACCAGGCGCGTATCCAGGATTTTCTAACCCGGGGGGCGCGAATTACTATCTAAGCGGAGCGCCACCATCGGTTGGCGCGGAACGTACAAGAAAATTTCTGGTTTTGATACCCCCCCCCCCCCCCAGATCACCGGAAATGGCACTTCTCGGTCTTGAAAATGACCAACCAGATGTGCACTTTTGCCTGAGAATCAAGTATTTCCCAAAAGTTTTTTTTTCCATCCATAACCTTTTTGAAGATTGTCACCAGTCACACATCATGTTCGACCTGATTGCATGTCCTATGGATCATTGCTTTTGTAGGTAATTCTACGTCACGGCCCACAATATCCGAAAGCCCCACTTTTCAAGGTTTTAAGCCCATTATTTGTTGAGAATTTGAAAATTCCCATTTCTCGTGAATAAAATCACTTTTAAACATACCCATAATGTTGCACAAAATTCAATCTATGGACAACCAATATAGAAAAACCTCCTGGAACCCCTAACAGACAGGTCAAAATTGCACGAGTAGAGGAAAGTATTATGAAGAATGTTGGTGAGGAAATTTTCCTCTTATAATGGCTATTATGAAACTTGGTTGAAGGGAATTAAAAATAGCAGATATTTCCGATATCAGGTATATCAAACCGAACACTACACACATAGGCGTAGGTCCCGTAGGAGGCGGGGGCTGTAGCCCCCCCCCCCCCCCCGCAACCATTTTTTCGGGCACCTACTGAAAGAAAAATAAATAGCAATGAATAGCTTAAAAATGATCTCCTTGGTAATTAAAATAAAGTTCTAAGCTCGGCCGACATTACTACTGTGAAAGAGAGTTTTGACATAAATGGATCTGTATGCTTTTTCTCCATCTACATAAGACATTTGGTTGTTTACATTAGCATCCGGCGGTATACTGTGCAACTTTCACGGACCGTACGGTAAACGATGCCATGCAATGTAATGACCCATGCTTGCTTATATGATATTGGCATCGATATGTTGAACGCGCGCTTCGCGCTTGAAAAATTTTGGCTTTTTTACGGGCAAGTCATTACAGCCCCCAAATCCAATTGGGCTCCTACGCCTTTGACTACACACAAAGACAGTTTTTGAGGCTGTTCATCGTGGAACATGCATTCAATGCTCACTGATATGATGTTATATCTGCTCTTTGCTTTACAAATTCGAATGGCGTGTAGCGAGTAATTGCCAAGAGAGGGGCGAAGCCTGTAGGCAAACTATCTAAGCGAAGCGCCACCATGTGTTGGCGCGAAGCGTTCACTAAAAATTTTGGCCGAAAATGCCTCCCAGATCGCTGAAATGACACTTCCCAGGCCTTGTAAGTTGCATCTAAGCATTGTCTATTTTGAAATTACTAGCGATGTCATAAAGAAAATTTGCTCGGGGGGGGGGGGCGGTCGCCCCCTTCCCGAAATGCGTCATGTTCCCCGATGACTCGGTCGAGTTCAAGACCAGCCACAGTTGGTTCCATATAGCACAATTGTACAATTGTTTAACGCGTCCATACACACACACGCGTTATGATAGACCATATATAGTATTTATATAGATACATTAGTGAGAGAGGAAAAATGGCAACGTCAAAAATGGAGTTGTCGGTGTAAGGGATAGGGTGAGGCGCAAACCCCCTCCGTAATCCTCGATCTGTCACTGGCTACCATGTGTATATAATAGGGATCAGCGCTTTAACTATGACTGTTCCTCTTTCTCTTCCCGAGGTCTTGGCTATCTTCTACTCCCTACTTTTCTCCTTTTTCTCTCTTTTTTCTTTTTCTTTTCCCTTCCTTCCTCTCCTCCTTTTCTTTTTTCCCCCTCCTTTTCCCTTTTTGCTTCTCTTTTTTCTTTCCTCTTTTCCTTACCCCGGGGGGCGCGCGCCTCCAACGCCCCCCCCCCTGAATACGCACCTGGTCACCACATATCCAAGTCTGAAAACCCCGCTGTTACAAGTTGACTCATATGCGCCTCAAGTTGACTTAAATTGACTCATATGCGATTAAACAACTCTATAATTCAGTTATAATTCTGATATTAAAAAAAAAAACCTTTACTCTGCCCACATTGAAATCTCATACCAATGTTTCATAACACATACTGAACAAAAAAATCAATAGTGTGCAGAAGTTTTTCAAAGAATATTTTGATTAACATTTCATGCGAAAGTGTCTGGGAGAGGGAATTTTGATAATCGAGTTAACTATATCAGTAATTGCTCGCAATTAATATTCAGTTAGCATATTTAAATGAAAATGGAAAGACAATTAGCTTCATTAGTCACGTACTTTATGAGATAAACGAATGATAAATATTGCAACTATTGAAAACAATCTAAAATTTTGCATTTACATTACGGACAGATAAAGTTATGCTTTGGATCAGCTTTATCCTTGGTATGTATATGCAGCTTATAAGTACAATATTCCTTGTGCTTTCTACGGAAAAGAAATGTCATTTGAGGTCACCAGGGGCCTGTTTCACAAAGCACTAAGTCGCGTCTTAGTGGTCTTAAGACACGTCTTAGTGAAGAACAGTTTTGTGAAACTGGTGACCTGGGTGACCTGGGGCCTGTTTCACATAACTCGACTTACGCACACAGGACTTAGTGCTGTGAGGACTCGACTTACACTAAGATGCGTCTCGGTAAAGTACTGTTTGGATCTCGGTTTCACAAAACTGTTCTTCACTAAGACGTGTCTTAAGACCACTAAGACGCGACTTAGTGCTTTGTGAAACAGGACCCAGATGACAAAGTCTGTAAGTCAGCTTTTAGAAAGTTTTTTTTTTTTCAATTGAATCACATGCGATGAAATTGATGAAGACATTTGAGGGATGGGGACATTTGATGAATGGGGACATTTGAGTGATAGGGCGGGGTTATTTTGAATAATCACAATCGATAATTTTGCCAAAAATTTGCGACCAAACACGATACACTGTTTATAGTTAATACCCTTATTGGGAACGCTATGTTAAGTTTCTATGTTCAATGTTATATACTGCATGGAGTACTTTGATCCGACTACTTCCGAGTAATAACGATTCCGAATAAGTACCGCAGCTCGTAGACCGAGTACCTTGCGATTACTATAACAAAAGCGTTATGTTGGATGAAGTGTATATCGACAAATAAAACATAGACATACACCAGTGTTTTGTAACGGTCTATATAACCTTACTTTCTCTTGTTTAATATTTCTTTGTTAAATCTCTGGGAAATGTAGTTTCTACCGGGCTCTGTTTCTTCTTTGCTCTTTAATTAATATATGATTGCATAATGCGTATACCCTACAACCCTGCAGATTGCTTAAAACTTTGTAGCTACTCCAATATAGTCTTAAACTGTCAATATTGTAAGACATGCATTGCAAATCATTTACTACACTGTACCTAAAATATGAAACATAAATAAATCGATAGAATTGTACGTTTCAAAAAAAAAATATATATATATATATATAGGCCTATATATATAGGCCTATATATATAGGCCTATATATATATATAGGCCTATATATATTTTTTTTTTCTTTTTTTTCTATTTGTAGAATAATTCCTAGAATTTTTTTTTAGGGAGGGATATAAAAAGTTTACAATGACTACAACAGTCGCCTTGAATCAGGAAGACAACGATTGCTAAAAGCAGGGAAGCAACATACGCAGCAACATACGTATGCACGTGTGCACATTGTGATTGGCACTTTACTAACTTTAACTCCACAAAATGTTTGCTTAAATGATCAACAAGGAGTTTTAGAAATGATCATTTCATCATCAGAAGCACATCAATCGAAACGACTGGACTATCTAATCTAGCTATATAAACAAGCCAGAAGTCAGCTTAACATAAAGGCTTATTTACCGGCCCCAGGTATTATTTTTTTCTTGAAAAGGCTGAAAATTTGTCAACGTAAAATGGTGTTTGAATGGGATATACTGATGTGAAACATGCATAAAACGAATATTGGTGTAGATATTTTTAACAATTTCGAAAATCGTAGATTTAAAGCTGGCCAGATATACTCTCCTAGAAAAATAACCCATACTTTTTAACAATTGAATTTACTTATAAATTAACGAGAGTGGAAATCAAAGTATTTTGGACCGGGTTAGTCTTGTACAATTATGTTTTCCAATTCAAAGGTATAAATCATGAAGATAACACAACACGGTTAACTCAACTTTAATTAAACAACGAAAACCAAAATGCTGTATAGTTGCAAGCTGCCCTCCTACTTTTGATCCATTAACATGAATGATAGAAATCAATACATTTCGCAAAGAGAAAAAATGATGAATTTAGCTCTACGTGTAATGTTTTACGAAAAAAAAAACACAATGGAAGTATAAATGAAATAAATGCATATATTTTTTAAAGCATCATTGAATGATGGAATACCATATTCACTGGAATGAAAATCTGATAAAGCATTACTTGATTGCCTGCACCAAGTTTCGACAATTCTTTTCCTGTAGGTTTTAGTTTCATATCATGCTTCAATGTATACTCACTGTACAGTGGCAGTATGGAAAGTATGAATATCATGTTTCAATCAGATAATGTGTAGTAACTGTTCATACTATGTATACTTTTGAAGCACGATACATGAGACTAGCATAGAGTGGTACGACCACGAGAAAATTGTCCTTAACTAGCTGATCGAATACAATTTTGAGAAGAAATTGATAGAGGAAAGAAGACGTCCCATGATTAAGCCAACAAACATATCATACATAATAAAACATTTTCAGATCTCAATATACAGAACAGTCAATTTACGAGGAATCTGTACAACCTATTATATTGGCTTTTTTTTTATAGATTTAGTGCATTTAAAATTGTTGTTTTAAGTTTGACGTTCGCAAATTAAAGCCCTAAATGCGTTGAATATGAAACTTGTATGAAGCTTGGTCAACCCAAACTGTGTGCTGAAAAAAAAACAGCATCGTTTATTAATGCAAACATAATACGAGATGAAATAAATGCAACAAAGCACCAATTCTCTTCATCAAAAACCAAATGTAAGAATATAAACTATACAGCATATTGTGTTCACTATTAGTATAGTCAATCCGTTTCATATCTAACAATAGAATTAATAACGGAAGTGTCATATAGTTACTTTATTAACACAAATAACTCACGATCACAACTTAGACCATTAAAAGGCAGGCAATTTCGAGCCAACTATTTTTTTTAATATTGAATACAATACATATCTATACCCTTTCTCCTACTATTCTTACATTTTATGACGTGTCCATGAAATAATGACTATAGTTTCATAATAACAAATAAACAACAGTTATAAAAAAGAATAAAGAATAAAGAAAATTACATGAAAGCTAAATGATATTTAAACCCACTTATGGGCGTTCTCCAATGTGTCATTGAACTTTGTAAAGACATACCGTGTCGAACTTCTTTGAACGTTTTAACCAATTAGATAATGATTTGAATAAACAAGACTCAATGCAGCGAATGATCTTGATGATATTTGAGTGATACTTTTCCTGAAAGTGTCGAAAGGGTCACTGCTCAAAATTGGATTTTGGAATGCGAAGATGTAATCTGACACTATCACACAACATGGGCACTACGTAATATTTACCTCAAAGAACACATATTTGTTATTAGGCGTTCTCTATGCGAATACAATACATTTAGGTACAACAACATAACATCATCTTTATCAATTTGACCAAACCATTCTCGAAAATCATTGGCAAACAAACAAATAAGAATTATGAAAACAATAAACAACTGAAGATTCTGTACAAATTGAATATTAACTTGCTGGTTAAAGCAATGTTATAAATAAATATATATAAATCAATTATATGTGGTAGTTTCTATAAATATCCCTCACGTCGTTTTTTAATTTAATATTAATGTAAATACTTCTCCTAAAAGTAATACCTGATTTCGTGTATACTCTGACCTACACTGCATAACACATTTCCCTCTTTAAAACTGTTATTTGTATATTATATCTGTTTATTTATACATAATGCCCAAGTCGTCAATATGCTTTTTGTTTACCTCTTGCTACACGGGGTCTATGATAGCCAGAAAAATATCGTTCAGTGCAAGGTGAGGGCTTCAGTTTCAATGTCAGTTCACTCTCTTCCTAACCTCCGAAAATGTGAAAGGGAATGGTATGAATAATATATGTGTATATATATATCTATATATATATCTAAATATATATATCTATATATATATATATATATATATATATATATCTATATATAAATATATATATATATATATATATATTCTTTATGTCTTTCACCTATGACATTGCCAAGAAGACGAATCTCATTCAATAAATGTGTACTAACAGTACGGTAGTCATAGAGAATAACACTATAAATAGAATCAGTATGGTATATTATCCTGAAATTCTCTATCCCATATATGTTTGCATTATTCTCTAAAATATCCCGTCCGTTTATGAATAACATGTTATATGTTCGGTGGCAGACAACGCAATACCTATCTTTAAGCAGTTATTGTGAAACGTATAGTAGACCACACTGTTAGTTTAACAGCCCATTTCAATATCTTGTCGCTAACTCGATATATGGTTGATTGACTGTGACATATTTTAAATATTGTACAGCTTAACCCTGAATTCTTCCAACAAATGGATTACAGTAGATTGTCTATGACGTCATCGCGGTAGATGTACTTTCAAATGCTTACATTTCCTTTAATCCTGGAGATGTGATACATTTGAAATGTCTGACTACCTGTTAATGTTCTCTATATTCAGAATGTCGCCGAAACGAAACTTGTCAATAGAAATATAATTTCCTCTGCGGATGAGCGAGTTAAACATTATTAAGAGAAACAATGAATCAGTTACATATTACTTACCATCATAACATCATTCACTCTGCTGTCGTCAAGTCATGAAGTTATATACAACCACATGGAGTTGTAGTTACATTCAGGTCTAAGGACAGATACATTCACAAAATATCACCAAATTGAAACTATTCAAACTACATATGATGAAATGGGTTTGAACGATTCAGAAAATCCCCATCCCCTCCCCCTCCCCCCCCCCCCAAAAAAAGAATTTTTCAAGAAATTAATATCAGTCATCGAAATAACATTTTGAAGTTTAACAAAACGAAGTTTATGACCAAGATGAAAAAATATTTTTAAAAAAAGCCACCTCTATTTAAATACATTTGAATAAACGGTTAAACACGATCACACTTCGTTCTTCTAGCAATATACCTACAATTTCTATTTTCACCGTAAGGTCAAAGAGACGTAAAGTAAAATCCTTCACTCATGAAGTGTTGTTTATGGTTAGATAACACACATTACTGATCATTATAAACTATATATAAACAATTAAACATGGCACTAACTAACCATAAGAATAGTCAAAGAAAAATTTGCGCACTCTACGTCAACACTTGTACTTTCTCAGTGGCAAAAGAAAATAATATTTCAATATCCTTTGGATTGCATAAGGCATTCTCTTATTTTTTTTCTTTTGTTATCCTTCTCCGTTTTTTTTATATTTTTCTGCTTCATTTGTCGTCGATACTCAACTTTGAACTTATTTTGCTTATTTTTTTGCACAACCATTAACATCGACAGTGCCCTTTCAGTTCACTATCTTTGTGTAACAGTCACGTGTGGCAAGTGTCTGTCGTTAATAATGCAATCGATGTTCTCTATTCTACATTATGTATCCTGAGCTTGAAACATTCAGTAAATTCTTTCAGAAAACGTTCGTAAACATAAATATTATAGCAATAGATTTGCAGAATGATCGATCAAAATAGCAAGAAACACATCGCGTGTCTTGACTTGTACCTAACACAGAGAATCTTTCCACTAACCTGCTTCTGTTTTACCACAAGTTTTACGACAGATCAATAGAAGGCTAATTGCTCGGTTCAAATCTTCCTCTGGAAGACATGCCAAACTCTTTTTAAGACTTGGCTAACATAGACAACTTCATCGAAGAATTGATCGGCGTCCACCAAACAAAGTCTTCATAGACGTGGCATCCTACAGTAATCTCCATCACTCAGAAATACTAGTCATACAAACACTGTCGTCATACACACATTGTCATGTTACAGACACTATCGATCCATACAGTGCCAACATAGAGACGTTGTCGACTTACAGACATTGTCATGTGACAGACACTATCGACATACATGCCGACATAGAGACGTTGTCGACTTACAGACATGGTCATGTTACAGACACCATCGATCCATACAGTGCCGACATAGAGACGTTGTCGACCCAAGACATGGTAATGTTACAGACACCATCGATCCATACAGTGCCAACATAGAGACGTTGTCGACTTACAGACATGGTCATGTTACAGACACCATCGATCCATACAGTGCCGACATAGAGACGTTGTCGACTTACAGACATGGTCATGTTACAGACACCATCGATCCATACAGTGCCGACATAGAGACGTTGTCGACTTACAGACATGGTCATGTTACAGACACCATCGATCCATACAGTGCCAACATAGAGACGTTGTCGACTTACATACATGGTCATGTTACAGACACCATCGATCCATACAGTGCCAACATAGAGACGGTGTCGACTTACAGACATGGTCATGTTACAGACACCATCGATCCATACAGTGCCAACATAGAGACGTTGTCGACTTACAGACATGGTCATGTTACAGACACCATCGATCCATACAGTGCCAACATAGAGACGTTGTCGACTTACATACATGGTCATGTTACAGACACCATCGATCCATACAGTGCCAACATAGAGACGGTGTCGACTTACAGACATGGTCATGTTACAGACACCATCGATCCATACAGTGCCAACATAGAGACGTTGTCGACTTACAGACGTTGTCGACTTACAGACATGGTCATGTTACAGACACTATCGACATACATGCCGACATAGAGACGTTGTCGACATTAAGACATTGACTTTATACAAACACCCATAATTATTCATTATCGTCATATAAACACTGTCGTCATGAATACAGTCTACATACAACATCTCATGTGAAATGACACTATCGCCTTAAAATCAGCGTCCTTGTGCTTTCGCTATATTTCATTTACATACAATCATCATACAAACACTGTCTCAAGAACAAAATGCTCGTCATACGACACTGTCGCCTTATAACATGGTCGTCATACATACAGTGTCGTCATGTATTCACTATGGTCATATAAACACTATCGTCATGTCAACACGTGCTGTCGTCATATAAACATGTAATATCGTCACATAAATACGGTCGTCATGTAAACGCTCTCTTAATGCAAACACCCTCGTCATACGAAACTGCCTCTCCGCTGTCATCATGTATTCACTGTCGTCATGTAAACACCGTCTTCCTGTAAACACTATTTTCATACAAACATTCTCGTCACACGACACTGTCATCACATAAACACCGTCTTCAATGGAAGTACTGCTGTCATACAAACACCCTCGCCATACGACACTCTCTTCGTACAAACTCTCTCCTCATACGAACACTGTTATCATGTATTCACTATCGTCACATTAACAATGTCGTTATATAGACAATGTTGTCAAACAGATATTGTCGTCATACATTACACTGTTGCCATACATTGCACTCCTGCCATGCGACACTGCCGTCATGAAACAACTGTCGTCATACAAACACAGTCGACAGACTGGCAATGTCGACATACAGACAATGTTGTAATGCAAATGCTTTCCTAACACTGTCATCCGGGTATTTACTGTTCCCTTAACTCCATTCGGTTTCGTTTTACCAGGAAGCGGTTGGTCAGAAACTCCACCGTGTAACTATGTTACTTTTCCATTAAAGTTCCACAGTATCGTCTGCGAACGATTGAAGATCATTGTCTGAGCGAATGCTCCTATCAGGATCTCCTAATTCGTCACTTCCGGAACCATGGATACCAGAATCTTTGGTGGAGCCGTGACTAGCGGACAATCCTGGTGAGGCGTACATGGGATTAACATTGAGATCATTATCATCATCGTCCAACTCCAAGGTTGCTACTAGCCCATGGTTGGTCCCCGAATGATAATCAGAAATAGAGGGCGATATGTCTATATTACCGTTAACCTCTGGGTCATAGTTATCGTTCGTTAAATGCGTAGTTCTGAGGTCAAGGTTCATCGGTTCTAATTCTTGTTCGTCGATACCGTCATTAGCCTTAAAGATCCAAGCTCCTCCACCTGGATCGTTTCTCGGTAGAGTGTTGCCCATCTCCAGATCCATTTTGTCGTACTTTCCTCTCCTGAAAAGAAAGCAATCAAGAGAATTATTGGAGATTATATCAACATTTCAACTATGGGTATCTCGTCTATAACTTGACTAGATCAAGTTAGGGTTTTCCTAATCTTGTTCATTAAACATTCGAATTATTGCCGGGCGTCTGAACATATGCTTTCACAAAGGTGCGAAAGGAACAAGCTGATAAATTACATGTTTTCTGTCATTTCTTTTTCGCGCTTTTTTTCACTACCTTGATGCCCTTTCGAAGTATCCAAAATTGCCCATTAAATGCTGAAAAATTGTCATGGTGCCCCGACATTTCAATGAAAATCCAATTATATACTAATTTGACCATAAGAAAAGAAACACTTGTTGGACCCTACTCTTAAATCGGGACATGGTCTGAAGGATAATGCAACAAATATCGCAAATATTTTGACCATAGCATGCAAACATACCGGGCATCCTTTCAGTAAATAGATTGGCCAACATTAAAAATCGATTCTGGCAATCTATAAGACTATACTAATTTCGTAAATATTAAAATAATATTAATAAAGACAAAATTCCGAATAAATTACAACTTAAAAGTTAACACAGAGAATATTCTCTTGCTGATTCATACGAGGTAAACCTACCGTCAAGAATTTTCTTTCGAAAAAAAGACAGAAAGAAAAATATGATTCGTCTGAAATTGTGCACTTTATAGACCAAATACAATCCCCTTATGATGAAACGATGACGACGCAGAAAAAAAAGAGAAATAGGAAAGGAAAAAGCAAAACACACACGGAAGGAAAATGTGCTTTCTGTCTTCATTAATTCGACTTACCCCTTCTTAAATTTGACAAATCGAGACGGTTTCTCGGAGCGCTTCTTACAGCAATAAAAGACAATTGCAGCGATCAATATAAGTAATGCGAGGATGATTATAACCGTGGTTATAATAATGACCAAAAACTCCAGGGCAACTGTTGAGAAGAAAGACAAAAACGAAAAGGAAACATTGGAGAAACGAATTGACCATTTAGAATAGTTGATACGACGTTATACGCTATAAATCAAAACACTGATGTACAGGACCGGTACACAGGGGGTGGGGTGATCCCCCTGTCCCACGTACAGGTTATCGACCCCTCCCCGCCGCATCTGTGTCACCATCACGTGTACAAATCCGAAGAGTTAAAGGACAAGAGTATTGTGCCCCTTTTTCCCTAAATTGTTGGTGGCCCTCCAACAAACAATTGGCTACGGCCTGCTTACGAGCAAGTGACCGTTTATGTTCACTTTGTAGAAACATTTATTGCAAATTACCACGATTTCCATTAACACTAAGAAGACATACGTTTGTCACGAATTTCACTGCGTCGTCTAACAAGTTATACTTGACTGAATTACTTAAGATCTTGGCCTCAATTAGAGAATTGAACCACTCAC
The DNA here is from genome assembly GCF_037975245.1 of Apostichopus japonicus. Classification (NCBI taxonomy): domain Eukaryota; kingdom Metazoa; phylum Echinodermata; class Holothuroidea; order Aspidochirotida; family Stichopodidae; genus Apostichopus; species Apostichopus japonicus. Next base: position 20,432,666 of record NC_092569.1, read on the forward strand.
GAGCATCTTCAGTTGTATCATGGCCAGATCCTCCAGTCATGTTAGCTGTAATGGAGACATCTGCTGGTGTAAGACTGACGTCATCCGTCGCGATGCCTTGACTGATTGGTAGTAGAGACGTTGTCGCAAGATTGACGTTATCTACCGCGTCATCCTCAATGGATGTCTCCGTTGTGGCGATACCAGCAGATTCCGTGCTTCCGCCTTGTGTAGCTCGCTTTGTCGTTGGCTCATTTTGAGGCTTCGTCGGAGATATGACAACATCTGGAGTAGATACCAATTGTGTTGTCGTCGGGTCTTGAAGCGACGATATATCGGTCGTCAAAATTGTTGAGTGTGGTGAGTCTGTTCCCGAAGGAAGAGCTGAATTGGATTGCGGAGAGTCCGTCTGTGCCTCAGTAGAGACAAAAGTTGAAGCTGTATAGAAATAAAAAATGATAAACAGTAGATGAAAAACGAAAAATATTAAGTCACGTGATAACCATATTAATTCCCCCAACATGCTGAGGACAGTATATGCATAAATGTTAATTATATGGACTGATCAAGGGGCTTACAGTGTGTTAACCCCCTCCCCCTCCCATTACCCCCACCCTCGCCGAAAAAAACATTAAGGTCGTTAATAGGCTGTGCACAATCATGAGTGCATACTAATTATGGACCTAATTTTAATCCGATATGTCTCAGAATGTACCATTTCGCTTTTACAATTGTACGCATTTGTTTATCCATCCATCCTACCAAACTAGAAGACAACATATGCGCCAGCGTTATTCCAGCAACGTCACACATCATAAGGCAAAAAATACCAAATAATTGATAAAAATTGCCATTGTCTTATATACATGCAGGCAATCTCGTAGCGAAATGTATTACGTCATTACCATGGTAATGATGATCCGTAAATACATAAGGTCAGATAACGTTCAGTATGTATATATTTACTGAATCAGTATATCGGCTTGACAGAGTCCGCCCTGAGTTAATACATGGAAAATCTATCATACCGGTGCGTACTGTACTTCACCAATCAATTTTTTCCCCAAACCTAGTGCATGAATGGCTATACCAGCACTTTCCCTAATTAAATATATCATGTATTGTGTCTGCTGTGACTGAAGGAAACTGCCTCTATTATATATATATTTTTTTCCAATTACGGATGGACAGTGTATGGTGTTTATCTCTGTTTATTAGCAACGATAATACACTTATTGAAAACTGCGACATATCACCCAAACAACATGTATTACAAAAAGGCATGAATATGATGATGGACGCTTTGTGTTTGTAAATTATTTGCGGTCTAGTTTGATTTTCAACCGAGTAGAAGTAATATTGATTATATGTGTAGGTATAGACATGCATTGTTCCCAGACTGTGGAAGACACAGTTAACTATACACGATAAGCTCATTCAGTTTCAATAGAATGGAGAGAAAAAAAACATGTTCGACGTTCGGTATAAACAATTAACTTTTGGCTATAGCATGTTAACCACAAATGGGTTTGAGGAAGCAGTTAGCAATATCTAACATAAACTGCCATTTGGAGACAAACTGATTATGTACATAGGCCTAAGTCGATTGCAAAAACTCGATGTATACGTTACAGGTGTATCCTACTTAAAAATTCAGCTATACTTTCTCTTTGCATGTTTCCTCCTATCTGAATGAATATTTAGATTGATCAAACGGACAGGTGGATCGGCTTAAAAATATTTCACATCTGGAGAGTTATTCTTATGAGTTCTTTAGAAAGAAGGTGGGCGGACTTCCATATACATACGCAGCTGCAACCCAGCTAACAGTATTCATGCTACATATACTAGACAATCACGAACATATTCCAAAGTAATAAAATGCCTACAAGCGAAATCAACAGGCGGCAGTCACCTATAATTGCCAAACATACTGAATAACCACATTTATTGATATTCAAGTACTAAATTATTTTCACTTCGAATAAGAGGATCAAAAGGGTCAGATTTTCAAACATATCCTATAGTGCGTAGGCCTATACCCCTCTGGCAGCCCGGGCAAGGCTTCACCGGCTGGCTCCTAGACGGTTCGTATTCCCACCATGAGTAGAAATGAAAGCAATATAACTAAAGATTATGGCCATACTTGCCTGGAATCTCGCAAGGTTTGTTAAATGTGGCGACAGCAAGAACACTTGTTTTCACCACAACATGTACATATATTTCGAATACTCCTACATACAGATGTACATATTATACATGGTCTAGTACTTCGTTGGATCAACGATCATTTACTTGATAGTAATGATTCCCGTTCATAACAGAGAATAATATTATAGCTATATATGTTTCACTGTAAACTTTTCATTCCTATGTACAGATAATAATGACATTTAATTTAACATTTTTTAAATACGGCAAATTTAACTGAGATGCATGGATAACATAAAAACGATACATAAACTGTTGGCCTATACAATATATAGTGTGTTTCTTTCCAAGCTTGTAAGAGTTTTCAGATAAAATGAAGTATTAATATCACTTTATCTAGTATTGCTACTCACAGAAATAGGCATAAGACTATAGTGCTTCCCGTTTTGTACTGCATACAGCATAATGGAGGGTATGAAATGAGAACAATGCCTTTTTATTGCTTATACTTTGTAGGTATATCACTAATAAAATATCCGTCTAAAAGGATATTGTCAACAGTCGACATGGATCTATATACACACCATCACACAGTGTAAACTGATATTTTTTCTTTGTTTATGGATTATTAATATTTGTTATCCTCAATAAATCGATAAATATTACTGATCCAACTTTTAAAGGTATAACTAATATACTTTATATACACGTAGCTATATAGACATGCGACTCAACACTCGGCATGTACCCATCCATATACACACACGTACATTGCGCAATGTTACAGATCTTTACTGCACATAACCTAATAGGGTACTGTATATGAGATATGAGACCTACCTAGAACCGTAATGAGAAGTAACCCAGCTGTGATGCCGTGATCCCTGTGGGCAGTGGTTGACCTTTGTGCACTCCACATTGTGTGTGAGAACTGCGCTCTCAGTACATCAAGTTCTCAATTTTACAAATATCCGATTTGCCTTGCGTCGATCGACAGGCATATGATGAGCTTGTAGTAACCGAACTAGAAGCTGCTGTAAATGTTATTGCTGAAACTTTATCCATCCGTTTTCTCTATGAAAGAGGGATTTAAAGTGGACGTTGAGTTCCTCACCACAAAAAAATGGGATTCAATTGTCGAAAAGTGTTTTTTACTGACTGACGTGAGTCAAAGAATAGTTTACATCCGTCAAAATAATTCTCAAGAGAGCGGAAGAGTTTAGAAAGCCAGATAATTGTCGGTGTACTCACATTAATGACATAGGCCTATAGCAATGTACACATATCGTAGAGCAAGTGTAAATAAACATATATTGTCACTGAAGTAAATTTTTTTCGATGTCCTCCGGGCAGAAACAACTCAGACTGAAACATATAATATATCAAAGTTTCTCTCGAATAATTTTCCCTTCTCTCACAACTGCTGAACTAATTTTTTGAGACATGTGGGTTAAAAGTGCAGTTCCGCTAATCATATCTCCCACTGGGTGGTACGCTGGTGATAAAGTCCTATACGTAGTTTACCCAGTTCCGCTTTGCATGCGGCTTACTTAGGCCTATATGAGCAGTATAGTCCAATGGTTGACTAGGAATATACCTTTAACGTTATACTTTTAACTGGGGCGATATGAATGTCTTTCTCAGGCTAGACTTCGCTCGTATAGCTGTCTGTACTAATTCCGTTAAATCGCTGGTATATGCAACACTGTCGTGCCCTACGGTGTGCTTACTGTATATAGGTTATACGGTAGGCCTACTATCGCAAACTGCACACAGAAGAACTACCGTGCAAGAGAAACAACAAGTTGTTCTACTGAAAAGGTAAACAGGTGCTGTGGCATTCCGTATTTCTTACTCTAGGAACTTTACACACTGAAGTGTGAAGTGTTTGCGTTGATCTACGATCGCTCTGATTTTAATATTGTGAATCTGTGAAGCATAGCTTTCCTTTGATAGATTAGTTGTAGAATTCACGTAGGATAAGTGAATTATACTGTATGCGCCCTCAAAAGCTTGCTTAATCAACCGGGAAACATCCATCCCCACAATAAATTGGTCAAAAGATCGTTCTCAATAGTTGCGATAAACAATTCTGAGATCTACATCAAACTGCAAAGTTTTAAATCTCACCTACGAAAGTTCGTCAAGTGTTCATTAGTTTCCATGGTTTCGGTGAAATTCAAAGCAAAATGTTACGTAATGTCATTTGATAAAAAAATATGGGTCTAATTAGCATCTGAAGAGAAATATCACTATGATAGTAAATGTTGTAACTCGTCTGAAATAGAATTCTTGTTTTGTCCGGCTGTGATTTGTCGGTCAGGTACCATGACTCCCTGCTATGGCCTTAGTACATCATATCCCCTCTTAGAATTTGCTGTTAGTGTAATGACCACCAAGACGGGCTTTCCTGGTAAATGAAAGAAAATGATTCAGACAGTTAATCTGGTTGACAATATGTAGCTAAACGACTTTTCTTACAGTGAGAAACCAAATAGAACAAAACAATAAGTTGCACCCAGAAACCCCCCCCCTTTATTTATTTTTTTTTGGTGGGGGGGTACGTTCGAGTAAGCTACTGCAGTACCAATTGTAGCTTAAGAATCCGAGTATATATATATATATATATATATATATATATATATATATATATATATATATATATATATATAGGAATAACGGAAAAACTGTTAAACAACTATGCTGCATCTAGAGAAAGGCTGGATCTCGAATGAGATACAATAATTGAATTAGGTAGAGATTGGAAGTAAAACAGCCAATGCTTGGTTTTTGCAGAGCTTTCGAGCAAAACTATCTCTTCTTCAGTGCATGATCACCGAAAGTGACAAGGAGTAGCAGGAATTGAAACTATTTTATAGAGAAGATTGTTGGCATGGTTGTAAAGTCAAAGCGACTTACTGATTTCTGCTGAATTGAGCAGAAGTTTTAGAAATTCGGAATATTTTAATCCGATTCCGTCGTAATTGCAAATGAATTGTTTTGGTTTATCTGGGACGGCAGATCGTTTCTGATGTTTAAACCGAATGGTGCCGTGGTCTTTAGTTTAGTTCCCAGAATTTTTTTTCCTTTCCTAGATTTATCTGTCCAAGAATCGTTCTGGTCAATGGCAATAACACGCAAATTCTCAATTGAATGAATACATATATATATATATATATATATATATATATATATATATATATATATATATAGATAGATAGATAGATATTAATAAACTAGAATAAAGAAAGAATAAAGAAATGCAAGTAGAGTTCTGTATGTGTATTTCTATAGTATCCATTAATACTTAGCAGGTAGTAACATCAATAGGTAATCAAGCAATAGAAAAGCAAACAAAAACATCCGTCTTATTAATGAATTGTTCATTAAGATCTTATCAGTATACATGTGTAACCATACATTTCACAGGGTGATTATAACACCTTCCAGTACAACATGTACCACGTGTAATATATTATTCCAGTAAATATAGGGGTTTATAGCTTGTTGATACATTATATCAAATTTTAGGATTCCATATTGGAACTGAATAGGCTATGTTGAATAGACTTGGCTCTATCTATAAATAGGACTCAATTTCTGTGTGAAGGCATCTTATAACTTTAATGTATAGTGTTCAGTATGGGTCATTCACGTTTTAAGAAACCTACCCTTGTGTAATAGCGAGTTTATTAGTCTTAGCAAGTTCATCGAACTTTTAGCTACACATAATATGATATCCATTCTGTTGTCAACATATATAGACCATTGTAGTTTATGTAGGCTTTTCACTTTATTTGGATGAATGCATGTATGGGGCAATAAGATGTGGTTTCAAACATCGACTACACCAGCAACTGCATATTTCTTTAAGACTGAAATGAATATAGAACACGTGGAAACAATTTACTTATATGACTGGATGTTAATGTATATTCATCATAATGAAACATTGATTACAACTATTTCAACCATGGATGGGACCCCATTATCATACGTAATCAAAATATAAAGAAAAACGACTGCAGCTAAAACTTGAGCAATAAATCGACTCCCGATTACATCAAAATTAATGTGTTAAATTTGCAATTTCAATGTCATATTTCATAACATGTTTCAATACTGTAATAAGGTCCTCGAATCAAAGCACGTACAGTAGCATACGCATAACTATAAATGTTTGATCACAATAAATGACATAGCTATATGCTACGTGCTTTAATGTAGGCAATGTATATCGTCACAGAAATACTCGCATGTGATTGGGGATTTATATCGCCCATTGACCACCAGTAACAGATTACTGTTGGTTACTAGTTAGTATTAGCCTTTACTCTCACACATAGGCCTACACCCATACATTTTTTCATAGCCTAACCTGCGTACGCCTTTAACATTAGTCAAGCATGATTATTCTCGCACAGATTGCGTTACAGCTGCAGGTATTAATTGTAATACAGAAACATAGTCATAGTCATATAGGCTATACAGTTAGATATGTTATCAATAGAATATCAATCACAAGAGAATATACCAATCAAAGAAAAATGACCTTAGTTGTATTTTATGCAACAACCTAACCATGCATGCAAGTTAATTGTGTTTTTCTCGTGGTAGGATAAAACACAATCCCTTCGTTGTACTAGACACAAAAGTACTACAAATAGCTATTTATAGCTGATTTCCGCCCGCTTGTTTATAAGAACTAGCAAACAACGCGTCGGTCATCGTAATTCATGTAAAAACATACATAAGTTGTATATTGGCCTAGGCTATGTTGGATTGTGCTAACATTCGCTAATCATACGGTGAGGCAGTATGTATGTAATATGCTATACTAAAGTCTTACCGAACAAATTACAATAATATATTCAAATTGGGGCAGAGATCTCTATAGTCCATTATTGCTTAGGATATACACTTTCTAGCCTTGAGCCGTGACAATTCCTACCAATCTCCATATTTGTCATCTATTTATTATACGGACATTCAGATTCGGACAACACTGATACATAATATCCCTTTACCTATATAGTGCTCAATTGTCCTTTGTTATTAATCCTTATGAAAATATATAAGGCTGCTTATAGGCCTACACACACACGTATATATACACACGCTAAGGGTAACACTTACATGCCAGGCAGCTTGAAACAAGTAACATGTATCCCTCTCAGTATATCTTGTAATCATTCGAAACTATTTTCCCCGACAGCCGCAGCTGGAATAACTAACCGTACGACACACTGTGTTATTGCAATAAAATAAGTGTTTAGGGAAACCCTTCCCTGCACGACAGGCAATATTATACGTGCGTATACTAAAGTGTTCTTCTTTTGACACCCAAAAGGTCAAACTCCATCTACTATTTAACTCGAGAGTAAACAACCTTTACACAAAGTTGAGTTCGTAGGGTCATGTACCCACCGACACTTTGTATTCCCTAGACTAATTCAACACAAGCATAATAAGCTCAAATATAAACATTTCCACGCGGTAGCATTTCGTTTTGACAATAGAAACGAAGTCACATTCAATTTAAAGAGCATCACACACCTGCCTGCCTGCCTGGTCTATACGAAGGAGGCTTGAATAAAGACAAGATATATCCTGATCAACCTTAAACCAGAATGCAAAATGCATTGAGGTTTCGATGAATTCACAGCACTTAGACTTCTGCTTGTTAACCAGAAATAGCTGTTTCAATATAAATGGCCCGAACCACTATTTTGATATACAATTACACGATGGCATGATAAACACAGGTCAGTCTACTGTACGTGGCAATACACATCTCCACCGAAAACAAGTATGAGAAGTATCCACGATTCCCAACGTTAGATATCATGAAAAGGGTTTTATAGTTTGACCTCTGGTGACCTCAAATGAGATTTGACCTCACAAGCAACTTGATTCTTGTACTCAATATGGCAACTCCATATACCATGTATGAAAAGTATCCATGGTTTCTACCATGAGAAATCATGTCTTAGAGGTTTTCATGCCTCGACAAATATTCAAGTACTCGCTATTTGGCGACCGTGAAAATTCACGATTAGCGCGACCTCGTACATTTTCCCAATAATTTGTATTGTCATTTAGCTGCAGATTGGTTTGCGAAAGATATCGCTATTACTCCATTACAGTGCCCAATTTAAAGCGATATTTTACTCAGTTAAAATCTAAGGTTGAAAGAGCATCTATCTTCCACTCGCTACTAGTGTTGAGTGAAAACCTTTTGCCAAAAATCCTATCACCAATAACAACAAACCTTTCTTAAAACTCCCTAAATTGTTGTATATTTTGCGAATTATGACTGATGGCATGTAGGAAATGCCTGACGAAATATTTTAGGAGATTTTTGGCCCCTTTTATTGTATTGGTATTGTGACACGAAACATTTTTGCTTTTACGTTTGTGTTTTAACAAACCCAACTTTAACCTACCATTGTAAATGTTTTAAATGATGTTTTCGCTGTATGTTTATAAATGCTCCGCCACGTGAAAACTTCCCGTACTTAATGCTCGTGCAGATAGCGAACCATTTTACACAGTTAATTCGCATTGAGAGTGGTCATAGATACAAATCTAACTTGACTAGGCGACAGTTAAGTTTCGTAAACGTCGCCTGGTCATTTTCCCAAAGGAACTACATCCGAACCTGATATTTTTATTTGGCAACGAATCTCGACAATAGCGAAATACGACGGAAACTTCAACAACGAAAGCAAAGATATGATAGCGATTTTTCACAATGACAACGTTCATTCTAATAGCAACGTTGTATGTACAAACTTCACCTTTGTACACATGCTGGTAGCGACACAGTTATCCAATGGCCGTTTGTTCGTCTGAATTCTACGGATGCCCAGAAGCTAATTTCCAATTGCCAACAGCCTCTCCTATTCTTATGAGGCGTAACACACATGTTATCTAATACGCTGATCGCGTCACACAACCACACACACACACACACACACCCCCATCCGCCTGCATGACTACAAAGGTTACGATTATCATCGAACCCCCCCCCCCAAAAAAAAAAAAAAAAAAAAAAAAAAGAACAGGTTGCAACAAAATTATTGAGGTTTTGAAACGTTACGTTAAAGATGCAAGACTCCGGCACTCGATGTGTGTAGCCTATCAAATTCCTCTTGATTATATACGTAGATGGATCCTATACACATACTTTGCAGTTTTCCAGTTCATGTTATGAAGTGTCATTTTATATTTTTAGGGATGGTGGTACTTGAAAGTAATAAACTTTTCTACACATTTTTGTAGTTGGCCTAGCTGGCCTTTTATGATGCCCGAGCGTTACTTTTGTAGTGGGTCTAGCTTTATATAGCCTTTCATGATACCTATCAATGGGCGCTACTTTTGTAGTTGGCCAAACTGTTTCTAGCCTTTTATGATACCCACCCATCAATGGGCGTTACTTTTGTAGTGGGTCGAGCTGTATATAGCCTATTATGATACCCATTAATGGGCGTTATTTTTGTAGTTGACCTAGCTGTATATAGCCTATAATGATACCCATCAATGGGCGTTACTTTTGTGGTTTACCTAGCTGTATATAGCCTATTATGATACCCATCAATGGGCGTTACTTTTGTAGTTGACCTAGCTGTATATAGCCTATTATGATACCCATCAACGGGCGTTACTTTTGTAGTTGGGCTAGCTGTATATAGCCTATTATGATACCATTAATGGGCGTTACTTTTGTATATAGTTGGTCTAGCTGTGTATAGCCTATTATGACACCTATCAATGGGCGTTACGTTTGTAATTGGCCTAGCTGTGTATAGCCAATTATGATACCCATCAATGGGCGTTACTTTTGTAGTTGTCCTAGCTGTATATAGCCTATAATGATACCCGTCAATGAGCGTTACTTTCGTAGTAGGTCTAGCTGTGTATAGCCTATTATGGTACCTATCAATGGGCGTTACGTTTGTAATTGGCCTAGCTGTGTATAGCCAATTATGATACCCATCAATGGGCGTTACTTTTGTAGTTGTCCTAGCTGTATATAGCCTATAATGATACCCGTCAATGAGCGTTACTTTCGTAGTAGGTCTAGCTGTGTATAGCCTATTATGGTACCTATCAATGGGCGTTACTTTGTAATTGGCCTAGCTGTGTATAGCCTATTATGATACACATCAATGGGCGTTACTCTCAGAGGCGTCAAAATCCAAATCGGGCTCCCGTGACAAATTGATCACAATGCCCCCATTTTGCACTCTCCATATACTCCATAGTTTTCCGGCCTCCTTTATTAACTTGACCCGGGTCCCGAATCCCGGGCTGTAAGCTTCCCCTCCCTAACCCCACCTCGACCGGTCATGGTAACTCTTCATGTGTAAGCATACATGTGGGTATTTCTTACAATGGTATCATAGTGCTGATTAATAACGTGATATCATTGCGTACTTTGTGTGACCACCGAACTCTCTCATTTTTTTTTTCATCGTTAACGCTTTTAACGCTTTTGATAAATGATACAGGAATTTTTGTTGATCTCTCAAAAGTCTTTGACATCGTAATTTTCTTCATAAATTAAATCATTATATACTATAGGCCCTATGCGTGGTAATGCGCTAAATTGGTTTTATAGGAGTTATCACTCCAACGGACAACAGATCGTCGTGATGATCTTGATTTCGAATTTAATTATTGATTAAATATACATGAGTCTTGAAATACAGATTATAACCAACTATACAATTTTTTTCGATCACCAGAAAAGTCCTGCAGTCGGTAATCAAAGTGTCTTTCTACACGAACATCAGTACGCAAAACAGCATGAAGGTGGATGCGCAAGGGTTCCTCGTAATGCTAAAGGGGTTCTTCGTAAATGTTTAACAACACGAAGTCTACCCGCGCAAAACCCCTGCACTCGAAGGAAGTTAAGAGGATATAGCGCCACCATATTTCGAAGTTTCCCGCTTACTGAAATGGCACAAACGTCAAGGATCATCTCAACATATTCTCGCCAACTGTTATCGCATGTATTGGATTTCTGTAAATTGTGAATGTAATCAATATTTGGCATCACTAATAATGGGTGTATAATAACACGAAAGTAATTAATTAGTGAAAATTATCACACGTCTATGAGCTTCTATTTCTCTTGGGTGTATGTAGAGGTGGCAGAGGGGAGAACTATCTCAGAACATACTTTTGATCTTACTAATCATAACCTTAACCCCCCCCCCCACCCAATGCCCACAGCCAAGTGGGACCCTTCCTACCTTACTCACAATGGCCGCCATGCCCCCCCCCCCCCAGTCACAAACGATATATGTGTATCTATTTTTCATCTAAACATCTCTTTTCATCTATGTTATACATTTGTCATCACTGCACTAAATTACGGCATAAATAAACCAAATGTTTATTTATGTAGTTTGATATTTACCTGAACAATATGCTAATATCTTTATCCTAAATATAAAATATTTACAAGATAAACATATATATATATATATTTTTACTTGAAAAAATTATGCTTAATATCTTTATCCTAAAAAAAGTATAAGTTTATTATGATGTAAACCGCTATGTTCAGGAAAAGCATCTCAAAGAATACTTCAATACAGTTAATAACATATACAGTGTGGACCCTCCTCTTGTTCTGGGCCTGGGATAACAGTTCTGAACTGGAAAAAGAAATGAACAATGAAATTTACACATTTATAATCAAAATCAGTGAACTCTTGGTTATCAGGAACTTAATACTGTAGCATCATTCAGGTGCTGTAATCTTGTAACCTACTGGTCACACAGCATCAAAGTTTGGTGAACTCTGGATAAGGAAAGAAGAACATGATAAGCCAAACCCTGCAAATAACATTCAACTGTCAACATTTTGTGTTAACAAATAAAGATTGCACTGTTTAAGAGGAGATGGGGAGGGGTGTACAACATTTAATGCTTGGTTATAAGGAATACTGGGTTTGATTAAATGGGTGATGAGTTAGGCACTTACCTGTCACTGACCAGACTGTAAAATGAACACAATTGGCACTAAAGATATTGTATGGTACTGTGTGATACTGGTCAACAAACCGATTTAGCTGTAGTACTATATATAACACAGTGGTATAAGTGTCCGAAAACTGGCCATTGTGCAGTACCATGCGATCCATACTTTGATTCGAGAGTGGATTAATTTTTCTATTCAAACCTACTGTGTTTAATAATATTCTAATCGTTTTCAACCATGCAACTCCTGCTGATAATCATTATTTTCACATTCTCCAAAGGAGAGTTGTTCTAATTACCAGTCATGCTCATTAGTGTGGCGCACTTCTATAATCCACCATTGTCGTACGAATGTAAATATATTTGATATTTATAGTCCTAAAGTACGCGAGCTCAACAGCGCCATCGTGTTACGAACATCTTTACCCTAATCATTTTTATTTTTCAAAATTCAGTCACCTACTACTTGACTGTATTCAGTACGTACACACTGTACGCATCGTTCACGTAAGACAGGCCTACCGTTAACTATGGTAACGTATAGTTGTACGTTTCGAACGCACACAACTCCATATTTGCTTCCAATTTTAGAAGTTTTCGATCGTACGGGGTGACATAAATATGCAGATATGAAGCAAAGTTACCGTAAGTTCATTGTGATAAATATTTTATGTATATTCGATGCCTCCAGACGGAGAATTTCGGTCCGCAAGTGCTTACCGAGTAGGTGAATACCTATGGGATTGTGTGCATTAGAGATCTTATGACACGTGTCTTGTTTAGAAAGCCCCTGACATGAAACGTCACAAGCATTTTCTCTTGTATTTTCGTTATGACATCATGTCAATGGGAAATACACACTGTAGCGTATCGTTCGTATTGACCTGCACACTACGGTACTTCACGTATCGTTCGTTAGTCAAGCTATGGAAATTGATGGTATCGTTCAAGGCATAGGGCTAAAAGTAGTGGCGCTATTTTGCAATATAATTAATTCTCCTCCACGTATAGCTTGCTCGGTCTCTTATGATGCTCCTGTTCTGCCTCGTCTTAATAATTGTCACTGTAATACGGGCAAATGGCTACCCCTCATCTGTGAACCATATTTTCACATCCTTCAAAGAAGAGTTGTTCTAATTACCGGTCATGCTCATTAGTGTGGCGCACTTCAATCATCCACCGTTGTCGTACGAGTTTAAATATATTTGATATTTATAGTCCCAACGTACGGCAGCTGAAAAGCGCCATTATGTAAGAACATATTTACCCTAACCTTTTTTTTGAGAATAATGTTCAGATAACAAGGTAATATCTTTAAAATTTATGAATTGTGTTATTTTGTTATCATGGAATTTAAATTTCAAACTATAGGACATTTCACAACAGTACACATGGCAACGAACCTCAACACGTCAAAATATCACCTGTTACTCCAAATAATAGTTTAATGTAAATCATGCGTACATTCAACAATTGTCTGTTTCTATATATATATATATATATATATATATATATATATATATATATATATATATATATATATATATATATATACATATACATATATACATATACATATATATATATATATATATATATATATATATATATATATATATTATATATATATATATATATATATATATATATATATATATATATCGCTGGAAATACCACTCAAAGGGTTTGGATGCACTCTGCCTACCGCGATTCACTGAACGATTCAATAAATCGGTATTTAAAATAGTTTTATTGTGGTTCATGGGTCGTATTAAGCTTGTGGTGGGGCAGGGAAGGGTGTCTGTGTAAGGGGTGGGGGGTGGGGAGGAAATTGTGCGCGATCTCTCATGATCACAAACTGTTGGTTCTTTCGCATGAAAAGTACAACAAGAATGTCACGACCTAGGACACATATTATTTATAGACTGGCCTGGTGCAATGTTCTCTAAAACGGTTTCGAAGTATTTTGTCTGGCCTTAATCATGTTGAACCTGTTGTAATCAGTCTCATTGGTTCCTGTACAATCCACATACTAGCAGCTTTGCTACTGTTTTTTCACATTTGCATTTCTATGAAAAGGTCAAGTACTTACCTTCTTGAAATAGTTTTTTTTAAATTACAGTATTTATGTTCTAGGATGGAAAATATGTTTGTATATAGTACAACATTGAACGTTTGAGAGACATGCAAAGCTATAGGCCTAAAGCTGTTTTTCAGAGCCATTTGTAAAATCTACAAATTTAAGTGTGTTGAAATCGTTTACTTTGTAATAGTACTGCGGTACTAAGGTAATAGTACTGCAAAAGAGAATAGTGTAAGAGCTCTAACCTTCAATAAAAGTTTTGGTTCGTACCATTATTTGATAGGGATAACGTAAGTTGGCTTTTAATAAAAACAAAACCTGGAAATCTATCTATTACGAAAATAACTGATTGCACGGACGTATAAAAAACACACGTATTCGATTTTTATGTATTCTGAAATAAAGTTCTCATTCGACTACTTAATAATGTATATTACATGCCAACCTTAACGCATTACGAGTAGAGAACCTGTTGAGAAATCTTACGCAGTACGAATTAATCAGGTCACTCAACCTGAGGTCAATGCATAATAGGTTCTTCCATACCGCCCTCATTTCCTTTCGGCGGGATAAATTTTAAATACTGTAGCTTTGATTTTTGTTCTACGCCAAATCCACAGTTGTGAAGACGATTATGGCAAGCCATATGGGACAAACACTGCATAATATATCCGCGTATTAATTGGAATTTATACGCGTATTAATTGGAATATATACGCGTATATATTATGAGCCAATCATATGGCTTAAATATATCCGCGTATAATTCGAATATATCCACGTATTAATTCGAATATATACACGAATTAATTCGAATATATATACGTATTAAATAAAATACATATGGAGATTAAATCCAATATATGCACGGAATAGATAGAATATAAACGAACCAACAATTCCGCTCTTGCTGTGTATATAGGCCTATACCAACGATAAATGTTTTGGCGGGTTCGCGAGATCGTTTCAAAAAGCGAAACTTTACACATGTACAATTAATACGCGTATATATTCGAATTAATACGCGGATATATTATGCGGTGTTTTTCCTGCTATAGACGACGGCACGGTGATGCACGGTAGATTTGATTGGCTCATGATCTGTTGAGCGGGGCTTGCACATTTTGATTGAAGTTTGTAGAATCTACGGATTCGTTAATAAATCTAGCGAATTTTATTGAGCTCAAAATGTTTAACGACAGATAACTCAATAACAATGATGAATTTTCATATGTAAATTTTTTAGAAGGGTGTCATTTTCACCGAGCTTTCAGTGCAGTAAGCTGGAAAGGTCGACTTTTAAATTTGGCAAAACACGTAATGAGACTTTAAAGGACAGCTCATCTCCTGTGAACGTTTCCTATACTGGTATCAAGTAACTTTTTTGACTAATAGTAGTATACTTATTTTATAAATCGGCAACTCTGTTGGTGTAATCAACGAATGAATACTACAACAGTTTAACGTGTACTATTTAGGAAAAGTCACCCAGGAGAGAACCTGGGCAAGAAAAACCAACAACGAACCGACTGATCCACTCTCAACCCCAGTCCCCTTGTATCAAGCCTGTTCAGCAATGTGTAACACCTTTTAAGCAGGCAATGAACAGTCTTATAAATAATGAATGGTTCAGAGCCAAATCAGCTATTTACAAAACTGTCATAAAGTGTTAATTCATTCACAAGAAGGTTAAAATGGGTATCAAGTCATTATATCCACATACATATCAACGTTCGGTACATCGTTGCAGCTGCATGGAGTATAAGTGATAACCAATATGTTTTCTTACTTTAATAGATATTTCGCATACATATATCTCTTATAGACTAGTTGGTACTAGTTGGTACTAGTTGGTACTAGTTGATACTAGTTGGTACTAGTTGGTACTAGTTGATACTAGTTGATACTAGTTGGTACTAGTTGGTACTAGTTGGTACGGTTGTTCTGGTGTTTTGTGGAAGCTGAAGAAATAACTTACTGATGTAAAACGTGAGAATCAAGCTAATTTAAACTAATGCGAGATTGCATTTTGGGCAAATGTTACAACTCGAAAATAACGTTCATTTACTTGATATCTCTCAGAGGGTAGAAGAAAAGAGGTTTCATCGAAATACTTATAAATCATTCGACATAGATAAGGTTAGCCATTGTTGGACGTCTATACCTTGATTGATTCTTTTCGATTTTAGGTCATTAACAAAGAAAACAAACCGTCTTCGTCACGTCCTTGCAGTTGACCAATAAAGCAGACTCTATTGTCGCGGAACATCTCTTACATATTACGGAGGACAAAAAAACAATAGGTTTCTAATAAAAATGGTATTTCCGGGTCAAAAAAAGGATACTAGAAATATTACAGTTCGTGTTGAGTAGTGATTCAATGATTACACATAATCTGAGACTACACATGATTGGAAACCACGATTATTCTATATACTCGGCATGAGTTTTGTTCCCGATAGCAGATCAATACCACGAGAGAGAGAGAATGGTCTCTTTTCTGGTACTATGAGGTAAAATGTTTATGGTCATTTCTAGTCTAGATGTAAGTTTTTTGACCGAAAGCCGACCTATAACATGTGACAGAATAGGAACACATGAGTTTCTGGGATGACTAAGTCCCCTCATAGCCCTCCATAACTCGAATTATTTAACTTGATGAGAGGATTTCGGAACACGTGGTGTGCTTTTATCAGGTTCAATCAAACGTTTTGACATTGAGGATGATTAGAGACCAAGCGTCAACATTTCGAAATCAAACGACTTTTCGAAAAGTCGAAATATTGACTAAGTATTTTTTTTTTCAATTTCTAATGTCCCAATATACTGAGCATCGGCAAAATAATATTTTGGTTTCTCAAGCACCACCGACCTTAATCTCGCTATATAGCTTCCTGCTCCTCACTATTGAAAACTTCATTCATACGCCACTATCTCAAATATTATGGCCCCAGGAAACGTGATTCTGCTTGTTTATAACCAGTATACGGTAACCAATCCAATTGAATTAATGTTGTTTATATGGTTTGACCATTACCTGTGTATAAATAAAACTCAACACATGCATTATACATTGTGATCGGGTTGTGAACAAACACTGCAAGATTCGATTATGTTATTCGACGGGAGCATTGCCGGAAGGCTTTACTTTTAACAGAGTCGGCAAAACAAGCATGACGATCTATAAGATCGGAGATATAATATCTAATAGCTCTGAGATTTGCCGATCTTAGATGATAACATTTTAATTGTTTGCTTAATCTTATCAATATTCTATACTTATATCCGGATCATTCAAGAGTCAGTCTAGAACTATAGATGGAACCTTCGCCCGGCGAGAGTTTACATGTATTCGACGACGGAAAATCATTTCTAGGGGGGCTCAGCAGTCACACCTCTCCCCACCGCCACCATATTGGTAACACAGCAACCTAAGATCATTAGTATTCATGGACTCCTATAGGATTCCATGAATCTCAACATGGAATGACATGTCATTTGTAAATTTCCAATCATGTTTATACAACACTGGACTTCTATCAATAAAAGGTCAAAATCATTGTATCTGGTAGTTGGCATTGTTTGACTAAGCGGCATTCGATTTCTATGTACAACCCAACCATAATTTCTATTTACCGAATATGACAACTATTATTTATGAATCGATTAATCCACAAATGTTTCAAAAATCTAACAATAATTGATTTAAAAATTCGAGATTACTTTCCCTTTAATCTCAGAGATTACCTGTCAATGTACTATTAGTGAAAGGTCTTTCTAACCCCAATTCCAAAAGTATCGCTGTTAAATTAAAGCACAGCTCTAACATTAATTGTGACCTTATACAGTATTGAATAGTTTAAATTGGATTTCCAAATTGAGGTGGTGAGCGTTCGAAGAAAAAAAGTACAAGACCCGAATCATGGAGCGAACTTTGGTACATACGGTAATGTTTTAGTATATATTCTAGCCGTGTTATGAAGATCATCCTCCCACCACCACCCACCTCCTCCCACCTCAAGTGGTTAAGGAGTGGACTTGTGATCTAGGAATTACAGGTTCCAGCCCTGCCCAGATCATTGCGTTGTGTCCTTGGGCAAGGCACTTTATCTCCATTGCCTCTCTTCAGCCAGGTGTATAAATGGGAATTTGCGAGGTGACTTGCGTGCGCCGGTTTGTGGCTGCATCCTATGGGAAGTCCCCAGGGGGACACGTGGCTGTTTTGCACTGTGGTGCCCCAGGAGAGATTGTTGGAATTGTGCACACTCTGGTGTGAAGGTGTGACAAGTTACCGATAACCAGGGTTAAGTACAGCGCGGCGAGACTTTATTGTAAGGTGTGCTATATAAGAACTGAGAATTATTATTATTATTATTATTATTATTATTATTATTATTATTATTATTATTATTATTATTATTATTATTATTATTATTATTATTAATATTATTATTTTATTATTATTATTATTATTATTACAGCGGAACATAAGCCATAGTGATTGCGCCACAGTTGTCGATCGCCGCGAAGACGAATGGCCGCACGAATGACCTCTCGCACACTGACCAAATGATCAGCACACGTAACGATCTCTTGCTGCTAACGAACGGATCTTGTTTAGGTCACATCCCCATGTATTAATCACGTGCGTAATTGGTTACATTGTTTTAAAGCGGCTCAGGTTTAGTCGTGAACCAACACATCCTGCCGACTGTCAGCAGTGGGCGAAGCCAGCATTCTATTGTTAGGTGGGGGCAAGATTTTTCTTAAGGGGGCAACCCCGTGATGGTTGGTTGATAGTAGGAATTACCAAGAAATGTATGTATTAATGGGCACCTCGTCTGCACAATACACATCAAATGGTTCAGTGGAACATGACACACTTTCACTGAATTTACCTCTATTGCAGAGACAATCGTCGTGGTTTCTGCATGAATATAATGCACATGGGTTGCTAGCGCTAGTTTGTAATGGTTATACAATCGGCCAAATTATTGGCGCTTATTCTGTAGGACGATGTTGATCAACGGTCTCTATATGATGAAGGCCCAAAATGTGTAATATATCGGTCTGATTTCTAAGTTCTGACCCTTTATATGAACATGAGCCCTGAGGTATAAATACTTGTGATTAGAACTCGAAAAAAATGTAAAACAGAAGTATTTTGAATACATCACTGGATTTCATTTAGGGGGGCAAGACTGTAGCACAAAACAATTTGGGGGGCATTGCCCCCTGGCCCCCATCTGGCTACGCCACTGACTGACAGTCAGTAAAACGTTTTACATGTTCAGCCTTACCGACTGACTGAAGCCGACGCGAATTAAAACTGCAGAAATAGTGATCAGTCGTGCGGTATGATTCTCTTAAGTACAACGCACACTGCTAGACTGTTGGTTCTTGATCGGTCGGGTATAGTATGCGGCGGGCTGGCATGCTGTAATGCGCATGTTGATCGGGCAGCGTGTACTCGACATTAACAATACATATTCTTTAAAACCTGTTATATGGCGCATTTATACCACCGTAATAATAATAATTATATTATAATATTATAAACTTGGAAAATATTTTCACGGGCTTGACAAATTCTGGAAATCGAGTCGAACTAATACGGTTTTATATGTGTTTCCTATTCACATTATGTTACCCCACTTTGACGCCAATTTCACTTGTTTGACAACACAACGAAATACGAAATACAGACATTTTGCTACTGATTTATGTGCCAATTATCGCTGAAATGTGTTTTTTTTTCGTTAAGGAATGCAGATAAATGTAGAACATGTCACGTTTCCTATGTGCTAACTCACCAATGACTAGATATAGCCAAAGGTCTATCCTTTAATTTTGTATACTGTACGTCAACCTTATCAGTAAGGTAAATCAACTTTAGTGGTATATATAATAATTGTTTCCTGCTGGCGGGACGAAGAATCGAACGAACAATGTTGTAATATTTACAATAGCAATCATAACAATCGAAATATTAATATATTTCCTGCTCTAGTGTATCTGTTGTTCGTATTATGAAAATGTCTATAAAGAACTCGCTGATACTACACATCAGCATAAAGATTACAAAGAATATCGCTTCCATCACGTCGACTATATATACACCGCAGTATGATTATCGCGCCCTGAAAAAGTATTTCATAAAACTTCATCCAACCACCCGCCCCCACAAAACTCAAGAACAATCGTCGCCTATATACCAACTATAGTCTATAAGGAGTATGCATGCTCAAATGTGTTGACTGTTCACACGATGACCATTGTATCGAAATTCACAGCGCTGTTCCATAACAGCTATCTCAGCTGGACCACTGACCAAATATTGACTTAGATTGAACAACTTGACCTTTTCCGTCGCAATAATTGTTCTTTATTTTGTTTACATATACCACCTTTCATAACTATCACGCAACATCGCCCCTCAAGCCCAATTCAGTCGGTAGGTCATGAGTTAGCAAAACAGGAAATCTGAGATCCTATCCTCTTGTGAAAATTGATCCAAGAAACTGTTTGGCCGAAGGAGATTAAGAGACTAAAATTAGGGCACTGACCGCAAACAATATATATATTCACCTATACCAGGGTATATAGTGTACCCTCTGATTACTGAAGAAGAAGTGTCAGCTATATTATTCATATTTACGACTATGTTCAACTTCAATAATTATCATCGCGACTATAAAGCAAGATGCACCACAACTACTATAGATATCATTCACAAGCTACAGCTGTTGGTTTCAAACCTACATTCTTCAAAATTATATCATTTATTGTATAGTTTCTTGTGCAGTATGTCATCAACATATATTTACATAATACTTTCATTTTTTTAATAAGTTGACCTAGCCTCAGTATATGAAGACTCGATCTCCATTGTATTGATTAGAATAATTTCTAACATCAGCAAAAAGACGAGTTTCGTAGTATGCAACCTTTATGTCCATTGTCACATATAACTACTTTGTCTTCTTGTTTTCCTTATTTATAAAGCATTTAAGTGACTAAACAAATGGCTAACAAAACTTAAATAAATTTGAACTTAAACTTAAGATGTGGAAATATGCAAAGGCTGCTGTAACATCATAGTCTCTTTGGCAACAACTAGCTTTGAAAGATATGAAAACAGCACATTCAGTCATTAATGTAGGTATAGGTCACGAACAGAGTGTATAGGGCACATATCTTAACTGGGAGCTCCCACGGTCCCCTTTTCATGGAGACTGCAGCGATGTGACCATGTGAACGGGACTATTTAACGTCTATGGCAAGCCATGTGGGACAAACACTGCATAATATATCCGCGTATTAATTGGAATTTATACGCGTATTAATTGGAATATATACGCGTATATATTATTAGCCAATCATATGGCTTAAATATATCCACGTATTAATTCGAATATATACACGCATTAATTCGAATATATACACGTATTAATTCGAATATATACACGTATTAAATAAAATAAATATGGGGATTAAATCTAATATATGCACGGATTAATTAGAGTTACACGAAAAAAAAAACATTTCCGCTCTTGCTGTGTACATATGCCAACGATAAATGTTTTGGCGGGCTCGCGAGATCGCTTCAAAAAGCGAAACTTTACACATGTAGGCTATAACACATATATTCGAATTAATACGCGTATATATTCGAATTAATACGCGGATGTATTATGCAGTGTTTGTCCCACATGGCTTGCCATAAACGTCACGTTATAGTTACCACCCATCCTTTCGAAATGACTACACAGTGATTTTGGTTACGAACCAGGTATACACATTTGACATAGTCTGCAGCGAGAACACCAATGCTAAAGTGATTAAACAAAGGCAAACCAGTTGGAATCTTGCATTATTTAATTATGTGTTAAAATCATTTCATAGCTTTTAGCTTGACCGCGTTTTACGTGTTTAACGCACACGATAATAATCCTACATAACGTTATAACAACAGCTTGTTTCTGTTATGTAATTCACGTTACAAGGTTATACTGGAGCTAATCTACTTAGTTTATACATGAATTGAATTGACCTTAAAGTTCCTCCGGAAGACTGTAAAGTCACAAATGCCTTGATTATATATAATATAAAGAATGACCGAGGGACAGTGAAAAACACCGTTATCGGTTAAGGCATGCATTATTTCCATATCCAAATGTGTATTATTAAGAAGTAATGTCATGGTATATTTACCATAATAAGGGGTTGGATTAAGCTAACATTATAAAATGCATAACACACATAGGCCTATACCATTAGGACAGCTTTTCAGAGGCAATATAAAATCGAAAGGAAGAGCCTTGGCAAGGACAATTGTTGTCGGATGTCATCAATGGTCGCTCTGTTCTCGATATACTGAGCTCATATAAGAAACACTTCTTTTGTTTCATTAATATAATTACATAACTGTACGTTTTGGACTAACTCAGCCTACGCCATTAATAATGTATAGACTTGGAGGAGCATTCAAAGCAAAGAGTGGGCGTATGTGTAAGAGACGAGTATCACGACACAGTCAGAAATGCTTTCACATCTTATACTTTATTAATTCCTTTTTTCTTTCTTTACTGGACTAACATAATTGTGTAAAAGCCAACACAAATACGCCATAGTGACACCTGCATCATGACAGTCCTATCAAGTATATATGGGCTTTCCTAAGGAGGACAATCTCTTAATATGTACAAGACACGTATACATGGGCGGCGATCATGGGGGGACGGGGGGGGGGCATGTCCCCTCAATATTTTAGGCGGGGGATATAGTATCTAATATCCCCCCTCCCCCATATTTGGTGGCATAGTTCTTTTTGTGTGGCTATTAATAGAAAATAATGCGTGAGATTTTTTATATGATATTGCTAGTAATTGCAAAATATAGAAAATGTTTAGATGCAACTTACAAGGCCTGTATATATATATATATATATATATATATATATATATATATATATATATATATATATATATGTATATATAATGTGTATATATATATATATATATATATATATATATATATATATATATATATATATATGTATATATATACAAAATATCACGAAGCGCGCTAACAATTTTGGGATGAAAGTTGCTACGCGCCTGCACCTAAGCAAATATCCCCCCCCCCAATATTTGAAACAAATCGCCGCCCCTGCACGTATATAAAGCAGTTCAAGTACATGGCTTTCTCACGGATTTGGTAAAACGCAACCCCCACCCCTTCAACAATACTCGTATTTTCAACAGTGACAGCGGCGGAACAATAGGGCCTCCGGCGGAACAGCAATATTATTAGACGGCCAGAGGACAGTATATACATTTACCAAAGACCAACCATGGTTTCGGTGTGGCCGAGTATTTGTCTTATTATCTATATTTAACAGCCTCTATTTGGGTCGGATAAGGCACTCGATCTTAGGCTTGCTTTATGGAGGGCGGGATTTTGTTTGAATTCGAAGTTTTGGTGGGTTTCGAGAGAGAACTTTAGGAACTGTAGCGAACAGTATTTAAGACGATAAGATAATAACCATGAAAATCCATATCTCGATAAATCAGTAATGGGACATAAAGAGTACATGGTGCCCTGCAGCCGACGACCGGCTGGGTCGGTGGTTGTAATTATTCTTCCGTGTTGTTACCGGTCGCGGAAGTCTTAAGATGCGTCACTGATGATAAACTACCTTGTAAGAAAGCAATTAGCGATTATTTTGGTTAGTCATCTAATCGGACGGATTCATTGAGACTTTCCCCGCAATACAGGAAACCACGAAGTCGGTAAGCAATGTCTTTATCGACACTTCCAGCCAGAATGACTGTCCGTCAAATAGTTCATCTGGAAGGAGCAGTATGCATTAACTCAATGGACTATTTCCTACTACTGCGTTAAATTATGAATTAATATCCGGTAGTTAGCTTTCTTAGACAAAAAAAAAATGGGGAAATGGGTTGCACACGAATTTATTTCTTGTACTACTATTATGGTAATGTCTATCTGCGCCTACTAATTGAAAAGACAATAATTATTCCAATAGAGTGGGTAATATTATATTTTAATTACTTCCTGAAGGAATATAAAGGGCCGCGCGATGCTCCTGTTGTTTTATGAAAGAAATTAAGTTACTCACTGCGATTACTATCTGTAACGCACCCCTACCAATGAACTTTCAACAAGGTACCGAACATTATCAAACTTGCTGACAACTAGATAATGCAAAACCTCCAAGTTATAAATTACCAGTATCCGATTCACTGATTGATCGATTTGTCGAATGAAAGATTCATCGAAGAAGAACTCCGACTTCGATAAAAGCTTCCTATCGTTTAATAACGATAGGCTTGTTGAGGTATAGACGGTCAGGGGCAAAGAGAGTTGTGCATAGGACCCCAGACGACCGGTGATGCACTTGAAACTTGTGGGAGTTAGTCAATAATTGGCGTCTGTTATAAATGTTTATTAGGTGGGCGTTCTTATTAATGAAACAGGGCAAACACAATATTGTACTTCTGTCAACTCAGCTGTGATTTACAGAAGGGGTGGCATGTGTGTTTGGTGAAATGAGAGTGCGCGTACATGCAATATTGCGAACAACTTTAACTGCACTTGAAATTTCCTATCACGCTCCAAAGGATATTTGTACTGAGAGTATATATAAATATGTGAAGTTTTATCAATGAATTGATTGTGCGATTCCACCGTTTCATAATCCTTTCCGGTCGAAAGAAAATGGGGCTTCAATATATAGATAACCAACGACTGGAATAAGACTAGTGCGCGTGTACTACGGAGAGCCAAACGTTCCATAAATGTCGACAAAGAAAGTAAAGTATCCAAGTTAATATATATATGTCCAATTCGATATCAACATGTTACAATTCGATATCAACATGTTACAATTCGATATCAACATGTTACAATTCCATATGAACATGTTACAATTCGATATCAACATGTTACAATTCCATATGAACATGTCGAAACAAAATACCAATATGTCATTACGTCTATCAACATGTCAAATTCAACATCAGCATGTCGAAAACTTGTAACAGCATCCCACTACTACATTGGTCATGTCAACATTGCTTGCTAGATACAATATTGACGTCATGCTATAATTTTGGCACATCGGCGCGCGCCATCGTTTCGTTAATGCCCAAAACTGTATATATATGTCGAGATTTATATGAGAATGTCCAAAACTTTTTTCAGCATGTTGAGAGAAGGAAATAAAATATTCAAGCCAAAGGGATCACGTTGATGCCTTAGTGCAATTTTTGGGCCCTTTGTCTACTTTCACATGATTAATTCCTGTGTGGGCAATTGGGCCTTGAGGTTGCTGCATGGGCCCCGTTACAGTTAGAAAATGAATTCGTTGGTATTTTTGGATACCGCAATGTCCAATAGGGCCAACACTCAACAATCTATTAGACCTGAGTTGATATTGGCATGGTTTAAGCAGGAAGGGTATGGTCCACTTCCTGGTTCACTGCAAGGTTCATATTTACCGGGGAAGTTTGGCAGGAACCAGCCTTGGGCCATTTGTTCTCTTGTTGGTAAGCCAACCTCTCTGCCAGTGCGTTACCTTTATGAAGATTTGTATTATGCGTATACAATAGCATCATTACTGACTGCGATATTATCGTGGTACGAATATGAGCGAGAATATAAAGCTCTACGCATGCGCGGGTAGGTTACTAAGAACGTAAGTTTGCAGGTTTATATACCTATATTAGATTCCCAAAACGACTGAGTACAATTCCAGTCAGATGTATAAACGTGTATACAGTCTATAATCTGGTGAGGATTTACCGGTACTCCATACAACTCCACTCATGATCATGTCATTTTCAATGCAGTCACTTGTATAGTGGTAGCATCAACAATTCCGAAACTATCAAATATAATAGTAACAAGATAAACATACCTCTCATACTGTCCTGGCAAGTGTTTTCAAGTGCCGTGTGACATGAAAGTAACATATATACTAAATGATGAAATTAATGTACCATTGCAACCTATGCAATATGTATCGTCAGGACAACCCAATCCCAATAGTACTTATTTAAACTTAAGTTGTTGTAGTTTAAATATCCTTGTTTAGACTGGTTAGTTTTAATCAGCGTATACGTATGGAAGTTTTTGTATACCCAATTTCATGCTTTTCTGCCTTTTGGCTGACATCATGTGTAGCATTATGTTCCTGTTTGAGGGGAATCGTGAGACATACCTGACGATGACCACACAGTCACAGACTAGATGCAAGGGAACCGGGTTTGAGAGCGGATTAGTCGGTTAGCTGTTTGGTTTTTCGTGCCCAGGTTGTTTCTTGGGTAACTTTTCTTAAAAAGGTATTTCATGCCCATACTATTGACCATGCACACTTATAGCCTACACATTCTATCATTTCACTAAATACACATTATTGAGTGAGTATAGTTAACGTTGCCATGATACCCGTTAAATTTGCAGAACGTTTATGCCATATGTTTTCCAGACGGATTGGCTTTCCCATCTCATCACAGGTCCACTTGCCATATGGAGGGTACTGACGTGGGGGGGGGGGGTATAATACCACCCTCACTAAGCTGATTGATAGGATAAGGATTTAGGTGGGATCAAGGAGAAAGTTCAATCGGAATATAGTTATTGGTCAAAGAGGAAGGTAATGTCACTAAGTGTTTCAAATCTCAGGATAGTCGAGGGTCAAGTCGGGCACCTGAGACAAGTACTCAAAACTTCATGTTTCATTCATAGGCTAATCCTTTTTTTTTTCAAGTTGAAAGAAGCCCTGGCTTAACCCAACCCTACAGTATTCCCAGGCCCTCCCAGTTAGCCCCAGGCCACTGGGCTGTAAGCTCACTTCATCCGCTCTCTCGTCAGGCCTGTATATAGATAATACAACATATTAAATATTTATTGCAAAATGTCACTGGATCGCTGACATACATTTCAGTGATCAATTCTCGAAGGATACTGTGAATCACTGCAGACTGCCGCCGGAAAAAGCTTGATAAGGAGCATGCGTCAAGCTATACATGGAAATAGACACAAGTGGGTCTATCGACTGATATATTAAGCCTCGCAGTAGTCCAGGACAGTGTTTATAGCTCAGAGGAAATCAATCAGTACACCGTTCGATTCCTCTCGAGAAAGAAGGACGCTGCTGAGACCGTGATTGGGGCCATCGAATATATCACAATGGAAACGTTTACGTTGAGGTGTGTGTCTCTGCTGGTGATAGTTTACACTGTTACAGGTAAATCTGGAATTCCATTTTAATTGGCCTATATAAAATATATAATTTCATACTTCAAATAATTGAACGTAAATTCCGAACCACATTTATGCAATGTTTCTTCTTTTGTTTTCTATCATCACGTAGGCTAAACTTATCGTTTCATTTATATTTATTCTAGAATTTTAATCGTCGATATATGCAGAATTCGTATACAAATTTCAAAGCATTTGCATGTTCTCCCTGCCTCCCTATATATCTGTGAAAGAAACTTAATCTTGTTTCTTGATTAAAAATTTTATATATAAACAAAGTATTACTCAAATTAGTATTGTATAAACTGGTCCAATTAAGACACACGTTATAACATTCACAGCAAATGATGTTGAATAGAGCCAAATTAACGTGTTATCTTGGAACCATGGGTACAATGTCATTGCCCAGACACTTTTGTGTTGTTTTCATAATGGCATCAATCACAAGTAAAACAAATCAATCTTATGTTTGAGTATTTGAAAGCTTTTATTTGAATAAACATCTACACTTTCTTTACACTCGAAGAGAAAAAGAAGCAAAAACAAATGACTTAATCTTAGCTTCTGGTGTTAATACATAGTCAAATCAAACTGCGATGTTATCAGTTAATGAAGTAGGTGTTGACTCTTGGAACTCCAATTAAAACATAGTATGAATACCAGTCTTGTATAGTCTGTTCGTATACTGCTACTTTACTAGTAATAATAATGTGGATGTTTAACGCGCACAAACTCCACCAGCAGGTGCTCGGCGGAGGCGCAATACAATATCTTAAAAAATACGACTTAATTATACCATGGAGCTATAAGCAGCTCCATGATTATACAAAATCAAAACTTGACGACTTAATCCTACAAACTTGTTTTCCGGTATAGTTATAGCGGTGGTACCCATTTTCGCTTTTATCAATTTATACTCGAATGCCTATACCTATGTGTATTTCGAAGTATATTGTGCAGATAGACACTTATCACGCTAATCACGTTCTATTTGTACTTGTACCAATGGGGTTGTATGCATGACCGAGGTTGTACTCATGGCCGGGTTGTACTCATGGGTTTGTACTCATGCAGGGTTGTACTCATGGGGTTATACTCATGGGGTTGTACTCATAGGGTTGTACTCGTACTGTGGAATACTATATAGCAATGCAAGGAATGTCGCAATGTTTGTGTAGCAGTCCTTTAATTCATTACTTTATTTCTGTCCCATGTAAGATACACAATAACAGCTAGTCCTGGTAAACATTCAAAATGTTGTGCCTTGCAGATTTGTGTTACGAGTGCAAGAGCAAACGTAAGTAAAAAGTGTCCATTAGCAGGAGCGGATCGAGGAATTTAGGGGGTGTGGCACTTGGGGTGGTTGAAGATGATTTCTATTTAGGGTGTCTGGTGGCATCTACCAAGGCTTGAATTAGTTGCAATGTGAAACATATTTAATCTTAATTAAGTCTGTAATCTGGTCTAAGCGCAAGGTTGTACTGATAACTACTTTGGATGTTTCTTGTGAGATTGAAAGGGGGAGTGGGAGGTGTTTAGACTGTACACCCCACACCCATCCTCCTATGAGTCCGCACCTAGAGTACTCAGGACGGATACGAGTACAAGGCCTAAGGCTTTACGTACGATTAGGAGTATGCACTGTATGTAGTATATAGTACACGTGGACGAGTACAAATTATATAAGCGCCAGTATACGAGTATAAATCATAAAGGCCAGTATGAGTACACATAACCTACTTTATGAACAGTATGAGTACGCGTACTCGAGGGCCAGTACGAGTAGAAATCCTCTAAGGCCAACACGAGTACATATACTTTATAGTCAGTACGAGTACACATACCCTATATCCGGTAAGAGTTAACATCCTCTATAGGGCCAGTACGAGTAAAAATCATCTAGGGCCAGTACGGGTACACATACTCTATAATCAGTACGAGTACACATATACTCCAGAGCCAGTATGAATAAATATCCTCTAGGGCCAGCAGCAGTACAAATCATCTAGGGCCAGTATGAGTACAAATCATATGAAGCCAGTATGAGTACACATATACTCTATAGTCAGTACGAGTAAAAATCCTCCGGCTAGGGCCAGTACGAGTACACATACTTTTTAGGAGACTTCCTTTCCCTTTGTACACAATTGGCGATAAAAACAAATAAATAAATAAATAGAAAATACTCTATGGCCAGTATGAGTACACATACTATAGGGCGAGTACGAATTCTGGTAACTATGCTAGAATACGGGTACGAGTATACAGACTAACTTCCATTCTATCATATAAAACATAGTATCACATTACTGCCGCAAGTCATATCAATGTTTAATATATCAATACTGACCCATTGTAGGAAATCTTGATAGGTAATCAGATAGCAAGATAATGTTTCTATACATTTGATATAACGAAAATTATAATTAGTAACTCCTCAAGTTCCCATTTGCCAGAGTAAACAGATAGGCATATCAGGGCAATCCATTTTGAATGCATACAAAACTACTTTCCTAATGCTTAGCGGGATCTTCCGGCGTCTGGAGTAAATTGTTGGCATTTCCTTTCTCTCTTTTTTCTTCCTTTTTGCATTCTTATATTTTTAGTTTCAAGTTTGTTTTCTCTGTGGTTGATTGATTCAACAGTTAATACATGTCACAAAATGCCACCAAACGATGGAACTATCATTCTGCAGTTGCCAAATGATTTCACAAGTTATCACACATCACAGTTATTACAAAAAAGTCATATGTTTGTAGTATACAAGGAGTATGAGAACTTGGTCTTAAAACCAAAACTGCAGAAAGTTGCCACCAATTTTGCTTAATTCAGCCACAGGAGTATCCCTTTAATTTGACAGTCTATTTTGTGGACTATGGGAAGAAAATCTAGATTTTTTTCTCTCTCAAGTAGAGAAATACAAGGCCTGACATTTCCAACTATCGGCACATCAGCACCTTCTTCAAAGGCCAACTTAGTTTGCCTTTGAAGAAAATCGTACACTTGACCACCTATAGCCTTTGCATAATGAGCTTTTCTACTTTTGAAATCCGCTTTTATATCAAACTCACGGTTTCTCATACATCTTGGTTTTGTTCACCTTCATGTTTCGATGATACAGGGCGTCGTGAACCAGATCTGGATTCGGGGGAAATCTTATTAGCGACCTCTTTTCTTGTTTTATGTAGCATGTATACAAAGAAAAACGAGAGCACGTTACCATTAATCACATATTTTTCCATGACACCCTGGTTGACCCCGGTGCTATCTGCGTTGTACCCCGCTGACCCCTCACATAAGTTCTGACGATATATGAGTTGTCATAAACCAACACGCGACGGGTACGTATGGCAAGCCGTTTTAACATTTACCTCGCAATTAGACTTAAGTCGAATACATTTCACTTAAGTGGAATACATTCTACTTAAGTAAATGGAATTCCACTTAAGTGAAATGTATTCCACTTAAGTGGAATTCAATTTCACTTAAGTGGAATTCAATTTCACTTAAGTAGAAATGGACATTTCTATTTCACTTAAGTGGAAATGCATTCCACTTAAGTGGAATTGTATTTCACTTAAGTGGAATACATTTCCACTTAAGTGGAATTGTATTCCACTTAAGCTAAATAGCCCATCTGTTTCACTTAAGTGGAATACAATTCCACCTAAGTGGAATGCATTTCCACTTAAGTGGAATGCATTTCCACTTAAGTGAAATACAATTCCACTTAAGTGGAATTGTATTCCACTTAAGTGGAATAACATCTTTTGGGCGTCAATTTCACTTAAGTGGAATTCTATTCTGCTTAAGTAAAATACAATTCCACTTAAGTTGAAATGTTGATATGTGGCTTACATATAAATACAATTTAGGGTAATGTTCGTCATAACGCATTCAATTGCTCATCATCACATATGATGATTTAGTCGATTCTCGTTGCACGTGTACATCATGGCTACGGCTAATCATTCACATCTAACATTGCTGGAATGCGATCAAATAATTGTTGTTGTTAGAGACACAATTCGAAGTGTTGTTTTCTCACTTGCACAGGGGAACAATCAGTATGATGCACAACAGAGGCGACTTACATCTTGTTTAAGTAACATAGGCAGAATTCGTAACTTTTTAGATAGTGAAACTTTTGACGAAATAAAAGATTCCATCCAAAACCCCAAATCCACAAAAAGTAAAACGTTTTCTTGCCCTTGTCAATGCGTTTTCGGCTGTACCTCCAACCGCTTATAATGTATATGCCGTGGCTTTATTTTGGTAATGGTATTCGTCAGGTACCAGGTCAGGTACGTACGTACACACCTTGCACGGATGTTAAGTGCTAGCTGGATCCCGATGGACAGCCGATATTCATTGTGCACATATCGACACCACGTACGTAGTACACGTATCGCGGCAAGTTGTTTATAATGGCGCGCAAAGGCATGGGCAAAGTTTGGCGGGAAATGTACTACCCAATCACATTCCACTTAAGTGGAATAGACTAGCCAATCGCATTCCACTTAAGTGAAATAGACTATCCAATCACATTTCACTTAAGTGGAATGCATTTCCACTTAAGTGGAATTGTATTCCATTTAAGTGAATACAATTCCACTTAAGTAGAATACAATTCCACTTAAGTGAAATGCATTTCCACTTAAGTGGAATACAATTCCACTTAAGTGGAATGCAATTCCACTTAAGTGAAATAGAATTTAGCTTAAGTAAAATGCAGTGACAAGTTGATGAATTCAGCTTAAGTAAAATACAATTAAGCTTAAGTGGAATGGTATTCCACTTAAGTGAAATAGAATTCCACTTAAGTTAAAAAGTATTCTGCTTAAGTGAAATTGAATTCCACTTAAGTGATATGTATTCGACTTAAGTCGAATTGCGAGGTAAATGTTAAAACGGCTTGCCATAGGTACGCCGACATTTAATATGTCTTGTATGACTACCTTTCACCAGTTTACGATTGCCAAAGCTCAAGATATCTTTTCAAATTTATCACAGTATAAACCGATTGCATGCATGCAATAGCATATCAAGAAGGAAAATTGCCTATCAGTCGTATTAATAACCGGTTTATTTGTTATCAACAAAAATTGGGGGGGGGGGGGTTTCTCAATCTAATCCCTGTTTTTTTTTTGTGGTATTTTGAGGAAATACATGCATGGGACATGGAAAGATTTTCACTACGTATCCCAAGACATTTATTACTACTATTTTCGTTGATGTTTTTGTGTCACCATTACTTTATTTTATAGTAAACTTAAATGACCTTGAAAATTATCTTTAAGCCAAGATAACAAGTGTAATGTTGCTTGTTTAATATTTTAATGGAATTTTCATATTGCGATATTCTCACGCGTGACAGTTGATAAGCTATTGAGGAAGACTTTGAGATTTTCTCTTACGCAAACACATCCGTTGTACTATTATTATGTTTTTAGTTCATATTGCGATGGTAGTAATTTATGACGGAAAACTTGACCCAATCTATACACTTCTACAATAACAAAAGGCCGATAGATTATCCTGTCGGTTTTGTCATAAATTTCCAGGTGAAAGTTCAGATGATTTTAAATCTATTTATTTCAGGCCTTTTACAACAATTATTGACCTTGGCATTATTTACCCTTTACTATTAGTGCAAAGATTGGCTCTCTGAACTTTGAAACCAAAGTACCTATATAGCTGAATGCAAAAACTGTTGTATTTTTGTAATGGGGTAGAATGACTCTTAAACCAATGCCACATTGTCATATTATTGGATAACACGAATTTGCAATTCAGTGGCGTGTACAGGATTTCAACCGTGAATTGGGAGGTGGAGGGGGGGGGGGGGTGCGTATTCTCAAATCTCCGTACTGATAGATGTATAGGAACTGAATCTACATGTAAGGGCCGGAGGAGGAGAATGAAATATTTTTTTTACGCGGGAGGTATTTGGCGATGAAACCAACTCCCATATACGGTAGGCTGGAGGGAGGGAGGGGGGGGGGGCAGCTGCTTGTCATATCCCAGAAACCCAAATTAAAGATTTAAAAGTTTAGGGAAGAATTCTTGTAAATACTATTCACGAAACGTATGGAAGCACAACGTGAGCGCCGCATATGGAAGCACCAAGCGCGCATGAACACCGTTACTCTTAAATCAGCATTTTGCGTTTTATCGCTGTTTTCCACTTTTTTGAGTTACATATATCAATCACAAAACAGCAAACTAAGATATAAGCCAAGTTTTTTCCCTGCCAAAAGCGTTAATTGGCGAGTTATTAAGGACATTTGCAGATCATGAGAAAAGTGTCCTCCGACAAATTACACATTTAATATTAATCGCATACAGTTCCCCCAACCCATTAGTTTGAATTCAACCAATCAGAGATGCAGGTGTAGTTAAAAATAGATTTAAAACGTCGAGTTGGTAACTTGGTACAACCAGCGATTAGTTGGTACTCTAACAGCTCCCTGGTACAACTGCCATAGACAATCTACACAAATCAAGTATTGTGTTGCATATACGTATTGGCCAATGACGTTCGTACCTTTAAAATATCCATATTATGGGCGAGGTTTATTTGGATCCCAACGGAATATATCTTCGAGAAATTTAAAGTTGAAAGTTGTAAATTTTTCGACTTTTATGTCACCATGTTAAGTAAGATTTGAATAGATAAGCTAGTTAAGTATGTCGTTTATGGCATCGTGGAATCAGTGAGGTTGAAAAAAAACCCATAAGAAAGGACGCAAAATGCTGCTTTAAAGTAATTGGGAGGGTCACGTCCCACAGTTTCACAAGTCCCCTCAGTCTCCGGGACCTGAACTTTAACCTTGCCACTTAGGCCACAAACGTATACCAACCTGCCCAAAGGGTTTAATTGTGCTTGTCTTCTTCGTCTACGGTGTCTGTATGCAGTTAGTCTATATTGTAATGATCGAGTGTAAGGTGATACATGATACAGCATATAATATGAGTCAAGTCACCGAACAGTCAATAAGTGTTACATTCCAAAGATTTATATTCATTATCTTTGGACTAGATTTATTTTGGAATGTAACATACACGCCATACTACTATGCATGGGCATAAATCAAATTCTTTGTGTCAGTTTTTTGCTTTATTCCTAAAAAAACATAATTATCCAGACCAAAATGATGACCTTAGATTTCAGCCGAGTGATAAACAAGGAAATGTATTCTCTCGGTAAATATATGACGCCTACGGAGAAGGTTGTTTTTAGCGCAGGCTTGGTTTTCTTTAGCACTTGACAGCCGCTTTATACACATTCAAAGAAAGGGAGAAAGAAATAAAGGCCAAATATGGAGCATTGTAACACCATCACGGTCGATTAAGGAATCAATAACTCGAATGTTGACGTCTATTACCCAAGGCTAGTTTAAATTATGGTTTCAGATAACCTTTGGCAACCTGTTTTTTTTTTTAATGATCAGTCGTGTTATGATTATGAATATGTACATTTTTTGTTCGACAAATTTGTTTAAAATGCAGGTCTAGTCACACTGTGATAGCAGAGTCTGTGGATGAGATTGATTATAATGTCGACTCGTGAATTTCATGAATTATTGAGATAATTGCACGGTCCGTTATTGTGATCATTATAATATCGACTCGTGAATTATATGAATTGTTGAGAGGATATCAAGGTCCGTAAACCCATCACTGCAAGTAAAACATTAATGGACATGACATCGCATTGTTCACTGATAACGTTTTGGTCATTTGTTTATGGTCTGAAATTGCCCCTCTCTAGCCTTCGCACAACCCCCCCCCCCGCAACCTCACCAGTGGCGGAGCTATGGGTATTGGTCAGAGGGGTCGAGAATAGTCTGTAGGGGCGCTTTCGACACTATCTAAGCGGAGCGCCACCACAGGTTGGCGCGGAGCGTACATAATTTTTTTGAGTAAAGATACTCCCTAGATCGCCGGAAATGACCATTTCTGGGCCTTGCTAATTTGCAGATAAAGGAAGAGTAAATAGCCGTAAGAGCATTTTGTCAGCAAATTACACCAAGAAAATGTGACAAATGTCAAAAGGTAGATGAGAGCGCAATAAAAAAAGTCAATAATCGCGAATAAGTAAAAAGTGGTAAAAAGCTGAAAAGGGCGCCAGCAGTTTGTTTGAGTCCGTCAGTGTGTGGGGGGGGGGGGAGGCATTCGCCCCTGACTGCATGGACGCTCCGCCACTGCGTGACCTCACCCCAAAGTAATCAAAGCCCACACTTTTGAAACGATCTACTGTATATGAATAAACAGTCTTTGAGAAAGTTCAAGTTACAGCACGGCCTAAAGTACAGCAGTTATGACCAACCGATCATACCTTCCGATGTTAATAAGAATTCCATTACTCATGAAGTACCGTAACATATTTGGCAAAAAAACACAGAGTCACTAATTAAAAGTGTTTTTCTTTCAGACGTTTTGTTTTTGGTTGTTGTTATTGTCCTTAGCCGGAATACAGCACCTACATAAATTTAACAGCCGGACGACCAGTTAAACCGTGACCAGTGGCGTAGCCTGCATTCTAATGTTAGGGAATTTTTCTTAAGGGGGGCAACCCTGTGATGGTTGATGGTAGGATTTACCAAGAAATATATGTATTAATGGTCACGTCGTCTGCACAAAGTGGCTT
Organism: Apostichopus japonicus; assembly: GCF_037975245.1. NCBI lineage: Eukaryota > Metazoa > Echinodermata > Holothuroidea > Aspidochirotida > Stichopodidae > Apostichopus > Apostichopus japonicus. Next base: position 20,468,815 of record NC_092569.1, read on the forward strand.
GATTGCTCGCTGAAAATGCACATGGGTTGCTAGCGCTAGTTTGTAATGGTTACACAACCGGCCAAATTATTGGCGCTTATTCTGTAGGACGATATTCATCAACGGTCTCCGTATGTTGGTATCATGAAGGCCTAAAATGTGCATTAACTCGGTCTGATTACCAAGTTCTGACCTAATATGAAGTATGAACATGAGCCCCTGAGGTATGAATACTTGTGATTAAAACTCGAAAAATGTAAAAAAAGAAGTATTTTGAATACATCACTGGATTTCATTGGAGGGTGGGGGGGGGGGGCAAGACTGTAGCAAAAAGCAAATTTTGGGGCATTGCCCCTCCCCGGCCCCTCTAGCTACGGCACTGACCGTGACTAATATCTACGGTTCAATAATTGATCTGACGTTATGCCAACACCGGTTTCTACTGCTTTGTTGTAAATGTAATAACTTAACACGATAAATGGTTGGTTGGTGTCGTGCAAATGAAAAAAAGAAAACATTTCATATTTCAATACGACACGTCGGTATTCTATGGTTAGCTTTGGTGCTTAGAGTTAATCATGTAATTCAATTCTCCGTTTAGCCCAGACTCCGGAACCCCCAAGTTTTGGCGCTGAAAGGGGTGGCGCTGTACCGTCGATAGCGTTTACGTCCTCTACGCAATTCAACAGACAATCAGGAGCCTCTAAGGGACGATTAAAGCTCAAGGGAAACTTCGCAGCATGGATTCCCAGTCCACAGGATCCTGATCCCTGGATCCAGGTAGACCTGGGAGAAGTTTCTGACGTGTATAGCGTAATAACGCAAGGCAGAGCAGATGGCCGTGCCCAGTATACAATGGCTTACGAAGTCAGCTCAAGTGTAGACGGAGTTACATTCGATTTCGTTCAGGAAAATGGCGGAAATAAGGTGAGAATACCTGTCAATTGCGCAAAACTATATCAAGGCAGAAAAAGATTAAATATTTCATAAGAGAATGGGCCTTACCCAATCTACACAACAACTCTGGCTGCTCAAAGGTGATTCGTTCAATCTATAGGCCGCGCTGTATAATTTCCGGGCAGGCTTGTCGGTGTATCCGGGGTTCTAGAAAGGGGAAGTGCCCAAAGTTTGGTGAAAACCATCAAAATTGACCTTTTTGATACCTTGCTGAAAGCAAAGGTAATCACTGCGGTCATTCTGCCGTGTTTATGGAGGGGGGGGGGGGGGGGGTCGGCGTGTGTGCCGCGCGCGCGTGTATGTGACGCTTTGGCTCGTAAACATGATAACTCAATATTCTAAAGTTGGATGGAATTGAAACTTTGTTATGTAGATGTATCATATTTAATTCTCGGTTGCTATTGTTTTATGCTGCGATGAATGGTCATACAAGGTCAAACTGTGGAAATATTGTATTTTTCGATATCTCCAAGCAGAGAAGCTTTGATGAATCTCATGCTTGGCATGTTGATATCCCATTTTAAGAGGAACCCTATTGAAATTGGTGGAGGTCAAGTGGCTAAAATTATAGATAAAGGTCACTTGCGGTCAACGTTTAAGTCAAAGTCTAAAAATATTGTAAACACGGTAACTCTAGAAGTACACTCTCTCTTGAACTCCACACTTAGTATGTAGATCCCGCTTGGTGGGTGCAAGAACACTATTGCAGTTGGTAGAGGTCAAATGAGGTCAACAGGTGTCAAAGGTTTTCAAACTTTTAAGCACGATAACTCCAAAATAAAAGCGACAATTTACCTGTGGATTTCTTGTATGATATATGAGTTTCTGTTTGTGACCATAGTTTGATCACATTCAGTTCAAGTTTGTTAGGGAATCTATAAGTCTTCAACAAAACATACCTCCATGAAATAAAATCGGCCTCAAAGAATCAATATACTTAATTTAACATACTCTGCAGGTCCTTATCAGTTCCAATCTCTCTGAGCTTCAAGGAGTCAACAATTTATCTCAACTGGTTCGGGGAGGGGAGAGGGGGGGGGGTTGGCTCATTTTGGGTTCAACGAGTTATCTCAAATGGTCACAAAGTTGCCCATTGCACCCGATACTCATAGCTAGTACAGTAACTACTGTTCATGTTCCACAACCGTGCATTAGTAACTACTGCGCTGTGTTCGTAACACGGTAACATATGTTTGCACAGCAATTACTGGAAAGCTGTTACACGTTGAACTACGAGTCCGACAGGAAAAAAAAACTTACAGTACTTACTGTGCCAGCTGTAACACATGTTACCGTGTTGCGAACACAGTGCAGTAGTTACTGATGCAGGGTTGTGAAACATGAACAGTAGTTACTGTACTAGCTATGAGTATTGGCTGCCCATTGTCTCTATGCTTTCTACTAGATGACTTTTTTTGCGTTGGCAGTAAGTTGTGAAAATATCTCACACTGTATAAACAATGTCGTCGTCGTGTAGAGCTCTCATATATTAATGACAATTATTACAGGGATTGTTGCAAGTTGGCAGAGCTGATTTGCTAGCTCAAACTTGGTAAATGAAAAATTGAGTCATTTATCTATATATGTGTCTATATTTTACAAAGGATGATTGGTCTTTATGGATATTGAAACACAATAGCAACCAAATTTGCCTTGGAAATCCTGTGGCTTATCTCAGTCTTTGTGGTTTCTTCGCTATCATGTGACATATGCAAGAAGCGTATGAAACTCAGAAATTGGAATATTGGAAAGAGTCATGTTTTTGTTTAGTCACATTTAAAACTTCGACTATATCTAACAGAGCTTGAATTATTTTGATATATATGTATATATAATTGTTTTGTTCACCAGCGTTTCGATGGCAACACAAACAAAAACGCTCCTGTCACTAATTCCTTTGATCCACCTCTAAAAGCCCGTTACGTAGCTCTATACCCAACCGAATGCAGCAACTTTGGATGTGCAGTACGTTTGGATTTACTGGGGTACCCCGGTAAGCAGGCTTCTTTATACGCAAACACAAAACGTTATCATAACATTTTTAAAAGAGCCTCTGAAATATATTTTTATAACGTTAAATGTGGTGTTAAAAAAAACGTCGGCATAACGTTGTTATCAGATATTAATGTTATATTAATGTTTTAACGAAAAAAATATTTTGAAATAATAGCCTGAAAACGTTTTCGTGACATATTTATTACACCACAAATAACGTTATCAAAACAAAAGACGAAACGTTTTAATAACGTTTTAAAAACGTTTTTGTGTTTGTTAGGGGCCCGGCTGGCCGAACCAAGACTACACGTCTATCATGAATGGTACATAAGGGTTATCGATGAAAAAAACCTCTGACAGAAATGCCACATATATTTTAGGTCGCTTGATATAGTATTTAAAACCTCAGGCACATGTTTTACTAACAGAATACAAAGCATTTTACATATACACCGTAATAACCCTTTTTCTAACTTAAAGGTATATTCCGGTGGATGAATTCACTGCTTATTCAAGAAATGCTGGGAAGTTTATGCAAAACAGGTCAAAAGCACAGCTTCATGGCATACTCATATTGAATGGCGGGAAGAAGTGACTTTGTTTTTTTCTTTTCAAGAGTGGTGAAATTTTGTGAAGGCATGATCTGGCAACCCCAAAGTTGCTGATATTTATCACAGCGAGTCAGCTGGCAAATGTGTTTATGTAAGGATAAATGATAAATGCAATGTGATAAATGCAAGATTGTGCTATCTTTGGCAAAACTTTGAACTGACTAAATGTTCAATATGTGGCATGGCACCCCATCCCCACCCACCCCTTGACTGGTACCCGGGCAGACCACCTCCCAACCCCGTTTATTACGTCATTGCATTCAACTGTCAAACATATATCTTTCAGGATGCAAAGATAATTTCGAGAGATTTTACACTAACTGCTATCTACACGTCACAACACCTGGTAATTTCTCCGAACAACAAGCTGTCTGTATGGGGTATGGAGCAGACCTTGCATCCATTCAAACTGAAGAAGAAAACGACTTCATTGCAGATATCACTGACAACGTCAGGAGTTGGATCGGAGGAAAGTTCGATCCAAACACAGGTAATAACATTCTGGTTAGCAATAGTTAATCATTTGATTAGTTTCATATATTAGTTATATATATATATATATATATATATATATATATATATAAAGATATAGATATATAGGCCTATATATATATATATATCTATATATATATATATACATTTATATATATATCTATATATATATATATATATTTATATATATATATATATATATATATATATATATATATATAAACATATATATATATATATATATATATATATATATATATATCTACATACATATATATACATAAATATATATATATATATATATAAAGATATAGATATATAGGCCTATATAGATATATATATTTTATATATATATATATATATATTATAGATATAGATATATAAATATATAATATATATATATATATATACATACACACATTCATTCATACATACTTAGATATATTATTGTTATGTATTTTCTTTTCAAGATTCTTTCATGTGGGTAGACGGCTCTGCTATGTCATTGACTAAATGGAGAAAGAGAGAGCCCAACAGGTGGGGAGGCAAGGAAGATTGTGTGGAGACCAATTTCATAAGAAGAGGATTGTGGAATGACCATTTCTGCGTAAGGCAGAAGGCTGCAGTCTGTAAACTGACATTTCCCTAGGATGTAAGCTCGTTACACTGTTTACAATTTCCTTTTGTTGTTACATTTGTTTCGGTTCCGTTTTTAAACAATATACGCGATTAAATTACGTCAATACTTTAAATCTTACGTCTCCATACCGGCGAGCTCGTCCTTCCATTGCACATATATAACAAAAAAGTTAAATGTTGATAAAGTTGTATTTATCTTGTCATTAAGCAACGTGCACGACCGAGTTATAACAATTTCGTGTTACAATTTATAGTTTTGTTCTTTTTTTGTTCTTCTTCTTTTTCGTCCAACCAATACTAACGTAGAACATGTGTATTAATGGTAAAGATTGCGCATGTAGTACTTGATTTGATCAAGTTGTTATTCTCCCGAATGGAAATATTGGACGTCATAGTATAAGTGAGGTAAATTAGCTTCGACCTCTCTAATCCCATTCACATAGATTTTCTGGACTTCCAAAGCCCATCCCTAATTCCTTTGTTCCATCCTTCAGTAAACATTACCTCACATTATATTAACAAATTCAATGACAGTTGCCACCACCACCACCACAAAACAACTCTTGGGTATTCTTTGTTTTTCTATGATGTTTTTCACATTATTAGAGATATTGTGATATCTTAAAGGACATCAGTTACAAGAGAAAAATACACCTAATATATAGACCACGTCATTGTATGGCTGTTATTTCGTATCTGTATAACCTACGGTTCCAGTTTTCCAAAATGATCTAAATAATCCAGGTTTAATGATAAATAACCTTGTTCAAAAAGTCGTGATCAATTACATGATCGAGCGACAATGTGTTTGCAAAAAGACAAGATTATGCATGTTGATAATCCTCCTAAAAATATATCTTTAAAACAGGGAGAATGCTGTTTAAAAAAAAATGGAATATTTAAAAAGAAAATGATGTAGTGGCCTTTGCTTAAAATCTAAGTTAACTATACTAATATGATTATGTCAGAAACATTACCGCGATATAACCATTGTCTGAAATATATGGGTTCTTTTTTACCACTGATAAGACTTTTCGTGTGTCATTTTTATGTATGTGTTGATATGCGCGCTTGACTTTTCTATGTATAGCTCAGGGTATAAAAGATGTTCACACAACCTATATAATCTATAGAGCAGATATACGTGACATTCCTCCAAAATGGGAAATTGAAGAAAACGGGACAGTTTTAAAAATGTCCAACCAGGTTAATAGCAGCTCCCTGGTTCAACACTCTTTTATTCCTCGTTTAACGTAAAATAATCCATCCTGACTCATGTTATTTTTGAAAGATAAGCTATTCATGAATCGTGCCAGTCGAAAACATGTTTTTAAAGACACGTTTACAAAATAAAATAAGAAAAGAGCTATCGTGGGGAAACCTGATATTGTTACTCTTCATGAATAAACGAATACAAGTTAGGAAAAGTCCCCAAACAATAGAGCCTGGCACGAAAACCAAACAACTTGATCGATTGTCAAACCCTAGCACCCTTAGATCGAGACTATAGCCGTATATAAATGGCGTTGTCACCTCCAGTGAGTATCACGGGTTCCTTGGAATATATAACTTACGAATGATCAGAAATCTGCTATAATTTATGTTAATTGCAGTATAGATTTACTGCTAATTCGTTGAGTTCTTCACATGGTTAAGAGCGTTCGTATAGATACCGATTTAGTATCAGGGAACTGCTACTTTAGACTATGCGAGCTCCTAGAAGAACTTTCACACTTAACATTCCAGCAAACGAAATAACAGGCACACATGTCCAGGAACATATCCATGCAATATAAAGTGAATGAGCAGAAAGCAATGAGGTGAAAACGAATTTACCTTCTCTTAGATCGCCAACAATATGAGTCTGCTGCATAAATTCCATCGTGTGGCAGACTTCTAATGTTCTTTACACACTGTTCTACAGTTACCGTGAGCCAAACAAGTCATTCAATGACACACAAGGGATGTATCAGCGGTTCTAACAGGAGTTCAAGGGTAGTTCTACTATGTCCCTCTGTACATGGGTAGTACTCTAAATTTTTATTTTGTAGACCCGTCATTCATTAATGAGTGGAAATTCTCTCTGTGAGAGGTGTCCAGGTTGGTCAAGCTGAAAATTCGGTTTATTTATGTACTAATTTTGCTATTGGTGGCCGGGTTGACCCTATTCGCTAGCTTCAAATAAGTTCAGGATATATATTTTCTCGATTGTATACAAAAACACTCAATGCTAATCTACGGAAGCTTAAAGTGCCGTCAACATAAGAAAAACTTTGCCCCATAAGTTGACAGTTTTAAATAACAAGATAAAATCTTATCAAAATCAGAAAAATATTTTGCAATGCCCAGTTGAGTTAAGTGAGCAATTGAACAACTTCTGCAAAATGTGTAACTTATCATATCTCGTCAATTGGACACTTTTCTGCAAAATGTTCAATTGTTCACTTCATTCCAACTGAGCAATTGAACATTTTTCTGCAAAATGTGTAATTATTCAATTCATTACAAATGCTCATTTGGATTGAAGTGAACAATTGAACATTATTACATGTGAGTAATAAAAAGCCCCGCCCCCTCCCCCCCCCCCCTCCAATAAAAGGAAATAATATTAAGCGCGCTAGGAAAAAAACACTGTTATTTTTATTGGTAATTCGCTATGTCATCGAATATAATTTGTTGAAAAAAGTGTTCCCCTTTGTTACATTAATATAGCTTTTGTAGTTAGTAGTCTATGTAGCATTCAAGCAGAAAACTTATATTCAGTTGCTTACTTGCTTAACCAGAGTCATTAACAAGTTTATGAAGGGGAGCCAGTGGGTTCAAATGTATCGACAAAAGTTCGGAACGAAAGTGCAGTCGCGAAAGATGGGGTGTCTGACTGCATGACACTGACCGTATCGTTGACGAGTAGCGGGCGAGAGGGGGGCGGGGTGTATGGGACAGCAGTCGGAATTTTCAGGCTTCAAACCCATCAAGCTGGAATTTCAGCAACTTCAACGCCCCAATCATCAGGCCTTATAGCTACGTCCCTGCTTCCAAGCATTAATCACATTACTCGGGAGTATTAATGGTCAAGATTCAACAATGTAATCTTTCATGCATAAAACTGGATTAAAAAAGAAATTGATAAATCAGCAGACGACGTTATAAAAAAGATTGCAGATGCCAAAAGACGATATTTGAGATGATTTGAACGCTAAATTATAATTTGAATTATTCATGTTATACAAAGAACCTAACCAAAAATGTACAATCAAACTAGGTCCAGTTCATATTCTTTCGAGCAAGTTACTCCTATCGTATGCTGTCGACGTCAATGAAACTGATATTAACCCTTCTGAACATAGGGGGTTGGGCACACAATTAGGATTTGGGGCACTTAATCTTTTAAAAAGTTAGGGACAACTTCTCTATTAGGAAGTTGATTTAGATCAATAGAGAACAAAATTTGGAATTGATAATTTTATAAAAATTGCAAATTATATGCAAATTTTAATATGCAAATTAGTTTTAATTGGAAAACACCAAAATACAATAAAAATCCCTAATGACTTCAAAATTGACTTCAAATTGTATGATAAAGGTTCTTCTGGGGTTGCTCTTTCAGATGATACCTTATTTTCTGAAATCTATTGAGGATTGACAGAGTTATGACTGATTTCATTTAGTACAAATGATGTTTACTTTGTTTACTTTCGAAAATTACAGCCTAACGTTGGCATAACGTTAGGCCTAGCCTAGCCTTTTTTGTAAACAACGCTATTGACTTACGATTTCTGGGTCCTCAAAAGGACCGAACCTTGATAAACTGGTTCGACCAGAAGGTCCTGGACCTTATCATGGTATCTGACCAATCGTCCCACATCTTTAGGGCCTATTGGACCGTAAATTTGGGCCACGGCCTATTGAAAGTGTACACGTAACTAATTAGTCCATTGAGACTGTACACTAAACATTCAAAGACAATATTACGCAAGAACAGTGGTTGCTATCGACTTTACAAAGGAATGCGAGGGCGCTATGCCATAACTATCAATTACAAATGTTGCAGTGGCCTAAATATCTAAAATAAGAAAAAAAAACCACGTACGTAGGTTGAAGCGTTCGGGAATGAGAATTTTATCAAAAATGAACGGATTTGGACGATTTTGGTGTCAAATTACAGGAAATTTCAAGGTCATTTGCATTTTTCTCAGAGCTCTCTATAGATATGTTCCTGAAATGCTCAGAATATGTTCAAAACATGTTAGGGTTTATACCAAATATAATGGGGGGGTTTGTTCAACTCTTATTTTCTGTCACGATTTTTATGAAGCGAACATCGATTTTTAGCCAAATTACGTCATTTTCAGATTGACCTTTGACCTTTGAGCCCCACCCACTAAAAAAAATCACAGTGACCCCCCTTTTTATTTGTTTTATACACAAACGTATGGTCTTAGCTACATTTCAATACCTTAATGAATGTTGTATGATGTAAGATGGCTGAGTACTATTTTTGTATAAATTCAATGACTATTTGGGTCGATATCGACCCAGAGTGCATTAGAGGGTTAAAAGGAAGATAGGAGGTTTATGAGTCAGTCTTCCGAACAAACAAAGAGTAGAATAAAAAAGCAAAGATGATCTCACTTGTTATATTTAAAGTAGGGCGTTCCCTTGCATAATAACCGCCTACAACACCTAATGATTACCTTAGTATGTTTATTATTGGCAGCAATATGGCCACTGTACCGTAAACTGTATAAGGTAAAGAACTATTTTTGTTTCGGGAGTATAACACGGAGTGACATCCGATTCGTTTAGAATATAACTCACCACCTGGCAATATACAAAACTGAGCACGTACGTTCTTATGTTGAGCTGTTTTGTGAATTCGTTTGCAAATATATCATAGTGACCGCAGCAGAAGCTCAGCTAACCTTCCATATATTTGAGAATTTTGTTTTGATTGGCAATATCTCTAAGCAGTTTATCAATTCGTTTGCGCAAAAAACATAGGCGTGGATTTTAACGGTGTCATTGACTTTCCTCTCGTCTCTTTCTTATCCTGCCTTATATGCTCCTTCTTATAAGCAGATATAATTTGTTGCAATGTTAGAAAGTTGTAAACATTTTTTTTGTGTGTGTAATATTTGAATAAAAAAATGTAAAGACTATAATTCCCCCTAAGTTGTGTTCTTGAATATTTAAACTCGTAAAGCTGCCTTTGTAGAATCTTAACACAACACTTTATTGAGGTTTAATGGATGACTCCACCATAACAGGGTAGGAGCCAGTGTTATCCAAGTAAGATATTATGAATCAGTTTTGTAACTTTTTTTCTTCAGAAAAGGACTGAATTCAATATTTGATAGCCCTAATTACTGCAGGGCGCATGGGCGTCAATCCAGGGGGGACGGGGGGACACGTCCCCCCCCCCACATTTCGATGGATGGGGAAACAATATCAAATGTCCCCCAACAAATTTGGAAAAAGAGTAGTGTCGTGGCTCTATTTGGTTACGGCTTACACATCTTAGGATTCATATCCTCGAATATCACTCAATGTTGCTGAATGGAGAATTCCACCCAGATCTCATGAGTTGGTACCCTGAGCTCTCCAACAATCTTAAGCTTAGTCTGCCTTTCTTTCGAGGCCAGTTCCATTCGTCGTCGGTTGAAGGGTATAGACAAATATTCAAGTCGATGAATCCAGCGGTACGGGCTATGTTTGGTGAAGTCGATGCTCTCTTGCGGTTGCTCCCCGTCTCCTCCGCCAGTTCGACGGAAGCCGAGAGATCTATTAGTGCTCTGAGGCGTTTGAAGACAAGGCTACGGAGCACCACGACTCTACAGAGGCTGAACCATGTGATCGTGTTCCATATTCACCGCGCAGGGACGTCGTTAGAGGGGGTGTGGGGGTGTCTCACCCCCAAACTTGGTAAAACTGACGCTAGTTGGAAAATTGGAGTGCGACAGTCGGAATTTCCGACTGTCGCACTCTAGTTTATCTAGGTCTATTCATTTATCCATGTGATTGTGCATGACCTAATTTCTTTTTTAAATGTCGGTCAAAATTGACCTTTAACCTGTCATATTTACCACGTTTTCCTTGCCACTTTGGGAAATTGTATCTCGCGATTCTTATACTCCACCGTACAAAACTTCGTATGATTTTGAATACTACAAAAAAATGCCTAATAGAACTACCGTCATAGGCGTAGAGGCCAAATTTGATTTGTGGAGGGGGGGGGGGGGGGGGTTGTAACGACTTGCCCGAAAAATATAACCGAAATTTTTCGCGCTATGCGCGCATTCCACATGATAATGTGCATATCATACAGGCTTGCATCGGTTTTTACATCGCATGCAAATAGCATACAATCATTTTCCGTCTTATTACCCTTCCGTATTGGTGAGAATTGTTGGGTAATAATATTATCAGTTTAACCACTGAAAAACACATTGCAAATTATCTTTCTTTCAGTAGGTGCCCAAAAGCTATCAGCATATTGCCCGAATTTCACAAAAATATTTGGTTGGGGTTGGGGGGGGGGGGCAATAAGTTTGTGAAATGAGTGCCAGTGGGTACAAATGTATCGCAACAGTGCAGTCGCGAAAGATTGGGTTTTCTGACTGACACTGACCGTATCGTTGACGAGTAGCGCGAGAGTGGGGGGTACAAAGCAGCAGTCGGAATTTTCTGGCTTCAAAACCGATTTTCAGCCACTACCCTCCCCCCCCCCAATCATCAGGCCTTAGCTACGTCCCTGGGTACATGGTGGTTACATAGTACGCTCCGACCAGAATTCACCCGATAACCAGATGCAGATCCACCTAGCAACCGAGGTAACTTGCTTGAGGACTCCAACGAACAACCACTGATTTATTTTCATGCCTTCATCACTTTAGCCACCACTCACATTGGACCTATTCTAAGTCTGACGATACATGCGCATGTGTGGGGTCCTGAAAACATAATAAAAGTGGTTTGTCTTGCTATCCTTGTTTTCAAATTTCATATAAATGTAGTCTCGTAGACCTAGCAACCTGGTTTAACATGCTGGCGTTTGACGACTTTTGGCTAAATTTGCGCTAAGCTCGCTATACGAACTCGGATCTGGGCTGTGCCTTATTAGTTAGTTATTTAAATTATTAATAATGGCGTATGAGGAAATGCACCATTTTGTGGTATGGCTCCCAGGACGGAAAGTCGAGAAACTCACATGCAGTCGCGGCGGATAGCTTCCTTCGCCTATATGTCCGGGGAAATTTTGGGACATCGTTCCTATAGATCAGGGGTGGGCAACCTGCGGGCCGCATGCGGCCCGCCAGTGATTTTTTTGCGGCCCGTGAGATGTCTCAAGAAAAAGAAGAAAATCAATCTATTTTACATCATCACCAAAAACGAGCTAGCTGCTTAGAATTTATCGGCACTAATGATGCTGTCAGGTTGGTCTATTATCACCAATAATTATCAACTGGACTGTATTGACATTATGGTTTTGTGAATACAGATTAAGTACACACACCTATTGCTTGAACGTCCTTGGAATCAAAGGTTTGAAATCAACAGCAGGTCGTTGGTTAGGTACGACCCTGTCAATCTTTCACTCCTAAAATCTGGCCGATCTGCGTCGTGCCCATTGGGGCCCGGGGGCACAGGCCCCCCCCCCAAAAAAAATTGTCAAAGGTGTCATAAAATCATAAAATTTGGTCATAATTTAAAAAAAAAAGTGTTTAACGAAATCGAAAAGTAGACTAAATATTCAATTGCTCTTTGATGGTCGTTGCGGATTTTCCACACACCTCAAAGACGAAATATCGGGATTAGTAATGCCATTACCTTTGAATATGTTTGTCCTAAGCTCGCGTTTGATACAGTGTCAATTAACCTGGAAAATAATCACTTCATTATCGCGCGTTTTACCTTAGGTTTCGCTACTTTCGCTTTTTCTGCCCATGTTTTCAAACGGCATAGCTTTTTATTCACCCAGTCACCACTTCTCACGGGCATGGGCGGTGATCATGTTTCGATATCTTAAATTTTGGGCGCTTCTGGGAGACGAGGAATTGGTAAACTGAGGAATAAATGGCGATCACTTCCTTCGAGAATATTTCCCCAAATAAAAAATTGCCGGAAATTTTTATCAATTTTAGGGGTATTGCTTACTGCCATAATGCACGGGAAGTGCCGTTTCCTGCAATCTGAGGGGTCTGCCAGAAGAAAAATTTTCTTGTACGATGCGCGCCAACCGATGGTGGCGCTCCGCTTAGATAGTACTTACGGCCGGAATACTCGAATCTATTACGTCCCCCACGTTTCAAATCGGATTAACGCCCCTGGCAGGGCGTATATACGAACCGCCCCTTTTCAGTTCCCGAGAAATTTCTCGATATCGTCGTATTCTGGGAAATTTCCTTCAAAGTGGAAACACTGTGACACAAACTTGTACTCATTACTATAGTGATAAACTATGACACATTACAAAAGCAACAGTACATGTAATTCGTAGTTTCCATTCATGCAATAATAGAACGGAAACATCAAAAATTAACCTCTGCCACTAAATCTGCTAAAATGTTGTGGATGTCACGTTTGAATGTGCTGAGCCAAAAATGCACCCATACAATAATAGAAAGGCCTGCAACTTATTTACAATCACAAAGAAACGTTAAAGAGGAGAAATTGATATTGTCTGGGAGAATTAATGTTTCTGCACACACAACAAGCCTAACGACTTGATCAAGTCTGTGAGATTTAATGCTTCTGCACACACTGCAAGACTAACGACTTGATCAAGTCTGTGAGATTTAATGCTTCTGCACACACAACAAGCCTAACGACTTGATCAAGTCTGTGAGATTTAATGTTTCTGCACACACTGCAAGGTTAACGACTTGATCAAGTCTGTGAGATTTAATGTTTCTGCACACACTGCAAGGCTAACGACTTGATCAAGTCTGTGAGATTTAATGTTTCTGCACACACTGCAAGGCTAACGACTTGATCAAGTCTGGGAGATTTCATGTTTCTGCACACACTGCAAGGCTAACGACTTGATCAAGTCTGTGAGATCTAGTGTTTCTGCACACACTGCAAGGCTAGCGACTTGATCAAGTCTGTGAGATTTCATGTTACTGCATACACTGCAAGGCTAACGACTTGATCAAGTCTGTGAGATCTAATGTTTCTACACACACTGCAAGGTTAACGACTTGATCAAGTCCGGGAGATTTCATGTTTCTACACACACTGCAAGGCTAACGACTTGATCAAGTCTGTGAGATTTAATGTTTCTACACACACTGCAAGGCTAACGACTTGATCAAGTCTGTGAGATCTAGTGTTTCTGCACACACTGCAAGGCTAGCGACTTGATCAAGTCTGTGAGATTTAATGTTACTGCATACACTGCAAGGCTAACGACTTGATCAAGTGTGGGAGATCTAATGTTTCTGCACACACTGCAAGGCTAGCGACTTGATCAAGTCTGTGAGATTTAATGTTACTGCATACACTGCAAGGCTAACGACTTGATCAAGTCTGTGAGATCTAATGTTTCTACACACACTGCAAGGTTAACGACTTGATCAAGTCCGGGAGATTTCATGTTTCTACACACACTGCAAGGCTAACGACTTGATTACTCTTCCATCAGCCAGTATACGCTACATGAGTATATAGGGGAAATAATCTATAGCAGGGGTTCCCTAACTGGGGTGCATGAACCCCCAGGCGGTGCGTGATTCCATCCCAGGGGGTTCGTGAGACGTTTCTGAAAGTCAAAACTAGAGTACTTTTTGTTGAACTAAAATCTGATATATCATATAGTAATGTACAAAAGTCGTACCTATCGACACACTCTTTTCGCGTTCCATACGCATATGTTGCCATAATTGTACTGTACCGTGCATGTGATAAATAACTGAAAGAAACTGACACCTTCCGCATGACTGGTGAAGTTGGTTTACGCTTTTGGCAGTACGTCGTGAAGATAAAGATCTGATCTGATCTTGAAGTTTCCAAATAAAGATTTGTTCATCTCTTGTTATTTTTTCATTACAATATTAAACTATGAACTTGATCTTTTACGAAGCACTTGTTATGCGTATCATGATACAATGACTCAGATGGTGTCTCGAAAAGTTGGGGGTCCGTGGACAACTCTGACATCCACAGGGGGTTCGTGGGGGAATGAAGTTAGGGAAACCCTGATCTATAGTCAAACAGGGGGAAAGAATGTAGGGTACAGTACAGGGGTAGACAGAACAAATAAAATACAAGACTATTTTACAGTAGAAATCGCTCCTCATTTGTCATGGTTCGTCAGATCAGCCGCTTAAAACGAAGTTTTGTTTTTGTGAAAATGAACAGTTTTATGTATCAATTAGATCTACGCGCTCCATCCTGGCTACGGGCGGTGATCGCTGGCCGAAATTGACCTGCCTGCCTGCCTCCTAATAATTTTTGCACATCTTGGAGGTTTATAATAGGCGTAATGTAATACAACATTTACCCCTGTTCTAACTGCATCCATATTCTATCCATTCCGACACCCTCTCGATAGTAACTATATATTATCATGTTGCTATTAGTTCTGTTAGAAAAAAGGGTGTATACATGACTATTTTCATATGACCTCATAGATCAAGTACTTAACGCATTTTAAATGCGTAATCAAGACTATACTGAAAGCTGGTATCTTTAATTGGCTACCAATGGTATAATAATAACGTTTACATGTTCCGTTAATCAATCGTCAAATACTTCCTTAATAGAATGATATGTATATTCTTCACTAGACCAAAAAGAAAAAGCAACCTGACCATTAAACTTCCTCTTGTCTAATAAAGGAAAAATACATCGACTGGGTATATCTATATAATATAAAGTATAGATGTATATACGGAAGATAATCAATTTATATAGCCTCTGTTTAAAGTGTAGAGGTCATGGGTTTCTCCAAAGAGGTGAGCTGTGGTTTGTCAAGCCCATCATCAAAGAGTATCTGCTTCATATTTTGAAGCGATTTACATGTTGGGATGCACAGCTTTCTGAACACACGTACTACAGTCATCGGGTAACTAGTTAGTTGATTCACATACGATAAGTTCGATAGTGTAACGGTATTGTGGTTGCGAACATAATTGATCAACATACCCATGACGGGGTCACTTTTGTTGTCTGTAGGGGCGAAACCACCAATTTTTTTTTCGTACTGGGTAAAGGGCGGCGGATGGGTTTAGTTGTGAGGTCGTCGAGGGCGCGATTTTTTTTCCCAGCGAGGCAAAGGCCACTACTTGCATACCTCGCTTCTCATTGTCTGGGCTTGCACTTTGATGCTGAATTGGGAAGTTCTTGCTTACGCTATGTACGCGTGTGAGTATGTACATGTACATACACGTGCGCGTAGTGCATCGTGATTCGCATACACGTACTGTATGAAATGGCGACTTTGTTAAAACTTTGGTTAAAAAGTTTGTTCTTTGCTTTTGAGCGGACTTGTTTGTGTACATGTACATCCATAATTTAAGTTGGAAAAACAATACTGCGACCATGGTCTGTGACTGTGAGTGTACACGTCTCATTGTAGATGAATGTCCTTCTTTGAAGGTTAGGATTACTTAGGTTTATGATCCAAAACTGAAAGTTAATTCTGACAAGGTGAGCTTCGAAGTGATGGTGGAACTTGCTGTACAGATAAGTACTGCGATGCAATGTATACGCAGATTAGTACCAGGCGTTTGCTCGCTTCAAAACTGCTTAAAAACATTGGACAGCTTGACAGTTTCTGGTTGACTATTTACTTGAGATGCTTTTAAATGTTAAACCGATAGACTCTTATTTTTGAGCGTAGACATTGATTTGAATTTCAAAATTATGACCCTTTGACACAGTTAATTATGACCGTTTGGCACGGTTTTCAGATAATATAATACGAAAGATATAGGCCTAGTATTTAGTCATGTTAGTAGTGCCACCGTGGATTATAGTTATTGAACCCAGAAATTGTCTTACGTTTATATTATACGGTGATATATTGTATCATCTTCAAACTGTTTCGGTTTGATTTAACTTCTTTAAATTTACAGCAACAGAGTTGTGCGATGCATAACCACATAGGCTCCCCTCTACACCCGTGGCATAACAAACCGAAAAATAAATTAACTCTACTCAAACGCGTACATTCTGCTGCTAGACCGTTTTCTATTCTGAGTGTAGCAAAGTGGCCTTGTGAAAAGTGGTATGTGATGAACGATTCTGCGCAGCTGCTGCTAGTTGATATTGTAAGGAAGCTTATGCATACGGACCCCAGCCAATGGGAGCGAGGTATTGCACATCTTGGCCTTTACCGCGCTGAAATTTGGTTAAATGATGTGTGCTTATATGTAAAATGGTACTATATATTGCAACCTTTGAAACGATGTTGAAGAATATTCGACAGTTAAGGTTGTACCGCATATAAATGTTATATATTGATGTAATGTTCACTATAAATTTTTGTATTATTCTGTCTGTCAGTAAGGGGGGGGGGGGGTAGATTATCTCCCTAACTTTATCGAGGGAGGGGGGAGGTATTCTGGTTGCGTCCAAGGTCGACTGTTGGTAAAGTAGTGTATACAGGGACGTCGCTAGAGGGGGGTGTGGGGGGTGTCTCACCCCCCCCCCAATCTTGGTAAAACTGACGATAGTTGGAAAATTTGAGTGCGACAGTCGGAATTTCCGACTGTCGCACTCTAATTTTTCCGACTGTCGCACTCTAATGTTCATATATTCTTGTAATTTGTGAGTGACCTACAATTTTCGGTCAAAATTGACCTTTAATCAGTCATATTTACCAAGTTTTCCTTGTCACATTGAGAAATTGTATCTCGCGATCCTTATACTCCACCATACAAAACTTCGTATGATTTTGAACTCTAAAACAAATGCCTAATAAAACTACTGTACAACGTATACTATTAAAACGCTCAATGCTAATCTACGGAAGCTTAAAAGTGCCATCAACATAAGAAAACCTTTGCCCCATAAGGTGAAATTTTTCAGTAAATTGTTTAAATAACAAGATCAAATCTTTTCAATAAAAAACAGAAAAATGTTGGATTGCTTAGTTGCTTTAACTGAGCAATTGAACAATTTTCTGAAAAATGTTTAATTGACAACTTATCATATCTCGTCGATTGGACATTTTTCTGCAAAATGTTCAATTGTTCACTTCATTCCATCTGAGCAATTGAAAAATTTTCTGCAAAATGTTTAATTGACAACTTATCTTATCTCGTCAATTGGACATTTTTTGGGCAAAATGTTCAATTGTTCACTTCATTCCAATTGAGCAATTGAAAAATTTTCTGCAAAATGTATAATTGACAACTTATCGTATCTCGTCAACTCAACATATTTCTGCAAAATGTTTAACTGTTCACTTTATTCCAAATGCTCAGTTGGAATGAAGTAAACAATTGAATTTTTTCATGTGAGTGATAACCCCCCCCCCCCTCCCCCAAGAAAATAACATTAAGCGCGCTAGGAAAAAGCACTGTATTTTGGGGTAATTCACTATGTCGTCGAATATAATTTGTTGAAAAAAAAAGTTTTCCCCTTTGTTACATTAACATAGTTTTTTTAGTTAGTAGTCTATGTAGCCTATCAAGCAGATAACTATATACTCATTTGTTTCTCGCTTAACCAGAGTGATTAATAAGTTTGTGAAGTGAAGGCCAGTGGTACAAATGTACCGAAAAAAAAGTTCGGAACAAAAGTGCAGTCGCGAAAGATAGGGTGTCTGACTGACACTGACCGTATCGTTGACGAGTAGTGCGGGGGGGGGGGGGGGGTACAAGGCAGCAATCGGAATTTTCTGGCTCCAAAACCCATCCAGTTGGAATTTCAGCTACTACACCCCCCCCCCCCCCCCCCCCCAATCATCAGGCCTTAGCTACGTCCCTGAGTGTAAATATAGTATTGTAATCATAATGATGGACTACAGAATCCCAGCAACAAAAGTCCGCAAACGATTAATACTCTGGACATCATACGGTTGTTGTTTTTTAATTCCGTTTAATTATTTCTAGAAACTATATGAACGTATGTTTGTGCGGTTGGTTTTTTTTTTGCAACAGAAGTCAGTGGCGTCGCCAGACATTGCGATCGGGGTGGGTGGGCGGGGCATCTAGGGCACAGCGCTTAATTACGGGGCACAATGTTTATTTGTGAATGTCGTCCCTGGGTGAGGGGTTCTGAGGGTGTGGAAGAACGTAATACGTTTCGTCCTTTGTAAAAAAAGGTAAGTAATTCTTTTAACACTACAAATCGCATCTTGGGGCACCAGGGGCATGATTTTTGTTTGGGAGGGAACGTGCCCCCCCCCCTATGGCCACCCCTTGGCAACGCACTGACAGACGTAATCCTTTATTATATAGTTGTAATTTTAAAATGTAACGATTTTCGTATTTCATATATTTACTATGACTAACGTTACTATATACTTATGTATTGCTTATCACACTTTAAAAACTTTTGAACTTCACTTCTCTTTGAACATACTTTGGGATGAGATCAGCAACTACATGGTTTGCCTACACTTCATTATTGTGTAGGGCATATTTGCATGATGCGGTATTGAGGCCTAACACATAATGGTTAAAATTTATTTGTGAAAATATAATAACGTACAAGACATGAAGTCATATCTTTTATCTTCCTTTTTTTGGTAAGATGATGATAAAACTATTCTTTGAAAGAAAATTAAAATAACAAATATCCCCAAATATTGGCGGACAAATGTCAACGACGTAAAAGGTGGCAGCATACAAAAATACCTTCGCGAGTCCTTGGAAAAAATGTTTCACCATGAGCGTAAACTTAGCTGTATAAGACAATGATGACACGTTTGATACTGTTTTTGTTTTGTTTTTCAATTGGCATATAATGTCGTATTACACATGCATACACACAATTGGTACACTTCAAACACTTAAACAGGAAGCAGAAAACGAGGATATATACATGAAAGCATATAAATTTCACAAACATTGATTTTAGCAAAAAGATAATTTTTAAATTTCCACTTTTAAAGCATTTTGATCATACGAAAACGAATCAATAGAATCGTCAAGTTTACATTTTAATAACAATTTAATTAAGCTATATTTGTGGGCAACTCTAATGTCCTATTCCGTGGCATGACAGCCACGGAATACCTAAGCATGGATTTTTTTATGCAGGGGAATCCAGGGATATACTGCTTAACATACAAATTTACAACGTAATTTTCTTCTTTAATTTGGAATGTTATCATATTCTGTTATATATGGCGGCTGTTCAAAAGTTCTCATTATGAATTATCGGTATATATTTCATAGTAGGCCTACTTCAGGTAATTTAAATGAAATAAAATGTCTTCTACAAGTATTATAAATTGACTTTAATGGCATATAGTGTCGTATTACACATGCATACACATATATGGTACACTGCAAACACTTAAACAGGAAGCAGAAAACGAGGATATATACATAAAAGCATATATATTTCACAAATATTGATTTTAGCATAAACATAATTTTTAAATTTCTACTTTCAAAGCATTTTGGTCATACGAAAATGAATCAATAGAATCCTCAAGTTTACATTTTAATAAACAATTTAATAAAGCTATATTTGTGGGCGACTCTAATGTCCTATTTTAGCTCTACGAAAAGCATGACGGCCACGGAATACCTAAGCAAGGATTTTTTTTTTTATGAAATAAGAACTCCGGGGTATCCAGGGATAAACGGCATAACATACAAGTTTACAATGTCATTTTCTTCTTTTAATTTGGAATGTTATCATATTCTGCTATATATGGTGGCTGTTCAAAAGTTCTCATTGTGAATTATCGGTACATATTTCATAGCAGGCCTAATTCAGGTAATTTAAATGAAATAAAATGTCTTCTACAAGTATTATAAATTGACTTTTAAGTATAACAACTCTGATGTTATATACCGCATACATTATAAAACAAAACTGTTAGCAAACTGCTTATCCACTAAAGAGCCTGTTGTGTTAGAGAATGTGTACAAGTTAGAGGGCCTGACGTTTCGATCCTAGCAGGATCTGCTTCAGAGGCTGAAGGGCATTCAGCCTCTGAAGAAGATCCTGCTAGGAGTATACAATTTGTCCATCGATGGATATTTTGACATATTAACCAATGTGGAGGATGACAGACCAACTTAAGAAGTTTGTCAGGACTTAGCTTAACAAATATTTTCTCTTCGACCGTGGCAACATGGAAGAGCTATTATAAAAGACACGAATAAGAGCTTAACTTTTACGAAATCCTCGGTTGAAAGGGAAGAGATGTCAATCCTGGCGCAATGTAATTCAAGCATGCAGAAACAGCAAATTCACGATAATCTCTAACCTTGCATAGACTCGTCTTCATGTAGGCCTATTAGCATTTCTGAAGAGAGATTAAAATAAGTTTGAAGTAATTTGACAATAATAAACTGGATGGATTGATAAATGAAAATTAAGGTATAAATACATTTTGTTTTCATATTCAAAAGCAATATTTTTCTTCCAATTGTATTTTACCGTGGACAGAAGCGTTCACAACACATCATTAATTTAAAATTAATATACTTGCCAATCAAAATGCAATTATGAAGACAAACAAGTTGCAGAAATTCTCCATCATTTTCTTTTCTCTACATAAATCAACTTCAATAACAGGAATATAACTCTAAGAGATAACTAGTCTTAACATAACATTCAGTAGATAAGTGGACATTTCGACTTTTTTTCTAGTAAATTGAACATACACATAAAATAACGGCTGAAATTTTTATCTCCTATGTACACTTTTTTGAACTTGAACAATGTATTACTGGAAGGTAATAAACCGACCTATATCGGAGGGGAAAATCCCACATGGATTCATTGTTACGTAATCTCTGACGAAAGCCAGAATATAACTTTATTTTAAATCATCCGGTTATTTCATTTCTGTCGACCACTGCCAACTTCATTCCCACTGCCAACTTCAATCCTTCTCCACCTCCCCTCCCTTCCCCATATCACCCCCCCCCAACAATAATAAACCCCGTAGCAATTGATCATTTGCAGTATTTGGTATATACGCCGTGAGCTTACACTGAATATTTAGCTCGAATTGCTTGATTGGCCGCCGTCAGTGAACATTTCTTGTATTAATATAGTTGTTTTATAGCAATTTAACGCATCATTTGATGAGCCCGGTATTTTCCAGTTCGAGCTACTTGTTAATATTTCACACAAATTTGTTAGATGGAAACAATCTATGTATACCTTCTTGCCCAGATAGCCCATATGACACCAGCGGTGATTAGATTTGATATAATCAGGGCAGTCAACCAAAGAACATGTGGAATGAAAACTTCAAAGAACGTCGCCCGCCTCTCATCTAAGCAAAATAAAATATGACTCTGTAAGTGTAGACATATACAGCAAACAAATTCACGACAATTCCCGATTCAACTATTAAGGTCTCAAGTAAATATATATTATCAAAGTAATTTGGCAATTATGTTTATAGATGAAAATTCGTTGTAAAAAAGGATATATTGGTTGAACAATAGACAGGTATTTGCCATCATGATATATCCGATTATTTTTGTGTGTAAAATTCATTCCACCGACCCCTAAGAAGCAGTGTTACGCAAATTTTCGGCATATATATCCGCATGATATATGCATATAACTACTACGAGTTACATATGAGAAGTGTGCTTATAACTATAACTACTACCAGTTACATATGAATAGTATACGTATGCTATAACTACTACGAGTTACATATGAGTAGTATATGCTTATAACTATAACTACTACGAGGTACATATGAGTAGTAGACGTATGCTGTAACTAATACGGGTTACATATGAGTAGTATGCGTATAGCTATAACTACTACGAGTTACATATGGGTAGTAGACGTATGCTATAACTTCTACGAGCTACAAAGGAGTACCCGGTAGTATGCGTATGCTATAACTACTACGAATTACATATGGGTAGTATGCGTATAGCTATAACTACTAGGATTTACATATGAGTAGTAGACGTATGCTGTAACTAATACGAGTTACATATGAGTAGCATGCGTATAGCTATAACTACTACGAGTTACATATGAGTAGTATAGGCGTATGCTATAACTACTACGAGTTCCATATGAGTAGTATGCGTATGCTATAACTACTACGAGTTACATATGAGAAGTATGCGTATATCTATAACTACTAGGAGTTACATATGAGTAGTAGGCATATGCTATACTACTACGAGTTACATATGAGTTGTATGTGTATGATATCACTACTACGAGTTACATATGAGTAGTAAGTGCATAGCTATAACTACTACGAGGTACATATGAGTAGTAGACGTATGCTGTAACTACTACGAGTTACACATGAGTAGTAGGCGTATGCTATACTACTACGAGTTACATATGAGCTGTATGCGTATGCTATTACTACTACGAGTTACATATGAGCGTGTCATAATTTGATGGCATACCGTAAACAATCCCCAAGACTTAAATAAATAAAAATAATAAAAATAAATAATAATTCTTCAGTTTATTATCATATTAGCGGGCTACCTTTCAACATGTAGCCGCACTATTTTCGTTTTTGTTTGGTTTACTAACTTTTCATGATTATACGTGAACAAATGGACAAGAGTAAATGACGTTAAAAACACGAAGTTTAACTTCAGTACGTAGGCCTAATGAGGAGTATAAAGAAACCCTTTTGGGCTTAATTAAAACAAATTAAAACATGAATTCTTTAGTTTTTGATCATATTAGTGTGCTACATTTCAACATATAGCCTAGCCGCGCGATATTCCTGTTCGTTTGGTTGACTTTTCATGATTTTCATGATTTTCTTTTCTTTTCATGATTTTACCTAGACAAAAGGACAAGAGTATAAATAACATTAGAAACATGACGTTTATCTTCAGTACGAAATGAGGAGTATAAAGAAACCCTTTTGGGCTTGTAGCATTGTACCATAACCGGAAGATTACAGAAAGTATAAGAGGGGAAATAAATACAGAAAACATTCCTCTCCCCCAAAGAACCACCAATCCCTTACATTTACACCCGTCCCCTCCCCTGTCCTGCCTAACCATATAATTAGTGTATAATGTAGAAACACAAACATTGCACGCTGCAACTACATAAAATATAAGAAGAAAAACATGTACGTTCCAATTTATATACATGGAAATTATAAAACCATCAATTCAGATTTGAAGATCGACATGTCAACATCGGCATAAAACATAATCCAACGTTCATCTCAGTATATAAAAAATGAAATCAGCGGCGCGAGGAATGGAGTCAGATCGTGGACCACTACCTCCGGGAGGATGGAGACAAACAGAAACAGATTAGAAAAAGACGACAATATTATGTTCTACGGTTCTCAAACTAGGGCTAATGAGGCGATCACGCCCTCACTTATAGGGGCATACTACTGAGCTGTTGGTAATGAAAGATCTGTATGTCTAATATATACCTCAACCATATCTTACGCCCCCCAGTCTATCAGATGGTCTATCCGAGACAATATTGTGAAGTCACCATGTGTGACGATGGTATGATTCCTACTATCGCACATATTGTGATATCCTTCTGTGTAAGGTAAGGGTATGATTAAAGTATGAACAAAGAAGCAGAGAGCGAACAAGAGACAAAATATATTCTGATCTTCAACTCTCTCCGTTACTGTCCAATACTGTCTATAGAGTTAGTTTCAACGAACTAACATGTTAATAGTAATTCAATTTTACTCACGAAACTGACACAATTGTCCTTCAAAACCATCCATACATGTGCACGTGAAACCGTTGATTGCGTCATTACACGTGGCATTGTTAGCACAAGGCAACGATTCACATTCGTTGATTTCTGCAGAGAGAATAAACATATTTTGATAGAATTTTCGAAACGAATGACTTCAAATGTATATGTTCTGCTTTGACATTAATAACCGAAAAAAGAAATTAAGGAAGTAAAGTTCACTCACCAGTCTCACACAATAGTCTTTCAAAACCGTTATGCTTAGAACATGTGGAATTGTTGCAACAAGGCGACGATTCACATTCGAGCAGCGAGACTTAAATTTTCTTCTTCTTTAATTTTGTTTATTTACAATTGTTATTTATTCTCACCATTTCTCATAGTTAAAAATCAATGCATTTTCATCGTCTTTAGATTACATCCAACTGAATTTGGTGTTGTTCCCCCACTACTGTTCTGTTGAGTGTTATTTATAGAGGGGTAAGAGAGAGAGAGAGAAAGGGGGAGGGGGGGGGGGAGAACTTCGGCAATTTCTCACAGTAGAAAGATCCGGCGGAAGGAACGTAATTCACGTAACATGACACAACATAATCTATACACCGGGAAGTTTCCTATCTATTATAATATCTATCAAATGCTGCAGGAAAAGAGGGAGGAAGGATCAAAATATCTATTTGACAAGCTAGCTAGAAAGAAAGAAACCAACAGGGGAAGAGGAGAAGTAGGAGATAAACAGTAGAGAGACAACGAGAGGACTAAGGGAAGGGGGTAGGGAATAAACTAAAACTTAAATTGATCTATATCTGCCTGCAATGATACAAAAAAAAATGACTAAAAAAATGGAGCATCATAATCAGTATGCAACGCAATTTTCATAAAGGAAAACAAACGCAGACGAACTTGAAAGTTATTTTAGCTGTAGTACCATCATTGTTTTCTTCAGATTATTCTTATTATAACCATCGCCATCGTCATCGTCATCGTCACCATCATCATCTCCACTACCACCATCATCACCACTACCACCACCATAATCAACACCACCATAATCAACACCACCACCATCATCATCATCATGTAATCTTTTCCTAAAAAATGTAATATTGAAGGAATTGGGAATCATCATTATGATGGTCTTTCAAGTGACATCTGACATACGACCGCCCAATGAACACAACCAAGATTTCTGACATACTACCGCCCCATGCACATCACCCAGCTGTCTGACATACTACGGCACCCATGCACACCACCCAACTGTCTGACATACTACCGCCCATGCACACCACCCAGCTGTCTGACATACTACGGCCCCCATGTACACCACCCAACTGTCTGACATACTACCGCCCATGCACACCACCCAACTGTCTGACAACATGTACGTTCCAATTTATATACATGGAAATTATAAAACCATCAATTCAGATTTGAAGATATATATTCTCTTATACACGCAATATGTTTAATAATTGTCGGACAAAACGTATCGACATGTCAACATCGACATAAAACATAATCCAACGTTCATCTCAGTATATAAAAAATGAAATCAGCGGCGCGAGGAATGGAGTCAGATCGTGGACCACTACCTCCGGGAGGATGGAGACAAACAGAAACAGATTAGAAAAGGACGACAATATTATGTTCTACGGTTCTCAAACTAGGGCTAATGAGGCGATCACGCCC